>NW_027187361.1:8295392-8337753 GCF_028583685.1 Petaurus breviceps papuanus | reverse complement strand
TCACTTAGATGATCAGATTTATTGGAATAATTTTCAGCAAAATAGCTCATAATTATTACTTTAACTTCCTTTTCCATAATAGTGAGTTCACCCTTTACATGTTTGATGCTAATAATTTGGGATACTTTTCTTCTAACTAAACTAAACAAAAATTTATCTATTTTATTGTTTTTCCTCATAAAATCAGCTCTTAGATTTATTTATCAATTCAATAGTTTTCTTACTTGCAATTTTATTGATCTCTTCTTTGATTTTCAGAATTTCTAATTTGATATTTATTCAGGGATTTTAATTTGTTCTTTTCTATAGCTTTTTTGGTTGTATGACCAATTCATTTATCTCCTCTTTCTCTGTATTATTCCTGTTAGGATTTAAAGATATAACATTTCCCCTAAGAATTGCTTTGACCTCATCTCATGAGCTTTGATATATTATCTCATTTATTGTTGTTCTCTTTGATGAAGTTATTGTTACTATGATTTGTTCTTTTATTTTCTTTAGGTTTATATTTATTTTCCAATTATTTTTCAACTATATTTCTATGATCTTTTGTTAAACATATCTTTTCTTGCCTCATGATCTCAAAAAAAATGCATGTTATATTTCTTCCTTCATGCATTTGATTGTGTAGTTTTTATGTGTATGTGTCATGTAGCAATGAAGAAAAAAAACTTTCTGTATAATTGTATTATTTCCTCATTGTCCTGATAATTCTGGAATTTTGACTACAATATTCCCTCTAGTTTCAATTGTTTTTTTCAGGAGTTGATAGGTAGATTCTTTCAATGACTATTTTACCTTCTGTTTCTAGGATATTGGAGAAGTTTTCATTGACGATTTCTTTAAAGCTTGTTGATAGCTCTTTTTGATCATATTTTACAGGTAGTCTAATAATCCTTAAATTATTTCTCTTGGATCCACTTTCCAGGTAGGCTATTTTAAATTTTCTTCTATTGTTTTGATTCTTTAGATCATTTTTTACTGATTTTTGATATATGAAATTGTCATTAGCCTCAACTTCCTCAATTCTATTTTTTAAGGAACTATTTTCTTTAGTTAATTATGTACCTCCTTTCCCATTCAGGCAGTTCAACTTTTAAAGGTGTTGTTTTCCTCAGTAGATTTTTTTTCCCATTTAGTTAATTCTATTAGTATTCTTTTTGTTGTTGTTGTTGTTTTTTGGAGGGAAATTGGAGTTAAGTAACTTGCCCAAGGTTACATGGCTAGATATTTTTTGGGTTGTTAAGTGTCTGAAGCCAGAACAGAACTTGGGCCCTCCTGATTCTGGGGCTGGAGCTTTATTCACTGTGCAACCTAGCTGTCCCAATTCTATTTTCTTAAGGACCTGTTTTCTATAGTCTACTTCTTTATGTCCTGTTCTTTTCTTTTTTTAAGCAATCCGGGTTAAGTAACTTGTTCAAGGTGAAACGGCCAGTTATTTCTGGGTGTGGTGCTAAGTATTTGAGCCCAAATTTGTTCCCCAGGTCATACCAATACTGGAGCTGGTGCTCTTACTCGCTGTGCTACCTGGCAGCCCCTTTTTATGTTCTTTTCAAAGCTTTTTATATTTTTCAATAGTTTTCATACAATTTATTTATTTTACTAATTTTATTTGGCATTTTATTTAATTTTACTAAATTATTTTTATTTTACTATTTTTTTCTTCTCCATTACTTTAATTTTAAAACCCTCTTTGAGCTCTTGCACGAGGACTTTTTGGGCTTCAGACCAATTCATATTTCCCTTTGAGGGTTCACTTATGATATTTTGACAGTGTTATCCTTTTCTGAGTATATCTTTTAATATTTTCTGTTTCCCAGTACCTTTCTAAGGTCAGGGGTCTTTCTATTTCTTACTCATTTATAGCCTATGGGGATTTTTTGAAATTGATCTTTGCTTCTGGATTATAGGGTGAACTATCCTGAGCTGTTTATTCTGTAAACTTTAACCCTATTCTCCGGTTTTCCATGCCATGGGTACATGGGCTTTTGACTTGTCCACTGTGCTGGTGTGACCTGACCTATCCCTTCTTGTTTTTATGTGTTTCTAGAGGTAGCAGTTTGTCTTCTTTGCTGGAATGGAAGGCTTCACGGTAGGCCTGTTGTGCCACTTGCATGATGATCCAGGATTGAGGGACCTTGTTTGCTAAACTATGCTCTGATTAAGAGCATCCTACTGGCTTTTCCAGACACCCTCTATGCTGGGTTGCACTCATCATTTACTCAAATGAGACAACCCTTTCCTTAAGTCCTTCTATATTACCTCAATCTGGAAAATAACTTAATTCTGTCTTTTTGTAGGTTCTGTCACTCCAAAATCCATTTAGAGGCTTGACTCATCATTGTTTCTGAGGGAAACCAGGGGGAGCTCAGGTAACTTCCTGGCTTCTTTCCATCTTCTTGGCACATTAAAAAACTTCTTCAGAATTTTATTTTAAATCAAAATTATTCTACAACACTTACCTCTTCTTTGACATAGAAAAAAAAGTGGAACCTCCAAAGGGAAAAAAAAATTGAAATACTTCTGAAATTTTCATTTTATAATTGTGAAGAAGTAATGCTTATCTTCTCTGAATATTTATAATTTTAGTATAAATGATGTCCATTTTATTTTGCTTTCTAGTGTCTTCTTGCTATTTTTGTCAGTTAAAGATCTTGTTGAATTCTCCTGATGTTTTCGTAAATACACTCTTCTATATCTATCTAAAGCTAATTCAAATAATTTTCCATTTTTTTGTACAGCTGGTCAATATCAGTGATGATATTTGTGAACCACCTGTAACAAAGTCCACACCATGAGGCTCTCTTCTTTTTTTTGCATTTGAATGCCTTGCTTTTTTCTGAGGCACATCACACAGTTGGTGAAAATGGGAGGGTGCAGCTTTTTTCAGTTTTCTTTGGAGCTCTCAAGAATCCATTCCTTTCTCCTGACTTCTGCCTCTGAGAGTGAAGATTGAAGAAACCAACCCACTTCAATTTGTTGGAGGAAACATCAATGAGAAGGCATGAGAGGAACTGGAATTCTCTATTATGTCCCCACCAATTTATTCCCCCATTATAAAATGCCACTGACTTATTAGTTCATTTTGCTACTTAAAACAATTTATATATTAAGAACAAAAGAGTCTTAAAGATTTTTTCCCAACACAACAGAAGTATACTTTATCACAGCCCACATCAATCTCTGGACAAAACTGAATCTAACTCAATTTAGTTCCTATACAGCATTGGGTCCTCCAAGTTCCCATCATAATACAGCATTAATGATAAATTTCTTTGCCTCAGTTACCTGCAGGCTACTTCTTCAGTGGTTCCCCTGTGGGTAAACTCATCCATTTCAAGGCATTGATAGTGGAGATATGGGATGGACATTAGTTCAAGGAAATACTGATAAAGGTGTTGTACTGAACTTTTGGAATGCAGAAATTAGGATAAAAGAAAGATAACCACAGCAAATGTGTCAATGATATGGGAAAAAAAGTACATTAAACAAATAACACACAAGAATCATTAGAGCAAAGACAAAGAGAGCTATATTAAAAATTATAAAAACAAGAGCCATGAAAATATATAATGTAAGATTCATTGAAGTCCCTAAAAGCATATTGAAAAAAAACAAAAAAAATAGATAATGCATTTTATATAATGACAAAAAATATTGCACAAAATTATTGGAACAAGAAGAAAAAGCAAATATAGATAGAATTCCAAGGTTTCCACATGAAGAAACTTATTTTCAAGACTCTATGATGACTGAAAAATATAATGTAAATAAGCAGGAAGAAATATTTCATAAATTAAGTTAATTTTACAGAATCAGAGATTATAAAATATTAGATTTATAATTTTATATAAATTTGAATAGTATAAAGCAAAAATATATTTAAATGACCTGTGTTGGGGGAGCAGAGCCAAGACGGTGAAGGCAAAGCAGGGACTTGCTTGAAATCTCCCCCAAAGCCCTTCAAATACCGGCAAAAAATAACTTTAAACAAATTCTAGAGCTGTAGTACTCAGAAAATGACACAGTAAAACACATCTCTGGCTCAAGAACCTGAAAAGTAGACAGTAAGGGTATATCACACATATCTAGGAGCAAAACCCAGTGTGGTAGGGGCCACGCCAGGTACAGACAGGGCCAGAGGAGGTTTCATGGGACAGAATCACTAGAAGCTGTGGTAGTTTCTAGACTTTTGAACCCACAAACACCAGAGATAGCATAGAACATCAGTGGAAAAACTCTGTGAGACCTAGGTGAAAGAGGAGTTCACAGTCAGCCCTCAGGCCATGGTGTGATGGAGGTGACAGCTGCAGCTGCTGTTTCCAGAGGTCTAAGGCCTCAGATGGTGGGGGATTCAGTGATTCATACAAAAATCCCTGAAGCCTGGGATAGTACACACACCCCCACTCCCACTCACACCTGCTCCCCCACCCCCATCCTCAGTGGAAATAGAGTCATATCTTAAAGTTTTGGGAAGTCAAATATTTGTTAGGGAAGATGAGCAAATAGTTAAAATAAAACCTTAAGACTACAGAGTCTTACATTGGTGACTAAAACAGCAGAAAAGAAGACAACTAAGTAAAAATTCCTACATCAGAAACCTCCAAGAAAGATATGAATTGGCTTTAGGCAATGGAAGAACTCAAAAAAACTTTTGAAAATCCTAAGAGAAGTAGAGGAAAAATTAGGAAGAGAAATGAGAGTGATGCAAGAGAATCATGAAAAATAAGTCAACAGCTTGCTAAAGGAGCCCCCCCCCCAAAAAATACAAAAGAAAATAATATCTTAAAAAATAGAGTAACATAAATGGCAAAAAAGGTACAAAAACCTAATACAAAGAGCTAATGAAGAGAAGGCCTTTAAAAAGTAGACTGAGCCAAATATAAAAGGAGGTCCAAAAGCTCACTGAGGAAAATAAATCATTAAAAATTAGAATGGAGAAAATGGAGGTTAATGACTTTATAAGAAATCAAGAAATGATAAAACAGAATCAGAAGAATGAAAAAATAGAAGACAACATGAAATACGTCACTGGAAAAATCACTAACCTGGAAAATAAGTACTGGAGAAATAATTTAATAATTATTAGACTAAATGAAAGTTTTCATCAAAAAAGAGAACCTAGACATCTGCAAAGCCAATCACAAGCTGCTCTCTTGAGGGCTGTTGCTTTGAAAAATTTTAATTTTCTTATCACATAGTATAGTGAACTCTCTATTTATTCAGCAATTAACTAAAGCAAAACATTTATGACAATATAACAACTTATTACTAAAATGGTCCTTCAGTCTTAAACAAACCATTATAATTCAGTAAGTAATAATCTCATTAATCAATATAAATTATCCAATCAACCTTAACAGATAGTAAAAAGTACTAAAATCATCCACTCATAGGTATGAAGTAAATTACAATCTCATCAGTCAGCATTGAGTACTCAAGTAAAGGTACTTTTTCATCTTGACTTGAGGCTGATTTCAAAACACCATATTTCCTTTTCTATACTCCCAGATATTGCCTGGATTCACGCAGTTGTTGCCTAGATTCACAGGAGGCAATTCTCTAATCCGAGCTCGTGTTGACTAGTCCACTCTAATCCCTTTGCCCTTTCTATTTATGCTCCATTCTTAAGGAATTATTTTATTCAGGGAGCACTTGGACAATCTTTTCCTATTTGGCAAATTTTACTTTTTGAGAAATATTTTTTTTCTTCTGTGAATATTTATTCTTCTTTTACCATTTGGCCAATTCTTTCTTTTAATGCCTTCTCACTTAATGCCCTTTTGGATTTCTCTTACCATTTGGCCTACTCTGTTTTTAAGGTGCCACTTTCTTCATTTTTTTGTGTGTGTATGCCTCCCATTTGCCAAGCTATGGAATAATTTTTTTCATGATTTTCTTGCAACACTCTCATTTTCCCCCCAATTTTTCCTCTATCCCTCTTGCTTGAATTTCAAAATTTTTTCTGAGCTCTCCAATGACATGAAACCAATTCATCTGTTTCTTGGAGTCATTGGATGTAGGAGCATTTACTTTGTTATCTTCTTCAGAGTGTGTATTTTGATCTTCCTTGTCACTTTAGTAACTTTTAAGGGTCAGTATTATTTTTCTATTGTTTGCTTATTTCCCTAGCCTATTACTTGACTTTTAATCTTTATTAAAGTAGGGCTCTTCTTCAAAGGTGGAGGGAGCACTATCCCAAAATTCAAGTGTTTTGTTCACATGTTTTCAGGGATACTTCTAGTGAACTCTGAGTTTTAAGTTCTTACAAAGTGGTATGATCATGGAGAGGTATGTTTACTGCTTTTCTGAACCTGTACTCAGGTTGGTGAGTTGCCTCAAGTACCATTTTCTGGACTGGAACTTTGAGAAGGGTTCCTGCTCCACTTCTGCTTAGTTCTGCCTTTTTGCTCCTCTTCACCTTGGAATTGTCATCCAGGCCTGAAGCATGAATCTTAGTATGGGTAAAGTGACCAAGTCCTCCTCTCAGTTCCAGGCAAGAGAGCCTGGCAAGTAATTCAACCCCCTTACTATTTGGGTTCTGAGAAATCTGGAAGCAGCTGTTTTCATTACTAATTCAAAGGTTCAGAAGACCTTTTCTTTGTTTGGTGGAACCCAGTCTGTGTTGGAATGCACTACACTTGCACCCAGTTGAAACAGACTTTCCTACAGACCTTCTAAGTTGCCTTTGGCATTTGTAAGCTGAGAGATCTGGAAATCATTACTCCTGACAATGAGTCAGTTGACAAGAGATCTTCTCCTGGTGTGCTGGGGCCCAGTTTGCACTGGCACAACCAGCACTAGATTGTACTCCTGTCTCACTCTGGTGCACAAGATTTTGTTGTATACTTTCTTATTTTGCCCTGGAATATAATTTCACTTATCTTTTTGTCATTTCTGTTGCTCTAGAATTTGTTTTTAGTCATTTAAGGGTTTTGGGGTAGTGGGGGTGTCAGGGGAGACATTAGATGAGTCCCTGCCTTTACTCTGCCATGTAGACTGCGCCTCTTAGAAAACTTTTTATTATTTTGAATTTTCAGTACCAATAGCATCACAGGCTTGGAACAATCTACTTTCCTATAACTCTAGGAACTCTTAGTTGTTTGGTTTTGGTTGCTTTGTTTTAATATTTTTTCAAGTCTTAGGTCATGTGAATCCTTCTACATGGAGCCTTTTATATTATTCCCCCAGTTATTAATGCTCCTTCCTCAAAATTATTTTTGTGTTCATATTTTTCTTCATGTACATATCATTTCCCTCAGCAGAATAATTTTTTTATCCTCCTTGAGTAGTACTCTGCCTGTTATACATCTAGTTTTTTTTTTTTTTATTCAATAGGTGCTTTGAGATTGCTTGATTTTTTTTTGAGAAGAGAAACACTTTCAGAGTATTTAAAATATGTAAGTAAAAAAGAAGCATTAGCGCTTGTGGTTACAGGGGGAGAGTAAGAAGAGCCCAACTTTACTATAAAGTTAAAAGTAAGGAATAAGGTAGAAACATGAGCAGACATTAAAAAAAAACTAAACAACACCAAAAAACAAAACAAAATTAAGCTTTAAAAACTGCTTCAGTGGCAGGGAAGAGAAAGATACAAATTTCTAAATATGAAAACAGCTACAAGCAAATAATCACAAAAACACACAATAATGCCAATTGAACACAAGTCAAACAAGAATTTCTAAAAGACAAAAAGAGAGGGAAAAGAGTGATACAGGAAAATAAATGAGAATGATGCAAGACAATTAAGGGAAAATAATATATAGTTAAGTAAAGGAGGCACAAAATACTGAAGAAAATTACATCATTAAAACACAATTGGATAAATGGTAAAAGAGGCAAAAAATCACTGAAGGAAAAAAAAATATTTTTCTAAAGCAGAATTTGCCAGATAAGGAAAAGAGAAAAAAAGCTTACTGAAGAAAATAATTAAAAATTAAAATTTCATTAGTAAAAACAAAGAACTCAAAAAGACAACAAGAAATAATACAACAAAACAAAACATAAAAAGAAATAAAAGAAAATGTTAAATATCTCATCAGAAAAATCACATAATCTGAAAAATAGATCATGGAACAATAACTTAAGAATTATTGAAAACCATGAAAGTAAAAGCCATAATAAAAGCTTACATTTAATTTTTCAAGAAATTGCAAAAAAATACCCTGGTAACTTAAAACCTAAATTAAAATGAAAAAAAAAAGCCCTACCAATCACCTCCTGATAGAGATCCCAAACAAAAACTCCCAGGAATATTACATAAATTCTAAAGATACCAGGCTAAGGAGAAAATATTTCAAGTAGCCAGAAAGAAAGAATTAAAATATTGTGGAGCCACAAAAAGGATCACACAAACTTTAGCAACTCCCACATTATAGGAACTAAGTTCTTTAAGAATTATATTCCATAAATCAAAGGAGCTAAGATTACAAGCAGGAATATGCTTCCCAGTAGAAACTTAGTAGAATTTTTCAGAACAGAATTAAAATAAAATAGAATATCTTCAAGCCTTCTTGATGAAAAGACCAAAGCTAAATATAAAATTTGACATTCAAACCCATGCAACAAGGGCAACATTAAAAAGTAAATATGAAAGCAAAATGATAAAAGACTCAATAAAGTAAAACTGCTACATTCTTAAACAGGAAGATATCATATGTAACTGATGAAAGTTATAATTATTAAAACTCTTAAACATAGTTTAAATAGAGAGAGAACATGGGTGTGGGTCAATTATGTTGGGATTATATAAAAAAATGAAGGGGTGAGAAATTGATTGACTGGGAGAAGGGAGAAGGGAAAGGATGACTGGGGGTATCTCAAATGAAGGTTTTCAGGAAATAACTTTTTTATAGCAAAAGCAGAAAAGGGCGGTGGCAGGCAATGCTTAAACCTTAATCTTACCAGAATTGTTTAAAAGAGAAAAGAATGTGTATGTATATGAATGTACGTATTTGGGTATGTATGTATATTTTTATATTTATATCTATATTTAAAACCCATCACTTAAGTATAAAATGCTTTTACTTGTCAAGGAAGTAAGAGGGAAGAAGATAAGAGAAAGGGCATAAGAAAAAGGAGGACAGATTAAAGAAGAAGATGATCAGAAGGGAAATAGGTTTTTCATGAGGGACAGAGTAAAGAAAGAGAGAAGATAAACCAAAAGAAATAGGATGGAAGTAAAGAAACAGGTAACAATCATATCTTTGAATGTGAATAGGATGGACACACCCATAAAGCAAAAGTGGATATTAGAATGGATTAGAAATTAGAATACAACAATATATTGTACACAAGAGTCATGTTTGAAACAGAAAGACACAAAGACACATTGAAAATAAAGGGCTAGATGGGTGGCCAGGCAGCACAGCTAGTAAGAGCACCTGCCCCAGTGTCAAGATGCCCTGGGGATTACATTTGGGCTCAGACACTTAGCACCCACCCAGAAACACCTGGCAGTGTAACCTTGAGCAAGTTACTTAACCCCAAATGCTTAGGGGTGGCAAGATGGCTCAGTGAGTAAGAGCAACAGGCCCAGTGTCAGGATGACCTGGGGATCAAATCCGGGCTCAGATACTTAGCACCACAACCATAAATAACAGGCTGTGGAACAATAAGCAAGTTACTTAACCCCAATTGCTTAAAATAAATAAATAAACTAAAATAAAGGGCTAGAGAGAGAGGATTCTTGGAAGATGGCAGAGCAGGTCAGAAAATTCCAAGATCTCAGGATTTTCTACCACAAAAAAAATGAAATCTCATTGTAAGGCAAACAAAGTGCTGGTAAAAAATCAGTAAGAATAAGAGTACAACAGAAGTCTTCCTGGAACCATTCCAGAAGATCCGAAGAAAAATCACTGGAAAGGTTTGGTCACTGTGAAGAATACATACCTCCAGTCTAGGATCTGCATTAAAAACAAGCAGCAAGTATTGGAGATTGGTGAGTTGGAAGGCAACTTCACTCCTAGCCACTCAAACTTTTACTGCTGGGAAGTGATGGGAGTTGGGCATCTGAGCCAAGGAAAATTGAGATAACTTTTGCTAACTAGGAATGTCATACACAACTTGTGCCAGCGAGAGTGGTGAGGCTGAGAAGAGAGTACACAAACAGCGAGGCAGAATGTTCCTGGTTGTGGGCCCTTACAGGAGGTTGGAGGTTTGACTTTGGTTCTGGGCTAGAGGGGAAGAACTGAAGAACTGTGGCCAGATGCACCACCCCATAATACAGGATTAGAGAAGATTACAAAAATTAAGCAAGTAATATAAAAAAAATTCACATGAAAAGGATAAAAATCCAATCATAGAAAGTTATTATGAGGATAGAGAGGTCCGGGGTTCATTATCAGGGGAAGATATTGAATCAAAGAAACCATCTTCTACCACAAAGTGTGTCAAATGATCACCTGCCACAAAAGAATTCATAGAAGCACTTACAAAAGACTTTAAAAATCAAATGAGAAAGATGGAGGAAAAACAAAACAAAAACAAAAATCTCAAACAAATAAAAAGGAAAAAAAATCCAAGAAAATGAGATTATGAAAGGAAAGTCAACCAAGTAGAAAAACAGATCCAGAATATTAAGAAAGAAAATGGTACCCTGAAAATTAGGTTCAGGCAAAGTGAAGCCAGAAAATTTTTAAGAGATCAAGAAATAATTAAACAAAATAAGAAGAATAAAAAAAAAGAAGAGAAAAGTAAACCTAAAAGAAACAACTATTCTGGAGAACAAATAAAGAAGAGAAAATGCAAGACTAATAAGACTACATGAAAGTTATGATAAAAAAATTGATAAAATAATAAAATAAATATTTAAAGGAAATTGTCCTGAAGCATTAGAACAAGGCAGGAAAGTACAGAAAGAAAAAAAAGTTCATTAAAAACTATTTGAAAGAGATCATATGATGAAAACTCATGGGGATATTATAGTCAAATATTCAAATCCTCAGCCCAAGTATAAAATATTAAAAGCAACACAAAAAATCAATTAAATATGATGGTGCCACAATTACAACCACACAAGACCTAGCAGTGGATACACTAAATGATCACAGGTTTTGTAACACTATATACTGAAGAACAAAAGAACTGGGGTTTGGCTGAAAATGTCATATGCAAGAAAGTTATGCATAATCCTGAATTTAATAGAAGATTTGGCATCCAAGAGCCAAGAGAAACATAAGATACATACCAAAGACTGATTACAAGGGACTGGACTTGATAAGGACAGACTTTTTGTTTCTTATATAGCTAAAAGGTATATATATATATATACATATACATATACATATATATATATATATATATATCAGATTGTAATTAGTAATTGGAGAGTTTTTATTAGAGATTGGGGGAGACCTGGGAATGGCATTAAAGAAAGAAAACCATTTAGGAATAGCTAAAATAAAAGTAATTATTTTATAGAAGTGAAGTGCAGGAGGAAGAATTGATAAAGAAGAATTACATGGGGTGGAGGGCTAGTAGTTCTGTTAAGCTGCTTTCATTGGGAATGGGTTTAAGAGGCAACAATTCAAATAAATCTAGAGAAGTATAAAAGTTTTCTAAATTCAGAAGAAATAAAATGTTAAGTGGATAGGAAGAAGGGGAGCACACAAGGGAGGTATCTCTAGATGGGAGGGTGAAGGAATAGGTTAAAGAGGGTATAGATAGGTGCTAAGATGAATAAGCATGGGAGGATGATGAAGGGATGTCAGGAAGGAAGTGTGAGGGAATATGTTATAAGGGGCTACAGAAGGGAGTTTAGATTTATGGGAATAGAAGGACAGGGGAGTGATCCTTGGAGGACACTATGCTAATAATAGGAAAGCAAAATAGCAGGTAGAAGTAAAGTAGAGGAGACAAGAGGAATAGGAAACAAGAGATATGAACAAACATAAAAATAAAGATCAGGAGTAGAATTATTTTAGAGAAATTATGTCTATATATGTATGTCTACATGTGTATGTATATATCTTTATATACTTAGTTGTAACCTTCTCTGGAGCAAGGGAGAAAGGATAAAAAAAAGATAAAAAGTGCACAGTAGAAAATTAAAAAAATACTGCAAGGAAGCAGAATAAAGGACTGCTCTCAACATAGTATTTATGTAAACCCAATCATGAGCTCCTCTCACAAGGATTGCTGCTATGAATATCTTTAAAGATCTAATTGCATAGTATACTTAACTCTCTATTCAGTAGTAAATTAATTCAAAACATTCAAGAAGCTGAGTTACAACATTGACAACATAATATAACAACTTATTTTAAGGTGATCACATAGTTAAAGAGAACCTATCATTCCATGTCACAATCTCCTCAATAAATACACAGTGTCCAAGTAAAGTCCTCTTTCATCTTGACTTGATTTGAGCCTGGCTTCCAATCATCCTAAAGTCAATTATCCTTAAGCAGTAGCAGAAAGTATAAACACTATCTACACCTAGGTCACAATAAGTCACAAACTAATCAGTCAACGCAGATTATCCAAGTAAAGTCTTCTATCGTCTTGATTCATGTTGGTTTCCAAACTCCTTGGCTTCCCAACCATGATCACTCCCAGCTCTTGCCTGATTCACAGGTAGGCAGCTCTCCGCTTTGGTTCTCTATCTCTGTCCCTGGGACTATTCGACACCAACCTCTTTGCAATTTCTATTTTAAGGAAATAAAGTTTAACAAAGTTACAACAATATTCACACACATTAAGCTTAAAACAGTTGCACCAGTATTTACACACATTGCCAGCACTATCACCTCAATTCACTTTCTGTCTGATAAAATAACACATATCAAAAGAAAAGGCTTCTATCTAAGATATCAAACACGTACACTCCCACACACACATACACACACAAAACAGTAAAGTCCTGGGAATTCTGTAACAGCAGGAAAGTCCTCTTTCAGAACTTCTGTATAAGGGCAATAGAATGCTTTTGTCTGACACACACACACACACACACACACACACACAAAACAGAGTGTGAACATCACAAACATTCTCTCTTTCACTTCACAGAAAGTAACACGAATCAAGTGATAACCGAAATCACAAACATTCTCGCTCTCAGTTCCCAGAAGGTAACATAGATTAACAGAATGCAAAAATCACAAAGATTCTCACTTTCAGTTCTGCTTGGTTCCAGCTCTGCTTGAGCTTTCATCTGCTCTTCTCCTTCCTGTTGCACCCTCCCTGTTCTGCTGTTTCAGCAAGCTCCTCCCAACATGGGCTCCATGTGATGAAGCTAGACCTATTAAGGGTAGGGAAGGTCTACAAATGCCCTTAGTCCTGTTAAAGCAGGGGAAGTCTTCAAAATCCCTTAAGTCTATTAAGGAAAACACAATGTATACTGTTTCCACAAAGACTTCTGATGCAATCAAAGGCAATGCTCAAAGGTACTTGAAAAGTTTAAAACAAGCAGCAAAATACTACTTTGCTTGCCATTACAATTTATCATAGAGGTTTTCTTGAAATGAAAATTTATCATTACATATTTTGAATCCTCTCTTATGCTCTGCTATGCACATGACATGTTTTTTTATGTTCTTAGTTTGTATTTAATTCCAATATTTAAGTTTCTGATATGTCATTTTACACTATATTTGTATTCTGGCATTTGAGTCTAAAATGAAATTTTAAAAGGTAAGAAAATAATATGATTGACTGGAGCAGGAAGGATTATGCTTCAACTGGAGTAAAACAATTCACAAATACTGCTGTTGGTCTGAGATCAGGAAACAGCAAAAATAGACATTATTAAAACACATAATAAGGGAAAAGATATTTTGTTGAAAGATGCCATCAAAAATATCTTCTCAAAAAAGTTTAAATAATGTTTTCATTTTCTAAATACAGATGTAATTGAATCAAATTTATTAAATTAGGGTCCATTCCCCAATATATAAATGGTTAAAGGTTATGAACAGGCAGTTTTTAGAAGAAATCAAAGCAATCTAAAGTAATATTTAAAAAAAGTTTTAAATCACTATTAGGTAGAGAAAGGCAAATTAGAACAACTCTGAGTGATCACCCAAAGCTCTCAAATTGGTTGACATATCAGAAAAGAAAAAATGGCAAATATTTTAAGAGATGTAAAAAAAAAAATGAGATACTAACGCTCTGTTCGTAGAGTTGTGACCAGGATCAAACATTTTGAAGAACCATTTGGAACTATGCTCAAAGCACTCTAATACTGCATAACCTTGGAACCAGCAACACTACTGCTATGCCTGTATCTCAAAGAGATCGAAGATAAAAGAAAAGTTATATATGTACAAACAGTATTTATAGCAGAACTTCTGGTGCCTAGATCACAGAGTGAGTAAGGAACTCCCAGAAGTCTTTCCAGATTCCCCTCCAAACAATGTGAAAACCACCTCATAACTAATTTAGGATCAGGGAAGCAGCTTAAAAGCTCAGCAAGAAAGGTCTGGCTCTCTAAAGTGAAAGCAGAGCCAAGTCCAGAAATAGCATTGGACCGTCTCAGAGCTGGTAGGTGCTGGGACTGAAATATTGCTCTGAGGCCCTCGACAATCCAACAGTGAGTCACTGCTCTCCTGCAAGCCAATAGTTTGATATAGCCAGGCACCTCCAGGGAAGCCACGCCCCCACTGCTGACCAGTCGTGAGCCCCCACCCATAGGTTCTGTCAATAGCAAGGCATTCTTCCAGGGCCCTACCAGCAGATAGAACATTTTAGAAAAATTAAAAAAAAAAAGTGAAATGAAAAGAACTTCACAATCATATTTTTTAGTGAAATAATTGATTCAATTTGAAATTTTAAACTCAGTGAAAGAGTAGCACAGCTAAATTATGCCAGCCTTGTGAAGGGACACTATTGGAGAATATGAGGTAGAAATTGAAGTGATACTCAGGAAAAATTTGATGTGTTCAATGAAATAAAGATAGATAGAAGTCACATATTTCTGTCAATTGTATTATCCACTTGTAGAACTGTGAAGTATTTATTCTCACTTGATATTTTTTCTGCTTTCAGTGAAAAAATAAGAAATTCTGCAGTCAGGTATGAAAGTCTTGAAAAAAAGAAAGTATCAATTTTATTAATTGATTAGTATTAATTAATTAATAATTTTAATTAATTTTTAAAATATTTTTAAAATTTTTGAAATTTAATAATATTAATTAATTAATAATAGTATTAATCCCTAGTCTAGAGAAATCATAGGGACTAAAACAGAATAATCCCCCAAGCAACTGTTTAATGGAAATCGATTGAGACATAGAGGAACTTCAAAGGCCATCTAGTCTAATTCTTTTATTTTCTAAATGAAAGAACTGAGAATTGCAGAGTTTAATGATTTGTCAAAGGTTACAGATGTAGTGAGGGAGATAGCTGATTTGTGACTCCAGTGGCTTTTCCAATGCAATGTGCTGCCTTACAAAATTTGGTCAGAATTATTACGGACAAAGGTGTCCTTCACCAAGAAAGGGGAATTTGAAGCATTTCCATTTTCTGCTTTTATTTCTCAAATCTCCCAAATAAAAACATTACAAAAACTATTTGATTCACAAAACCACAAATGAGAAAAGCTCAAGTCAAATAAATATAATTATCAAGAACAAATGAGTCAATAAAATAAATTTTCTAAAATTTTTTAACTATTAAAAAGATTTTTTTCATTTTAGACCATTATTTTATTCCATGTTCATATGAAAAGTATACCCTTAGGAGGTCAAAGAGAAAATGAAAAGCCCCAGAAATAATATACTAATAAGCCTTTTCTGGTAGCAAAACCATGGAAATGATATATATGTACATGTGTTGGACATTTTTAAAAAACATTTAGGTTATTAATATAATGAAACAGTGTTTTCGATAATTGATCAATTTGAAGAATTTGAAAGAAGAAAATTGGATCAGCATTTATTGAGGCAGAATAAAGAATGTAGAACTAAAACAATGACATACACAATGTACAATATTAAGTTAAAGGAAATATTGTTAAAGCCATTTACACGGAGATTAATGTAATAGCTAATCTGGATTCCATATAATTAATAATTAAACATATTTTCTTCCTTTCCTTAGAGAGACATATAGTATACATATGAAATACATGCCCTAGCAGATATAATCAATGGATTTGCTTACTTTTTGAACTGTTTCCCCTTATTAGAAGTACATAATCTATTTTGAGATTGGACATGATAAAAATATCAATCCAGATGTAATATATAAATTAATAACATATAATTTTAAAATAAAAATAAGAATAGTCAAAGGATGACTTGGACAGAGTTGTAAGGAGAATGTAGAGGGGATTATGAAACTAAAGCAAATATACATCATGCATTGGGGAAAGTGTACAAGAGAATAAGGGGGCAGGAAAGACAAGACAATTCCTGCATGAACTGGAAACGCATCAGAGGGATGATTTTTTTTTTCTTCTCCATTTCTAAATCCTGAAGTAGAGTTAATCTTGTATTTTGGTCTTTGGAGTCATACCTCTAACTTAATAGTAGCTGACAGGGCTCCTAACTATATGTTTATTTTCAGTGTATAGGAAAGTAGGTTCCAGGAAGGAAGTAGAGAATGCTAAGACAGAATGAGAGGGAAGGAGTGCCTGGTTTTGTTTATTTCTTCATTGGACATTAGACCTTCAAAATAAGGAATGCAGACAGGGATTGGACTAATGTGTTCTGAGAAGTAATTATTGGGTCTATAGTTAATAAAAGCCTATAGGAAGAGTAGAGATGGTCTACATTCAGTACCATGCTATGTAAAATGTTATGCTAAAAGAAACCACACTGTATAAATGTTAGCTATCACTCTAATGATTGATTATTATAATCATCCTGAAATTTTTATATATAAAATGCAGATATATGTGTGTTTGTATATATACATGTGTGTGTATGGAGACAGAGAATTTAATCTCTTTTAATCTACAAATTCCTTCATTTTCTTTCCATATATTTTCAGTACTAAGCATAATACCCGAAATATGCTTGCTTTATGATTGAAAACAATTATAATATTCATTTTATGCTACCTTTATTAATTATATACATTTGTGATTTATGAACTTTTAGTTGATTTTGTATATTAAAATACTCAGAAAAGCAAATTGTAAATTATTTTTTCTTCTAAAATTTATTAAAATACCCCCTTCATACTTGTGTAATGAATGTACCATTGTAACATAGAATTTACCAATTTAAATAAGAAATTCCAATTTCATGAAGCATACAGAAAGGGGCTGGGACAATACTTGAGGAAATATATTTTTATCTAGGGTATATGCTCCCATTTTACAAAATTCACAAATATATATATATATATATATATATATATATCATCGAGTCCATCTGTCATTATTTACAAAATGGAAAACTAAGGACCCTAATGGTAATGTAACTGTACCAAAAGGCAGTGAAAAGCAGAATTATATTTCATATTTCAGTTCCTGTATCCAGTTTGTTTTTCCAGTACTCGTTTTTCTTTTTAGTAATCAACAAGATTGAAACCTCTCTCTTGGGTATTGCCTAATAGAATAAATCACCTGGTCACTAACCCTCTTGAATGGAACTTAAGAACTTAATAATAGTATAATAATTATTATTTATATATGAGAAAACAAGATAAATAGAGTTTAAGTGTCTTGTCGAGGGCCACATATCTTTTAAATGTCAAAGGCTAGATTTGAACTCTGCCCTTCAAAGAACAGTTTGAATCAAAATGCATGACTATTAATTTTGTTTTATTATTATGTTACATATTAATAACTATTATTATCTTACATCCACAAAAAACTTTAAAGTTTAAGAAGTGTTTTAAAATGTTATTGTAATATATTTGTAATATTCCTGTGTGGTAAGATCTATAATTTTTCTTGTTTTAAAGGACAGAAGTTAAATGACTTGGATAATCATGGTGCTAGTAAATGTCTGAGGGGAGATTTGAACTTGGGTGTTTCTGACTCCAGATGGATCACTCCATGTACTTTCCAACTAGTTGCCTAGGTGATACTGTGCTTAGCAATTAATCAGATCATTTCTTTATAACCTTGTGAGGTATGTAACACAAGCCTAATTATTCCCATTTTACAGATATGGAAACTGATACTTAAAGAGACTAATCATCTAGTCCAAAATAATGATAAAACTAGTATCTGAAATGATGGCTGACCTTTAATCAGGCCCTCTTTTCACTTTAATGTACTAACATTGGCCTACAGACTGGGAAGAGTGAGCACACCTGATTGGGCAAAACTACTTTGTATGGATTATTTAAGTAGAGAGAAAACAAAAGGGAAAATTTTTATCTTTGGGTGATGTAGAATATTATACTTTACAGCTCTATGATTGTGATTACCTCAAATTCGAAATTATCCAGGAAGGATGAGCTGAAGAAATGAATTTTGCTTCTAACAGTTTGTTGAAGGGCAGTGTTACATGGCATACATTTAAAATCTGGCCTCTGATACTTACTTGCTATGTAGACCTAAGAAAGTCACTTAATTTTTGGCTGTCTTGATTCCTCATTTGTAAAGTAGGGGTAATAATAACATTTATACCGCAAAAGTAATGAGAGGCTTGAAGGAAATAATTTTTGTAAACTACTTAGCATAGTACCTAGCATATAATAGGTGTGATATAAATGCTGATTCCCCTATGCTCTTCCCCTCCCCCTTCCCCTATAGAGCCAGAGGAAGAATTAGCTCCCAAACTCTGCCTCAGAGAGTTCTTGTCTATGTGACAATGGATGAATCGCCGGATCTACCTGACCCTATTTTCTATACACTGTTTTTTTTTTTTAAACACTTACCTCACAGGGTAAATGTGATGATCAAAAGAGGCCAAATTTGTGGATAAAGGAATGGCTTGGTCTCCTTTAATAACTGTTTCACATGCTATGTATGCTTATAAGGTTATATAGGTGTAATTCTTTGCAAAACTGACAGCACTTTATGTTTGCTAGTATTATCTTATCAAACCCTCTTTACTTTTGCTATGTGGACTTTGTTAGTTTTTTTGGAACCCAACTTCATTGGTGTTAATGTGTCAGGAAACAATGGAGATGAGGATTCTCAGAACCAAGTAAAAAGATACTAAGCACTGACAAAGTTCTAGACAATGTATCAAACTTTAAGCCTATAAAGAAAAAAAAGTCACTTCCCTTAAAAACTCATTTTCTAGTAGCCTGTGTAGAGCTATCCCTATCTTTACTTTTGTAATAGTTGGTTATTAGAAGAATAATGAATCAGGAGCAATAGAAAGATATTCATAGAAGCAAAACATAATTGAAGATAGTAATACATTTCATTTTAGAAACAATAGGAAAATTAAAATGCTTACGGTAAAGTCTATGATTTATTGTCCTTTTAACATGAAGTTAAATAATTTATCCACTGTGTATATAATCAAATGGCTTTTTTCCCACTATGTCATAAAGATTCTGATTAAAGTAAGCATCATAATTAGCCCTGGTTTTGCATTGAAGGCATCAGCAGTTGCACATCTCATATCCTGTCTATTCATATATGGTATGCAATTAAATGAAGTGCTAAAATTTCACATCAAAGAAAAATTATACCAGTGAATTGTTTATTAAAAAGTAGACAATAAATGTAATTCTCTGTAATATAATAGGAAAGATGAAAAGAATGGATTATTGCATTAAGTAATCTTCTTTGAATATTTTCTAGAAAATTAACATACTGATAAACTGATAAAAAAATTTGGGGAATAAAAATATCTTACAACAAAGAAAGCTAATTCGTTCACTGCAAATATATGACAGGTTAATTTCCATGTTTCCAAAGGAATGACTTCTATCTTTTGTTAAGGTAGGAGAAAGGGAAGAGATTCTCTTGCTGTGCACCATTTGTCAGGCAGAGAAATTACAAGTGGTTCCTTGGTTCTGAAAGAATTTGATCAGTTAAATAAAACTAGTGATAAAAGCTACAAACACAAGCCAGAAACTGAGTTACTTCTTCCTTTTGATGCTGTTGCTTGCCATCATATATTTTTTGCATCATTAGGAAAATGAGAAGATATGGTAAATACTATTCAGGCTGATCAATTTTGTGGGTGGGGGAAGTAAGAGTGAATGCAGGTTTTATAAAATGAGACAAATTATAGTAAGAACACTGCTTTGATTCAGTAGTACTTCATCAAAGTCCCAGATTTGTAACTTAAATATGTGACACTAAGTAAATATCAGAAACTCACTTTACTTTTATAAAAATTGAGTTAAGAATTTCTGTGTTTCCTGCCTCACAGTATATGTAAAAAGACCTTTCTATACCTTAATGTGAGATAGCATTGTGAATTAAAAGTACTTACTCAATTATTTGTGCTCACTCAAACTCGCATTTAAGTTTTGTACATATTTAATTCTATCCCATTATCCTAAAATAAGTTAAACGTCATAAAAATAATAACATTTAAAGGCTACAGATTTTCTTTAAAGATCGCTTATTTTCAGTATCAGACGTAATATGGTACAATGTAAAGAGTGCAGGATTTGAAGTCAGATTTAAAATCATACGTTTGAATCCTGACTCTGAAACTTACTCTTGGTGACCTTGGAAAAGTTACCAGAGCAAGGATTTTTATGAACACCAGGAAGTAACAGGGAACAACAGTCTTGAAAATGTCATTTTTCTCTATTGAAAAGGACTTTATTGGTGGAGTAAAGATGGTAAAGTCACGGACTTGCCTGAGCTCTCCCCCCAAAACCTTCCAAATACTTTTAAAAATGACTCTAAACAAATTCTAGAATCCCCAAAATATGGAATAAAATAAATTCCCAGCCCAAGACAACTTGGAAGGTCATAAAGCAAAGTCTGCTGCACCCACTGGGGTGAGATAGAGAAGAGCATTCCAGCACAGGTTCTTACTGCACAGACCAACCACAGCTAAACCCAAGCACACCTTGGGGCAATCGAATCACTGCAGCAGTGATGGTTTCTAGAGCACTCAGCTCACAAATGCCACAGAAAACTTACCATAATTATGGCAGGTGCTTCCAGAGTGCTCATTCCACAGATTGAAAGGGGTTAAAATAAATGGTCAGAAGAAGATCACAGGGGACATTTTTTTTAGCACAGGGCAAGGACCCTGTTTCTTTGACCATACCTAGATCCCTACTGGGTGGCAGTCCCAGGGCAAGGAGAAATGCTAGCATAGCACAGCTTGACTACTCATGGTTCAAAGGCAAAAAAACGTGTGTGTGGTCACTCAAAGAGAAGAGTACCAATCAGGAAATGAGTAAACACCTCTCAGATCTAACCTTGGAATAATGGAAACGTACAGTTACCCAGAAGTATCTCTACAAACATTTACACAAAACCCCTGAATTTGGGACAGCATGTCTTTCACACTGGAAGCAGAGCCCTATTTTAACAAACACTGGGAAAATGACCAAACAATAGGAAAAGAAATTCTGAGTATAGAAAGTTATTATGATGATGATGAAGGTAAAAACACACACATAGAAAAAACGATGTCAAAGTCAAAAGTCATGCATTCACAGCCTACAAGAATGTATTTGTGTCAGGTTATGGAAGAGCTCAAAAAGGATTTTGAAGATGAGCTAAGAGATATAAAAGAAAAATTGGGAATAGAAATGAGAGTTATAAAAGAAATTCATGAGACAAGAGTCAACAATTTGGTGATGGAGGAAAAATCACCTTAAACATTGACTAGACCAAATGGTAAATGAGGTTTAAAACAAGTCAATGAGGAGAAGAATGCCTTAAAAAGCAGAATTGGTGAAATGAAAAAAGGAGATCCAAAAGCTCACTGAAGAAAATAATTCCTTCAAATTTAGAAAGGGGAAAATGGAAACTAATGTCTTTATGAAAAATTAAGAAATTAGAAATCAGGGCGGCTAGGTGGTGCAGTGAAAGAGCACCAGTCCTGGAGTCAGGTGTACCTGAGTTTAAATCCGGTCTCAAACACTTGACACAATTACTACCCGTGTGACTTGGGCAAGTCACTTAACACCAATTACTCTCCAAAAAAGCAAAAAAAAGGAATTACAGATCAAAACAAAAAGAATGAAAAAAAATTGAAGCCAATGCAAAATAACTCATTGGGGAAAAAAAAAAAAACTTGCCTCGAAAATAGGTCTAGGAGAGATGATGTAAAATTTTTCTACTACCTGAAAGCCATGATCAAGAACAACAAACAAACAAAAAAACCCGAGATAAGGTCTTTCAAGAAATTATCAAGGAAAACTCCCCGGACATCCTAGAACCAGAGGATAAAAAAAAAAAAAATTAAAGAATCCATTGATCATCTCCTGAAAGAGATTCCAAAAGGAAAACTCCTGGGAATATTATAGCCCAATGCCAGAGTTCACAAGTCAAAGAGAAAATATTGCAAGCCTCCAGAAAGAAACAATTCAAGTATTATAGAAACACAATCAGGATAAAACAAGATTTACCAGCTTCTTCATTAAAGCATCTGAGGGTTTGGAATATGTTACTCTGGAAGTCAAAGCAGCAAAGATTACAATACAGCAAAACTGAGTATAATCCTTCAGTGTGAAAAAAGGACATTCTATGAAATTCAGGACTTTCAAGCATTCTTGATAGAAAAAAACCAGAACCGGATAGGAAATTTTGCTTTCAAATATAAGAGTCAAGAGAAGAATAAAAAGGAAAACAGGAAAAGGAAATCACAAGGGACTTAATAAATTTTAAATGTTTACATTCCTAAATGGGAAGATAATATTTGTAACTCATAAGACATTTTTCATTATTAGGGTAGTTAGAAGGAGTATATACATATATACATACACACACACAGACAAACACACATATATATGAAATGTTGACCTGTCAGTTGACAATGAAGAGATGATACCTAAAAATGAAATAAAGGAATGAAAGGAATGTACTTGGAGAAAGGGAAAGGGAGAGCCAGCATTTCATAAATTATCTGACATAACATAAATGAGGCAAGAAAAATCTTTTACAGTGTAGGGGAAGGAGGCAAGTAAAGGGGAGTTAATGAGTCTTACTCTCATCAGAATTGGCTGAGAGAGGAAATAACATACACTCACAATTGGGTATAGAAAACTAACTCACCCTACAGGAAAGTAGGAGGGAAAGAGCATAATAGAAGGGGGTGATAGAAGGAAGGGTCGATTGGCAGAGGGATTAATCAGAGGAGGCAAAACACTTTTGAGGAGTCATAGGGTGAAAAGAGAGAGAATATAATAAATGAGGGTGGGGAGGATAGGATGGAGCTAAATGCAGTTAGTAATAGTAACTGTGAAAAAAAAAGTTTTGGAACAAGTTTTTCCAATGAAGGCCATATTTCTCAAACTTATAGAGAACTGAGTTCAATATCTAAAAATAAGTCATTCACCGATTTATAGATTATAAAAAGATATAATCAGTTTTCAGGAGAAGTAATTAAAGCTATCTTTAGCCATATGGGGGGAAAATTCTATGTCACTATTGATTAGAGAAATGCAAGTTAAAGCAATTCTAATGTCTTACATCATACCTATTAAATTATTGAAAGGGACAGAAAGGGTAAATGACAAATGTTGGAGGGGATGTGGGAAAAATAAGACATTAATGCATTGTTGGTGGAATTGTGAATTGATTCAACCATTCCATAGAGCAATTTGGAACTATGTCCAAAGGGCTATAAAACCATACATACCTTTAGAGCTAGAAACAATAGAAGTAAGTTTGTCTCCCAAAACAGATTTTTAAAAAAGGAGAAAAGATGTATATGAACAGAAATATTTACAGCAGTTCTCTTCCAGTAGTAAAGAAATAGACATTGAGGGCATGACCATCAATTGGGGAATGAGCAAACAATTTGTGTTATATTACATTGTATTTTAAATATATTGAAATATGTAATATTGAAATATATGAATATGAAATAAGAAACATTTAAATGTAAGAAATATGTTCTCATAAAAACCTGTAAAGTCTTTCATGAACTTATTCAAAGTGAAAGTTATGTGTACAAAATAATAGCAACATTGTTGGATGATCTGTTGTGAAGCACTATTCTTACAATACTGCAATCCAAGACAATTTATGATGGAAAAATGCTATCTCTCCCCAGAGAAAGAACTGATGATGTCTGAATTCATATTGAAACATCCTTTTTAAAAATGTTCTTTATTGTTCTTGAGTTTTTGTTTTTCTATGTTTTCTTTCACAACATGACTATTATGGCTATGTTTTGTATGTCTACACCTGTTTATCCTATAGTGAATAGCTTGCCTTATTATGGGGAGGGGGGGAGATAATTTAGAGCTCAAATTTTTAGAATAAATGTAAAAAAATTATTTTTATCTTTAACTGGGGGAAATAAAATACTAAATAGCAAAGAAAAAAGAACTTTGGGCTATGAATCAAAAGCTCTAGAATAATATTAGATCTTTAATACATAAAGCATATTTAAATACTGCGAATGACTTGAACTCTCTTAAGTCTCAGCTTTATTGTCTACAGGAGGAGAATAAAAATAGAGCTTCTTTACTTAATTTTTATAATGAAATCAATTGTTTTCTATATAAATGACCATATAAATCTAAATAACAAATGATACCTTTCACTACTTTGCCAAAAGCCATCTGCATAAATATTCAGTGACAAAAGCATTCCAAGAATTCTAATTCTCAGTTAAACTCCTTATCATTGTATATTTTTATGTTTTTATTAGTCAATATTTTCTGTTCTTTATTACTAGTGCATGCATAAGGCAAGAGTAACTTTAATGTATATACACCAGTTTCTGTTATTTAATATAGAATAAGAAAGGGGATTTGGTCCCAGATACAATCTTCCTGGTGTAGTCTGAAATACCTATAACAGAATTTTAGATAGCAATGCATAATCACATACACAAACACTAACATTCATCTTTTATTTTATTTAGTTACAGGATAGAGAGAGGACAGTTCCTCTCAACACACCCAGTTCATCTAGAAGTATCAACAATAAGCACAGGATGATTGCCTATTAATTCTTTTGGCATCATAGGACTTCCTATTTAGTCTTCATCCTATACTTATAACTAATGACAGTAACAAGTTATTTAATAATACATTCTGGAAAGCATTTTAAAATCTGTGGGGAAGTAAGGAAGTGTTATGAGTCATTGCATTTACAGATTTCCTTTTCTTTGGGAAGGTTTAAAATGATTATTTGCCATATGGTATCTATGGTTCCATAATGTTCTGTTTGCCCCTTTACAGGTATAGTGCAATCCTGAGCCCCACAAAAAAATGAGAAATAAATTATGATGTAGAAGATGGGATTGATGAATTGAGCTATTACAGCAGAAACAGGTGAAGTTATTTTACTCCTTAACTGTACAAAATTTTTGCATGCATACATACTATTTTTTGGTTTACTTTCATTAATCAGTAAAACAGTATTCTGAACACTAATTATAAAGGAAAATAGAAACCCATGTGCAGAAAAATAAGTGCAAGTTTTATGTAATTCTTCAAATGTTTGTATTAGAAAGCTCAGTCAGTTTTATATAAAATTAATCCTACTTTCAAGAAATTTAACTGAGCTTAAATTTTGTCCATTATGTTATCAGTATGGTCTGTTTAATAAATGCTTTTATTAGATATTAATATTGAGAAAACCACATAAATTAAAATTGGAGGACATATACTTTAGGAAAATGATATGGAAAAATATAAGGAAATGTAAATGTAATAAAATCAATATTAACTAATAATAAAATAACATATTTTAGCAGGAGGAATGTCAACAACCCATTTCACATTATTACAAAAGTTTTAGACATCTTTCAATTTATGAAACTTCAGAAAAATACTAATATTACTAAAAGATATATTGTTTTAATATATTTATAATATCCTTAGTAGATTACGTTCAAAGATTGGATGAAAGGAAAGATATTAGACTGTTCTCAATTACTTTTTATTTTTAAAAAGATCTCTATTCTACAGTAGTGCTCCAAGTATAGCTTGAGGTCACTGATTTCATTTAATCTCCCAGGCTATTTTATATTTCATTGTTGTTGGTGGTGATGGGATTAGTTTATTTATATTTTACAGAACTAATTATCAGCATATTGGCTTTAATCTTCTTGTCAGTTTCACTAGGATCAGAATTGGCAGCTCTACTATGAGAAGATTTCCAAACTTTTTTCCTGCCTTAAAGAAAAAATGAGACTCATTTAAAAAATTGCCAGGAGGAGCAGAGCCAAGATGGAAGACACAAGGAAGGTATTTTCCTGAGGTCTCCTAAATTCAACTCCAAAATTTTAAAATAACACCTCAACCTTGGAATACCAGAACCCTCAAATGCATGAAGAGAAACAATTTTCTTGCCAAAGATAACCTAGGTCGGCAAAAAAAGTTCTGTCACACAGAGAGGAGAGGAGTACAGGTTATCCAGACAATGCTCCATTAAACCAGTTGCAAGCCTATGGGTCACCAAAATCTGCACAGCACCTTCTGGAGCATTTAATTTATAGATGATAAAGTATATCATACAACTGGTCAGAAATAGATTACAAGTTTCCCTTTGCTGCACAGGGTAAGAGACTATTTGCAATGCCCCTGTGGGGAAACAGGTCACAATCCTGAGTTTGCAGTGCAAGGGTGAGGAGAAGCACTAGAAGACCACAATGTGTGGGCACAGGGGAGCAGGAACTCTGATCACAATTCAAGCATGGGAAATAGTGTGCATGATCACTCACAGAACAGAACAGAAGCCAGGAGAGTAATAGGCACACCTTGGATTAACTGAAAACTTACAGAATCCAGGAATGGGCTCTGAAAACAGCTGCATAAAAACACTGAAACTTGTGACAGTTCTGCCTTCACATAGGGAAAAGAGCCCAAATTTAGCATCATGTTTAAAGTCAAGAAATAGGCTAGAAAAGTCAGCAAACAACAGCAAAAGAACCCAATCATAGGGAGTTACTATGGTTAAAGAAAAAATTAAACCAGAAACTCAGAAGACAATATAATAAAACTGCTACGTCCAAAGGCCCTAAGGGGAAAAAATGTGAATTGGTCTTAGACCCAAAAATAATTCTTGAAATAAATTTAAAAAAAGTAAAAACAATGAGAAAGAGAAGGAAATTTTCAAAAAATGTGAATTAAGAAAATCATGAAAACAGTCAGCATCTTTGTTAAAAGAGGAACCCAAATACTAAAGAAAAAATAATGAATCAGAATTGGCCACATTAAAAAAGATGTACAACAAATCACTCAAGATAAGAACTGCTTAGGAGGAAGAACCAAGATGGAGGAGAAAAGTCAAGCACTTGCGCAAGCTATGTCCCTAACCTTTCCAAATACCTTAAAATAATCTCTCAAATCAATTCTAGAATGACAGAACTACCCCCAAAAAAGGATTGAGTGAAACAATTTTCCAGCCCAAGTTAGGTCAGCAGGAAAGGTCTGTTGCATCAGGGTGAGAGTGGGGCACAGTTCAGCAAAACAGAAGCAGACCTTGAGGCCACTGAATCAGTGGCAACAATGGTAATTTTCAGACCTCTTCACCAGCAGAGGGTAAGGGATCAGACAATTGGTCAGAAGATGATTCCAGTAATCCCTTTGCTGGCACTTAGGGCAGGATTCTGTTGCATTGTCCATACTAGGATCTTTGTTCCAGTGCTAGGCAGCAGTCTTAGGGTGAGAAGGAGCAGCAGCATAGCAAAGCTTTCAATCACAGGGTAGCAGGGAGCCTTCTCACAGTTCCAAGGAAGAAAAGAATGCGTATCATCTCTCCTACAGCTGAACACAGATCAGGAGAAGAATAAAAACACCTTTCCTTATATCATGTAACCTTGGAAGAATTTAAAACGTATGAATCCCTAGAAGTATCTGTGAATACAGTTGCACAAAACCCCTGAAGCTTGGGAAAGTGTACCCTCCACACTGGAAATAGAAACCTACTTTAGCAAAGAGTCAAAAGTCAAGAAATAGGCTGGGAAAAATGAGAAAACAACAGACAAAACTTCTGGATATAGAAACTTACTATAGTTAAAAGAAAGATCAAAACACATTGAAAAAGGCAAAGTTAAAATGCCTAAGCCCCCAAGAAGAAAAATGAATTGGTATCAGGAATGGAAGGGGTAAAAAGTATTAAAAACATCAAGTAAGAGATGAAGAGGAAGTATTGCAAAGAAAAATGAGAGTGATGTGAGAAAATCATTTTTAAAAAGAATTAAAACCTTGATAAAGGAGGAACAAAAATACTGAAGAAACAAATATGAGAAAATGTTGGAGGGCATGTGGGAAAATAAAAAAAAAAAAAACTAAGGTGTTGTTGGGTAAATGGTATAATGATTCAACCATTCTGGATAACAATTTGGAACTATACCCACAAGGCTGCATGACCAAATGTTTAAAAATAGCATTCATTTACATAAGAGATATTTTATTTAAAGCCCTTGAAAGATGTCTACATTTATAGGATGTTTTGAATCTTATTTACTATATTACATGTCATTCATTAATAGATTCATTTATTTACCTTTATAATCTTACATTTACAAATTTTATGGTTAAGCAAACCCTTACTAATTTGGTAATACAAGGTTCAATTTCAATCTAGTTTCAAATACACCATTTGTGATTTAGCAGATTCTTGAAAAAATAGTATATTATTGTATCTAAAATAAGAAAGTGTAACAACATAAATTTAATAAATGGAATTAAAAAAAAAGAAAGTCAGTTATTCAAACATATGAGACCACATCTTAGGGACCATAAAAATATCACTTACACCAATAAGTTGATGAATTCAATCAACAGTTTAGTGGATCTTTTCCCCCCCTTTTTTACTATTTTATTTTTCTCCTGTTACATGTCACGAAAATGTTTAGCATTCATTTTCACAAGATTTTGAGTTTCCAATTTTTATTCCTCTCTCCCTTTCCTTCCCTCTTTTGGAAATAGCAGGCTGTTTGATATAGTCTATACATTTGTAATTAAGCAAAAAATATCTCCATATTAGTCACATATCAAAAGGAAGAAAAACCACTAGAAAGAATAAAGTGAAAAAATATATACTTTGAACCACATTCAGAGTCATTCAGTTCTTTGGCTGGAAATATTTCCTTTCACATGTCGTTTGTACTTGTCTTGGATCATAATGTCAGAGAGAATAGTCAAGTAATTCATAGTTGATCAATAAAGTGGTTAGTAAGTATAGTTTTCTACTGGTTCTGCTCAATTGACACAGCATCAGTTCATGTGAGATATTCCATGTTTTTCTGAAGGCTACTTGCTCATTATTCCTTATGGAACAATATAGTATTACATTAGGTTCACATACCACAACTTTTTCAGTCATTCCCCCATTAGTTGGTAACCACTAAATTTCCAATATATTGCCACCATGAAAAGAGCTGCTACAAATATTTTTGCATGTGTAGGTTTTTTTCTCTATCTTATAATCTCTTTGTTATACAGACCTATTATTTGTATTATTGAGGAAAATGGTCTGCAAAAAAGTATGTCCTTTTGGACATAATCCCAAATTGCTCTCCAGAATGTTTGGATCAGTTCCCAACTGTAGTACCAGTGGACAAGGGTCCCAATTTTCCCACATCTTTTCCAATATTTATCATTTTCCTTTTCCGTCATATTAAGAACTCTGATAGGTATGAAATGGCAGATCAGAGTTGTTTTAATTTGCATTTCTTTTACTCAAAAGTGATTTAGAGCACTTTTTCATTTGCCTATAAATAGCTTTGATTTTTTGTATTTGAAAAATGCCTGTTCATATCCTTTGACTTTTATCAATTGGGGAATGTCTTGAATTCTGATAAATTTGACTCAGTTCTCTGAATATTTGGCAAATGAAACCTTTATCAGAGACACAAGCTATAAAGATTGTTTCTCATTTTTCTACTTTCCCTCTAATCATGGTTGCATTGGTTTTGTTTGTACAAAAGCTTTTTTTTTAATTTAGTATAATCAAAATGATCTATTTTACATTTTTCAATGTTCTCCATCTCTTGTTTAGTCATGAAGTCTTCCCCCATTAATATGAGATTTACCTATTCCTTGATCTTCTAATTTGATTATTATGTCACCCTTTATGCGTAAATCATGAGAATGGCCTGTGATATATCTAACTTTTCTAATATTCCATTTCTCTCTTTACATTTCTTCCTTATCTTTTGGGTGAATTTGTCAAGTTCTGAGTAGGGACATATTAGGTCCCTCAGTCGGATAGTATTGCTGTTTATACACACATACATATATGTATTAATTTAATTGATTTATTTTTAGTTTTCAACATTTCCTTTTATAAGATTGAGTTCTAAAATTTCTTCTTCTCTTTCCATTTCCCCCACTCCAAAATGGCAAACAATCTGATATAGGACATACATGTATGATAATATTAAACACATTTCCACATTACTTATGTTGTGAAAGAAGACTCAGAACAAAGGAGAATAACTATGAGAATGACAAGAAAAGAAAGAGAAAATAATATACTTCAATGTGAATTCAGACTCCATAGATCTTTCTCTGGATGTGGATTTCATTTTCCCTCATGAGTCTTTTGCAGTTGTCTTAAATCACTGAATTACTCAGAAAAGTAAGTGTAACAAAGTTGATCATAGCACAATGTTGCTGTAATTGAGAAAAATGTTTTCCTGGTTCTACTTACTTCACTCAGCATGAGTTCAGGCAAGTCTTTTCAGATTTTTCTGAAGTCTGCCTTCTCATAATTTCTTATGGATCATTAATATTTCATTACATGCATATACCACAACTTGTTCAACCATTCCCCAATTAATGGGTATCTATCCACTCAATTTCTAATATGTTGCAACTACAAAAAGGCTGCTCTAAATATGTTTTCATTTGTTGGTCCTTTTCCCTTTTTTATGATCTCTTTGGGGTACAGACATAGAAGTGGCATTGCTGGGTCAAAGGGTATGTACAGTATTATAGTCCTTTGGGCATATTTCTAAACTGCTCTCCAGAACAGTTAGATCAGTTCACAACTCCACCAACAAAACATTGGTGTCACAATTTTCCACATATTATCCAACATTTATCATTTTCCTGTCTTGTTATTTTAGCCAATCTGATAGGTAGGATGTGGTACCTCAGAGTGGTTTGGATTTTCTTTTCTCTAATCGATAGTGTTTGAGAATTTTTTTTTCATATGACTATAGATAGTTTTCATTTCTTCATCTGAAAGCTATCTGTTCATATCCTGTCAACAATTTTATCAATTGGGGAGTGATTTGTGTTCTTATATATTTGACTCAGTTCTCTATATGTTTTTGAAATGAGGCCTTGTATCAGCAATGCCATATTCACAATGCCTATGGAAATTACAGATATGCTGATATAATTATCCATCACAAAATACATCATGCTTGCCATATGGGGGTATAAGCTAGAAAATTTATTAAAATACCAAAAGACTGAGTCCCAAAACCAGAAAGTGAAAGCCATCAGAGTAGTTATGACATTGGCACAGGTAGATAAAGTAGAAAGCACCCACATTCTCAAGCCTTTAAAACAGAACAGGCTACCTTAGGCAAAGGTCCTCCTCTCCCCACTCACAGCAACCACCCAGCGTCCCGGAAATGTGCTCCCAGCAGCTCTGGCCCCTGGCAGTCCTCAGCAGGAGTCCTTAGCAGAAATTCTGGCTGACTCCAAAAAGGGCTTCGCGCTGCTGCTGCCACTGCCTCTGCTGCTGCTGCTGCCACCGTCACCGCCACTGCTAGCCACCACAGGAACTCTAGCTTGGCTTCCGCTTCCTCTTGCTCCGCCCCTTCCTGCTATGTCAGCAAGTCCAATGGGGCATGGAAGATCTTTAAATCCCATAACCCTTACAGGCCTTCATCAGAGACATTGGTTGTAAAAACTTTCCAACTTTCTACTTTCCTTCTAATATCGATTTCATTGGATTCAGTTGTGCAAAAACTTTTCAATTTAATTCAATCAAATTAGTTCATTTTTCATTTTACATTGTTCTTTATCTCTTGTTTGCTCATAAATTCTTCCCTTCTCCAGAGATCTAACAGATAAGCAATTTTTGCTCTCCTAATTTGCTTATATTTCATCCTTGATGTATAAATCTTGCACGATTTTCACCTTATCACTGTATACAGTGTAAGATGTTCCTCTACGCTGAGTTTCCACCATACTACTTTCAAACTGTCCCAAAAGTTTTTTGGTTCTTTTTTTGTAAAATAATGAGTTCCTATTCCAGAAGCTAGAGTTGGGGTTTATTTATCAAAAGATTACTATAGTCATTGACTACTGTGTCTTCTGTACCTAACATATTCCAGTGATGCACCACACTATTCCTTAGCCAGTAATAAGTGGTTTGATGATTATTGCTTTATGATGATCTTATATCTGGTTGTAAGGGCACCTTCCATTGTATTTCTTTTCATTAATTCTTTTTTTTTATTTTTTTAGTTTACAATTTTCATTTCCACATGATTTTGAGCTACAAATTTTCTCCCCATTTTTCCCTACCCATTGAATATCCCCTCCTCCAATCTGCTCTCTCATATATCTTCCCCCATTCCCCCTCTAGCTTTCCAGTAGGGCATGGTGGATCTCTATGCATCAGTGCCTGTATATCTTATTTACCAGTTACATGTAAAATAATTATAATAATATATTTTAAACATTTGATTTTAAAACTTTGAATTCCAGATTCTTTCCCTTCCTCCCTCATCACCCACCCTCACTGGGAAGATAAGCAATTCAATATAGGTTGTACATGCATAGTTGTGCAAAACATTTCCATAGTGGATATATTGTGAAAGACCGACTATATTTCAGTCATCAAATATTTATTAACCACCTAGGTGCTGGGCACTGTGCTATTCTTCTTAGCCATGTACAGGGATAGGTCAATTCTATTATTTCAAGGACAATATTACATCCATGGGACTAGACCCCAAACTCACCATATATTCTTGTAACTGACTCAGGAAGCAACACCTAGTTCTGGACATTATCTGTAATTCAAGCAATCAACTATTGCATCCTTACAGACTCACCTACTTCTTTCTTTTCCTGCCTTGCAAGAGGTGAGCCCACTGAAACTCAGTGAATGCAGCAACATCACCTGGTTTAGGCTGGACATACAGGGATTATATCAGGCTAACAATGTGAATTATTTTGCTAGCCTCTCTATAGCCATTTATACTCAGCTTATAATAATTCCTCAGTGGTCACCATACTCCCATTTTTCATCCTTGTTCCATCCCCAATGACTCTGAATCATAACTGCTTCTGTACAAACTCATCTTTTATTCTTAACTTCAAGCTCACTTATTCCTATTCACTTAAAAGTTGAACATTTTCTGTGTTTTTTGGAACACTTGTCCCATAATTAACAAACTTCCCTTGATCTTAAATCTCTCACTTCCTCACTCCTTCTATCTTCTTGTCCTGACTGAGACTTTATTGCCTCTTGATGAAAACATTTCACTTGTCACCCTTTCCAGTACTCTCTAAATTTCTCTCACAATGCCCATAGTGGAAGAATTAGAATACTCTTTTCTTCCCATTTCAGACTGTCTCTGACATCATCACTCAGCAACCTCTCCTCCTTTAAGGTCCACTTAAATCAAATTTGTCACTCAATCCAGATCCTGGTGGTTGTCAAATATTGACAATATGAATATCCCCCTTCCTTTCTCAATGAATTCACCTGGCACACAGTCTTTCTCTCTTCCCCATCTTCCGCCCTCATATCATGGGATTGTAATATGCATATTAATGCTTCCTCAAATAAATGCAGTTCTTGAGTAAATTCACATTAAGCAACTTCAACTTTGTGAAAAATTCCTTATTTTTTTTGAGGAGGAAAGGCAAGGAAATTGGGGTTAAGTGACTTATCAAAGGTCACACACCTAATAAGTGTCAAGTGTCTGAGGCTAGATTTGAGCTCAGGACCTCCTGACATCATGGAGAGTGATCTATTCCCTGAATCACCTAGCTGCCCCTGAAATACTTATTATAAAAAAAGTCACCTATGCTAACTTTACAATATTGTGCTCACAATTTCCACTCCTCCCCCTCATATTAGTGCTCCTCACCTTCCCATACTCCCATCAATCCCTGTCCCTCAAAAATAAAATATTACTCCAATTAAAAGCAGAAGAATGACTAGTGGAAAGACAGCCACCACTGTAGCCTGGCTTGGAAACTCAAGCTCTGAGAGAGAAGACTTTTGCCCCATTCTGCCCACTCACCCCCCTGCCTTATTTCTGCAACAGAGCTGTCTGTTTGACATGGTTTGACCTTGGGTAGTACATATCTGTTCCCAGCTGTCAGTTGTCACCTGTTTTCTTCTGTGTTCTTGTCCATCCCCCATGTGTCTGCACCTAGCATATATTTTTCTCTTGGTTTGAACAGCCCCCAATGTGGTTAGCCTGCTCCCACATGTTCCTGTTCTCTGTCTTCATCCCTATGTTTTGTTGAATCTTAAACAGGTGTTAGTCCTCTCCCTCTGGTGTTGCTTAGCTCCCCTTCTTTATCCATCCATCCTTCCTTCCCTACTTCACTCACCCATGTCTGGGGGGAACTTTACATGCTAAAATCACTTTAAGTAGAGGTCTTCAGTATGGTATATTTATGTACAATGAGTACTGTGTGTTTTCTGTTCTACTTCAGTTACACACAAATCTGACCATAGATGAACTCTCCATCACCCCGAAGTTTGATTACTATGTTTACAACTCTAGAATTCCTTTTTATACCAAAATTTATTATTCTACATTTCCTGATGCATTTTGACATCTAATCATTGTCTTCCTTTTTATTTTGAGATTTGTTCCTCATTCCCTTTATTTACTTACACTCCTGCATTTTCTATTCCATCCTCCTTTCTCAATACTGACCTTTTGATGAATTATTTCAACCTTACATTACGGCCTTTTTTTCTAATTATTTTTCCCTTTTCCATATATGCCTCCTGTCCTACATAGACAATGATAGAACCCACCAAAAAAAAAAGTCCACTGGTCTATAGCCGGTATTCCAGATATTCCAAAACTTATCTCTTCTCAAACTTTACCTGGCCACAACCCCGCCCTATTCCCACCAAACACAAACACACACACACACACACACACACACACACACACACACACAGATGCTCTTAGTCAATGACTTTACCTCACACTTTAGGAGAAAAGGGGATGCTTTTTGGAGAACACTTATTTTTTGCCCTTTCTTTTGAACTTTCTGTTGTTCTTGAACACTCCCCCCCTGCCTTCATTCAATACTTAAAATAAAAGGTAATCCTTCCTGACAAATTTAATCACTCTAAATGTGTTCTTCAATCAAACAATAAATCACAAAAAAAAGTGTTCACTGCCTACTATGTTGCAGCTACTGTGCAAAGTTGTGAGAGGTAAAAAAAAAAAATGATGTAAAAACAGACCCTGTCCTCAAGAAGTTTAACAGTATAAAACTTGGAAACAAAATACAAGCAAATATATACAAATAAATATATAAATTACACACACACACACAGACACACAGACACAAAGACAGAAAGAGTAAATAGGAAAATAAAAGAGAAGACATGAGAATTACGATGGAATTAGTGGAGGCTTACTATGAAATGAGGAATTTTCATTGGGACTTAAAGGAAGGCAGGTAGATAGATAGGGAAAGAAGGGCATGGCAGTGTTTCAAGATAGCCAGAGAAAATGCCTGGACCAGGGAGATGAAGTGTTTTGTTTGAGGAACAGCCAAGAGGCCAGTGTCATTTTCTCAAGTAGTAGATATTCAACAGTAAGATGTAAGAAGACAAGAAAGGTGGAAAGGAGCTTTAAGTTCTCATTTCTAAAATTTTTAAAGAACTCAGTCAAATTTATAAGACTACAAATCATACCCCAATTAATAAGTATGTATATGAACAGGCCGTTTTCAGATGAAGAAATTAAAGTTATCTGAAAAGTTAAAAAAAAAGTTACCTGAAGCTATATAAAAAAAAATCTAAAACACTATTAATTGGAGAAATGCAAATCAAAACAACTCTGAGATATCACATCCCACATATCATATTGGCTAAAATGACAAAAAAGGAAAATGATAAATGCTGGATAAGATGTGATACAACTGGAACATTAATGCATTGTTGGTGGAATTGATCCAACCATTGAGAGGAGCAATTTGGAATTATGCCTAAAAGAGCTACCACTTCCCAAAGAGATCATAAAAATGTGAAAGTTACCCACATGTACAAAAATATTTATAATAGCTCTTTTGTACTGGTCAAGAATTGCATATTAAGGGGACACCCATCAATTGGGGAATGACTGAACAACTTATGGTATATGAATATAATTGAATAATATTGTTTAATAAGAAATGATGAGCAGGCAAACATCAGAAAAACCTGGAAAGACTTACATGAATTGATGTTGAGTGAAGAGAACAGATCCAGGATATCATTGCTCACAATAACAGCCACATTGTGCTATGACTAACTGAGAGATTTATCTCTTCTTAGAAAGACAGGGATCAGGGGCCACCAGGTAGCACAGTGAGTAAAAGCACCGGCCCCAGTGTCGGGATAATCTGGGGGATCAAATCTGGGCTCAGATTCTTAAAGGAAAGAAAGAAAGAAAGAAAGAAAGAAAGAAAGAAAGAAAGAAAGAAAGAAAGAAAGAAAGAAAGAAAGAAAGAAAGAAAGAAAGAAAGAAAGAAAGAAAGAAAAGAAAGAAAGAAAGAAAGAAAGAAAGAAAGAAAGAAAGAAAGAAAGAAAGAAAGAAAGAAAGAAAGAAAGAAAGAAAGGAGGAAGGAAGGAAGACAAAGATCCAAGACAACTTTGAAAGATTAATGATAGAAAAAATGCTTGTCACATCCAGAAAAAGAAAAATGGAGTCTGAATGCAGATCTAAGCACACTATTTGCTTTCTTTCTCTTTTTTGTTTGTTTCTTTTTCTTCTTTTCAACATTACTGATGTTAAAATATGTGTAACATGTATCTATGTAGAGAGTATATCAGATTGCACACTGTTGGGATGGGAGGAGACAGGTAGATAAAATTTGTAACAAAATCTTGTGGAAGTAAATGTTGAAAACTAAAATTTAATTAACTAGTATTTTTAAATAAAAGAATATTTCAGATCCACTTGACTCTTTTCAATATCAACAATAATAAAAGAAAAACAAACCGTGATTTACTTTTAGTGTCATCACTTTCTTTTCTCTAAATTTTTTCCAAAGTCCCCTACAATCTCTCTTCCCAACTCATCATTCAGCTGAAATTGCTTTCTCCAAGGTTACCAATATTTTCTTAAAAGCAGAATCTAGTGGTTGTCCCTCAATGTTGATCATTTTAGTCATTTTATTTTCCTGAATAATGACCCATCTTTAGATTTTTATGACCTTGATATTTCCGATAATTCTCCAATCTTTGTGATGTCCCCTACTCAGTCTCCTATAATGTTCCATCATTTATGTAATGCCCATTAACTTTGAATTTCCCTCAAGGCGTTGGGCTGGCTATCTTTTTTTCCCCGCTACAATGTCTATTAATGATGATAACGTATCTTAATGATTAAATTTCCATTCCTCTGTAGATGATGCATGTACATATGTATGCGTTTATAAATACACATATATGCATATATGTATGTATATATGCACTCAAAAATTCATATATATTTCAAATTTATAAGCATATAGCTACAGTCATATACATGCACATACACATGTTTGAATCTATATACCACACATAAACAGATGCATATGTGTGCATCTATCTTTCTAAAAATTCATACATACATATATACAAATAGATCAATAAACAACTATATATACAGCTCTGTGTTCACCCTAAAACAATTAAATTGAAAGTAGAACAGAGTAAAAAAACATCCATATACATTTCATTTATGTGGTTGCAAGTGCATGGAAGAATCAGTTCCTTGAACATTAACTATTTCATAGCATCAGAGATCTATACTCAATTTGAGAAACAATCTACTCCAACCCCTCCTTTTAAGGTTGAGGAAACTGAGGCCCAGTGAATGCCTTATATTGTTTCTTACATTAATCAATACATCAACTAAGAGAAGACAACAGAGGAATATAATAATGTGATGTTCACCGTCTTTATTATAGAAGGAACAAAAACGATTTCCTCAGAGTCAGTGATCATCATACATTAGAATCAGACACTGAATGGGAAAAAAGTCATAGAATTCTTTCCATCACTCCAAGATGCTTTGAGTGGGATCTTGGCCTTGTAGGGCTCTGAATAGCAATTTGATTCTAAAAGAGACTAAAAGTGCTCACTTTGAAATAATAGGTTTAGAGCTGGAAATGACCTTAGAGGTTTTCTGCTCCAACCCCCTCAATTTGGGATGACGGAAGTCAGGCCCAATGTGGTTAAATGCTTTGCAGTAGGTCAGAAATTTGGAAGTAAGTGAGTTTTAATATAAATTCTCTGACTTCCAATACAGCATGATTTCAACTGCATTATATTGCTCTCCTTAAAGCCAACTAGCAATAGTCATAAGTGGAAGCCATAACCAAAGTTATAATGGCACCTTTCAAAGAATGATTTCTCCCCTTTTATGTGACTGCACTGTATTTTTGTCCCTTTGGCTGCTGTATTTGCCACCAACTGGAAACCTCAAGGTGTCCTAGTGTCTATTTTATCTCCTCTTAAACTATACCTCCAGCTTTTTCATCAGTCTCAGTTCCCTCAGCTCCTGTAAAAAAAAGTTACCATCCCTCCCTCTTTCCCCTGTTTACCATTGCTTATCTCAGAGGAATGTTTTTTTTTTTTTTTTCAGTTATGGTCTCTTGCAGCCTTGAGAAGTTAAATATTACGTTATTAAATGTAAAAATGATTATCTTCCTGTTGATTCAACTGAAACATGATTAAAGTAGTAATGAGAAGAGAAGACAAATTGTATCTTCCCCTTGTACACACAACCTGATTCAGGGTTTTGCACATTGTATTATGTGTCCCATATTATTTGGGAAAAATTAGTTTTTTTTTCTGGAGTGTTTGTTTTGTCATTGATTCAAAAGACAAATCCTGTTATCTCTCATTATTGGAAAGAAAACTAGAGATTTCCAGAGAAATTTCCAAAGATAATTGTGGATTTAACTCAGAGAGTATCTTAAGCTTAAAACTTACTTTAGACAAATATAGATTTTTTCAAAGGGATTTTTAATTTCATAAAACATTCAATTTATTAGTAGTCCATATATTTCTATAAGACAGCTTTGGCACTAGTGAAGTTTTATTGTTATTTTTTAAATTTTGTTTAACACTTTCAGTTTTTCATCATAGTTCTGTAAGTTTGTACTTTTAAATATTAGGTAAATCATGGAATGACAATATTGGGTGGTATTTTTTTCTAATTTTGTCCAATCAACTGCCACAATACTGATGATTTTGATTTTTTTCAAATGTGCTCATAACATTAAGAATGAGTCAAAATAATGCTAATGTATCCCACAAACCATTGATTTTTCACTATACATAGAATTTTTTCATTAAAAAATATATTTGATTTCATGGAATTAAGTAGAAGATATGTTGATATGGAATTAAGTGACCATAATGCTAGCTCTTCTCTCCTAGTCATGTCAACCAATTCAATTGAACAAACATTTGCTATGTGCTTGAACTTTGCAAAGCTAAATGCAGGAGGTTATACAATCTTTAAATTGCCTAAGTACTTTGTCCTCCTATAAGTTACAATCAATGTGAAAGATAAATAAACATAAATATGATAAAGTGTTACAAGATAAAAATCAGTAGAAAAATTAAAATCTGGTATATGAAGTTGGAAAGAGAAAATTACGTACTAGGTGTTGATAGATAATACCAGGTGGTGAAAGACAATATTCTGCTCTTGGAGCTAGCAAGACATGAGCTCAAATTCTGCCTTAGTTATTAATGAGCTGTGTGACCAAGGGGAAATAACGTCTTTCTATCTCAATATCATGTATTATGTGAAATGGAAGTGATGAAAAAATTAAAACCTATTTCATAATGTCATATACTTGAAAGAAGAAATGATATAAACATTTTGCCTTCCTTCAAATATCATAATCTTACTCTTAACTGAGAAGACACTTGATAACATTTCATAGACTAAATGAAAATTTAGTTAGATGTTAAGGCACACTCAGGGATTCCATACACCACTTCACTCCCCATCCCCAAAACGATGAAGTAATGTGGTCCATATGAGGTCTGAGGAATTTGTGGCCTCAAGATCACATGTGACCTTCAAGATACTTGAGTGTGGCCTTTTGATTGAGTCCAAGTTTTACAGAAAATATGTTTCATTAAGGGGATTGGTTTTATGAAAACTGGATTAAGTTAACGGGCAACAATTGAGGACATAGAAGGCCACATGTGGCTTTGAGGCTGGAGGTTACCCACACCTTGTCTATATCTTATGGAAATTGGGGAAAATGTAAGTGATAAAAAACTCAGTGAATACTCAGCGAGAAAAGAATTTTACCATGAGTACATGCAGAAGAATTCTCTGAAAGCTGGAAAGTCCTTAATGATAGATAAATATATTTTTATTTGTTAGGAAATAGAGAGCCAATGAAGGTACTATTGTCGTTTTTTGAAAAGGAAAATATGGTCATTTTTATGCTTAGGGAAGATTGTTCTGGTAGCATTTACTGGGGGGAAGACAGAATTGAGATATGCCAATATATCATGATCATGTTATTATAATACAGATGGTCATAGTGAAGGGCTGCACTTGGGTGGAAAAAAAGTTGTATTATTGAGAAAAGGGTAAATTTGGGAGTTGTGAAGTTTGACAATAATTTTTGTCAACTGATTAGATATGAAAGGAAGACAAGAATCAAAGATGGCATGAAGTCTTCAAATATAAGAGAATGGTTTACTAGTACCAATGATAGAGTATTCAAAAAGAGAAGGGTATGTGTATGTTAGGAGATGTAGAGGGTAGATAAAAAAACAAATAAGCTAATTTTGAGTTGTATTGACTGTGAGGTGTCAGTGAGGCATCTGGTTGAGGATCTGTATGTATTAGAGATAAGATATTTGAATTTTGGAGAAAATCAGTATTCATTCATTCAATATTAATTCAACAACCATTCTTTAAGCACCTACTCTATTCACCATATCTAAAATAAATCATCTTTCTAAGAGAAAAAATGATGAGTTATGAAAAATGCAAAATTGTAATTGAAAAGTTGCTACTAAATTATGGAAGCCTCCATGCATCATCCAAAAGAAACATTTGATGGAGATTTCAATAGACAAGAAAGGCTAAAGAACACAATGAAACACATCAGAGACATTGGAATTTTTACTTAAAAATATTTATAATTAAGGATCTTTCCACCTAAAGCCCTCAATTATGTTGAATTAGAAGTCTATCCAGAAAAAAATCATTCCCTAAGGGCTCTAAAAATTGGATATTATTAATATGTTTTCCTTTCAGTTAATGCATAAACACCACAACTGAAGAAATATATACTATCCATGTCAAAAAAAGAATTCATCATATTTCTTTCCAAATCAATATATTTCTTTTCTTTTAAAATATTTTAAATTATTTCATTTATCACAGTTGGATATTAAGACAATATTTAACATTCATTTTAAAAAGCTTCAAATTTTCTTTAACTCCCAGTCACTGTCCCACTAAATCAGACACCTCAAGATAGATTATGCATTTGCAATCCTGTAAAATATATTTCCTTATTTGTCATGTTGTGGAAGAAGAAACAAAACAAATTTAAAAATGAAAAAAATATCAAGCAAATGAAAAATGCTATGCTTTCCCCTATATTAAATTATAGCAGTAATTTCTCTTTTTAATGCTTTATTTACTTCTAATTTACATCATTCATTTCTGCCAGATTTTGAGTTACAAATTTTCTCCCCGATTTTCCTCTACCCACCGCCCCAAAATAGCAGTCCCACAGGATATCCCCTCCTCCAATCTGCTCTCTCCCATATTTTTTCCCATACCACTTTGATTTTTCCAGTGGATTTCTATGCCTTAGTGCCTGTATATCTTATTTCTAAGGATATGGATAACATTTTTTTTCATCAGAAGTCCTTTGGGATTTTTTGGATCATTTTATTGCTGAGAATAACTGAAACCTCCTAAATTGATCATCATACAATATTGTTGTTACTATGTACAATGTTCATCTTATTATTCTCAATTCACTTTACATCAGTTCATAAAAGTCTTCACAGTAATTTTTTTCCTGAAATCAACCATCTCCACATTTCTGATAATGCAATAGCTTTCCACTTTAATAATATGCCACAACTTTTTAAGTCATTCCCCAGTTGATGGGCATCCTTTCAATTTTCACTTCTTTACCACCACAAAATGTTTTTATAAATTTATTTTTTTGTGCAAATAGGCCCTTTGTCCCCTTT
>NW_027187361.1:8270905-8294992 GCF_028583685.1 Petaurus breviceps papuanus | reverse complement strand
TATTGCTGGATCAAAGAGGTGTATACAGTTTGTTTGCCCTTTGAGCATAGTTCCTAATTACTCTCTGAAATGGAGTATGAAGACACATGGAGCCCAGGGTGGAAGTATCTTGCCAAAAGAGCAGTCCAGGGAGAGTGGAAAAGGAGGGAAGCAGAGCAGATAAATAAGCAGCTAAAAGCTCAACCACTAGCTGGGATCAACCATATCTAAGAAAGATAATATTTTTGATGTTGAAACTCTGCCTATTTGTCTATGTTGGGTTTACTTTGTCAGAAGCACTCTGTTGATTTGTGTTACTTTTTCAGACAGAAGGACTATGTCTCTTGATTTGTGATGATTTCTCAGAATGAAAATTAATTGAAATGACAGTGCTGGCAACATGTGCAAATATTATTGGAGCTCTGTTAAATTTTGTTTTACTATTAACAGAAACTGTGAAGAGGTTGCAGTGGAGCAGTCCCTGTGAACAGTAATATGGAACAGGAGAAGAGAGCTACCAGCCTGTGAATCCAGGCAATAGTCAGGTGAATCCAAACAAGAGCTGGGAATATGGAAGGGAATGATGGGGTTTGGAAGTCAGCCTCAAGTTAAAATGAAAGGAGATTTTACTTGGGTACTGAGTGCTGACTTGTAACTTATTGTGACCTAAGGACAGATAGCCTTTGTACTTTCCATTTATCCTTAAGGATAATTACCCCTTAAGGGTGTTTTGGCTTCAGGAGGATTGGAAGTGAGCCTGGAGTCTAAATGGAAGAAGACTTCACTTGGGTACTAAGGAGATTGTGACTTACTGAATTATCTATTTTATTTAAGATAATGTGGCCCATCTTAGAAATAAATTGTTATATTGTTGTGAATATTATGCTTTATTTTCATCTTAAAATGAAGGAGAAATCCTAGACTAGACTATCCAATCTCTCCCTTAGGCCCCAGAAAGCTAAAGAATATTATCTCAGACTAAAATCCTGAAATGGCCCAACCTTATGTAGGTTTGGGAGTCCTAGAAGTGGGTGTGGATGTGCTGAAGATAAGGTGAAGGGTGAGGGCTGTCCCAACAAGCCCCATCTCAGCTGACCAGCAGGAGATCCTGAACCCCAGTGGAGTGGAGCCAGAAAGTGCTAAAACCAGAACCCTTAGTCTGCCTTCTCACAACCAGGGGAACTATCAGACACAGGTGCTGCTAGCCACCAGCAGCTGAGCCTGCCTGAGTTTCAGCCAAGGGACTGGGAGGTATAATCCTGAAGCAGCCAGACCATGCCTCCCCCACATCTTACAATAAGCTTCAGACGAACCTTAAGGTAACTCAGAAAGCTCTGGCTTTGGCCTCAGTCTAGACACCCAGAGGACACAGCATGCGAAGTCCATAACTAGATCCCTAGCTCCCAGCATGAGAAGGATGGGTCAGAGCCCTTTATACCCCAGAAGGAGAAATGTACTTTAAGTCCAGGGAATAGGCAAGCACAATGGGAAAGAAGAAATTTCCAACAATGAAAATTATACAATCCTCTTATAGTGAGGAAGAAGAACCAAGGTCACAAGAGGTCAGAATTGACGCTATACTCAAGACTGAAACCTCAAAAGAGAATATGAACCAGTCTGAAGTCCAGAAAGCATTGTTGGAAGAGGTAAGAAAAGATTAAAAAAACCCAATTAGAGAAGTAGAAAATAAAGTGACTAATTATTTTAAAATTACACTTGCCAAAATAGAAAAAAAAATTACTAAAGAAAACACTTCCTTAAAATAGCAAAATTGGTGCAACTGGAGAAGAGGTGGAAAATATAACTGGAGAAAAGAACTCCCTAAAAACGACATCTGAACATATGGAAAATTCAGTTCAAAAATTAATCAAGGAAAATAATTTGCCCAAAAATAGAATCAGTCTATTTAAATCTAATGAGTCCATGACACATTAAGAATTAGTCAAATGAAACCTAAAGAAAGAAAAATTAGAAGAAAAGGTAAAATGTCTCATTGGAAAAACAACAGACATGGAGAAGAAATCCAGGAGAGATAATCTAAGAATTTACAGTCTCCTGGAAAGCCATGATGAAAAAAGCCTGGACAATATCTTCCAAGAACTCATCGAGGAAAATTGCTCTAAGGCCTTAAAACCAGAGGGTAAAATATTTATAAAATGAATGCACTGGACTCCATCTGAAGGAGATAAGAATTTAAAACATCTAAAATCTATGGTAGCCAAATCCAAGGATCAAAGAGAAAATATTACAGACAGCAAGAAATTAGCAATTCAAATATTGTGGAACTACAGTTAGGATTGCACAGGACCTAGCAGCTTTTACATTAAAATATTGGAGGGATTGGAATATGATATTTCATAATGCAAAAGAACTCAGACTATAACAGAGGATCAAAGATCCAGCAAAACTAAGAATAATCTTTCAGGTAAGGAGATGGTCATTCAATGAAATAAGGGACTTACACACCTTCCTGATGAAAAAAAGAAAAGAAAAAATAGAGTTCAATGGAGAATTCTATCTTAAAATTCAAGACTCAAGAAAAACATAAAAAGGTAAACAGGGTGAAACATATAAATACACACCCCCACACACATATAACTTGTTATTCAGTAAGAGAAACCTGTTTACATATGTACATGATAAGCTGATACCTGTCAATGTTGAGAATTGTATTATCATTGTGACATATTAAAAATCTTATTCGTAGATAGAAGATATGGGTAAAAGTCTACCAAAGTGATGATTAAAAAAACCTATTAAAAGGAGCCTAGGAACTATAGTGGAAGAAGAGGAAAAGAGGAGGATGAAAAGGATAAATTATGCCAAACAAAGATGCATAAAAACATATAGTAGAAGGGAAAAAGAGAGTGAGATAAACATTTTATGAGCCTGACTCTCATTGGTTTTGGTTCAAAGAGGGAATAATATAATGAGTTAAGTATAGGATTATTTTTTTTACATTTTTGTTCTTTATTGCAAATGTAATTATCATCAATAAATCTAATTGTTCAACATATGAAAACAAATAAGAAAGCTATGTATAAGAAATTAGAAATTTCTCTTATGTTTAGTTTGTTTTTAAAGAAATATTTTATATATTATATTGCTACATTACTAATAATTGAATTGATGTATTATTAATGATGAAGATTATAAATGATTAAAATATATGTATATAATTTGATGGGATAGTAACATCCTAATACGTAGATCTAATCATGTCATTTTCCTTGCTCAAAAATATTCAGTTGTCTTTAGAATAAAACAAAATTCTTAACGTGGCACTTTCAATCTCTTCTAAAATCAACCTCAAATATACTTTTCAAACATCACATCACTCCCTTTTGTGGAATCTATGTGACATTCAAAGACTAGTAGCTATCCCTCATATTACCCTGCTGTGTCCATTTGCAAAGGTGGTGCTCCATATCTCGAATGTATATATTCACTTCTTAGCTTGTCTTGCTTAATCATAATTTCCTTTCAAGGCACAACTCCATAGCTATCTAATTCATTAAATTTTGTCTCAACTTTTTTGCCCCCCATATTTAAAAGTGTTTTTATTCATCCAAACATTTTCCTCTAGTACTTCAGATCTTTTCTTTGATCCCATCATACTGTACCATGCTTTATGTTTATTTCTCTCATATCCTACCCTACAAGCAGGTCATAAGAATCTGGTTTTTTTTTCCTTATTTTTTCAAATGCTTTATTAACTTCTGATTGACATCATTCATTTCCACCAGATTTTGAGTTACAAATTTTCTTCCCATTTTTCCACTACCCACCCCCCCAAAAAATAGCAGTCCCACAGGATATCCCCTCCTCCAATCTGCTTTCTCCCATATTTTCTCCCACACCCCTTTCAACTTTTCTAGTGGATCTCTATGCCCCAGTGCCTGTATATCTTATTTCCCAATTACATGTAAGATGGTATTAATAATAGTATATATATATATATATTTATACACACACACACACACATATATATACATACATATTTGAATATTTGATTTTAAAACTTTGAATTCCAGATTCATTCCCTTCCTCCCTTGTCACCCACCCTTACTGGGAAGATAAGCAATTCAGTATAGTATGTACATGTGTGGCTAATGTAAAACAATAACATAGAAGATACATTGTAAAAGACTGAAAATATTTCCTTCCCTCCTATCCCACCTCCCAATTTTTCTATTCTCTACTTTGATCCTGTCCCTTTTCAAAAGTGGGTGCTTCCAACTTCCCTCCCCCCAGCCTGCCCTCCCTTCCATCATGACCCCTTTCATCCTCTACCCCCCACTACTCTCCTGTAGGGTGAGATACTTTATTTAGTGTGTATTTCATTCCCTCCTCCAGGCAAATTCAATGGGAAGAAGTTTGATCCATTCCCTTTTGCCCCTGTTATTCCTCTCAATTGTAACCATTTCCCCTTGCCTCTTCTGTATGAGATAGTTGACCCCATTCTGTCTCTCCCCACTTCCTATCATTATATTTCTCTCTCACCTCTTAATTTCACCTTTTAAGTATCATCCCTTCCTGTTAAATTGTTCCTGTGTCCTCTATCTATGTATACCTGTAAACATATATACACACATTCACATATATATTCATAGGCCTATATACCCTCATATATGTGTGTGTGTGTGTGTATTCCCTTCAACTACGTAGAAAATTTTCATAAGTTACAATTATTGATTTTCCATGTAGGAATGTTAATAGTTCAACTTTGATAAGTTCCTTATGATTTCTTTTCCCTGTTTACCTACTCATGCTTCTCTTGCTTCTTGTATTTGAATGTCAAATTCTCTGTTCAATTCTGTTTTTTTCAGCAAGAATGCTTGAAAATCCTCCATTCCACTGAATGACCATATTCTCCCCTGAAACATAATACTCAGTTTTGCTGGGGAGGTGACTCTTGGTTTTAATCCCAGCTCCTTTGCCCTCCCAAACATCATATTCCAAGCCCTTCGTTCCCTCAGTATAGAAGCTGCCACATCCTGGGTTATACTGATTGTTTTTCCACAATATTCAAATTATTTCTTCCTGGCTGCTTGTAATATTCTCTCCTTAATCTGGGAATTCTTGAACCTGGCTATAATATTCCTAGGAGTTTTCTTTTTTGGGATCTTTTTCAGCAGGTGATCAGTGGATTCTTTCTACCCCTATTTTTCCCTCTGATTCAAGAACATCAGGGCAGTTTTCTTTGAGAACTTCCTGGAGGATGATTTATAGGTTCTTACTTTGATCATGCCTTTCAGGTAGTCCAATAATTTGCAAATTATGTCTCCTGGATCTATTTTGCAGGACAGTGGTTTTTCCCATGAGATATTTCACATTGCCTTCTATTCTTTCATTTGTTTGGATCTGTTTAACAGCATCTTGATTTCTTATAAAGTCATTAGCTTTGATTTGCTCTGGTCTAATTCTAAAGACATGATTCTCCTCAATGAGTGTTTGAGATTCTTTTTCCATCTGGCAAATTTGTCTTTTTAAGGCATTCTTCTCATTGCCTTTTTGAGCCTCTTTTGCCATTTGACTCAGTCTGTTTTTTAAAGTGTTATTTTCCTCAGTCAGGCTGTTAACTTTCATTTCATAATTTTCTTGCATTGTTCACATTTCTCTTCCCAATTTTTCCTCCACTTCTCTTATCTGCTTCTTAAGGTCCTCTATGGCCACTAACCAGAAAGTATTTTCCTTTGCAACTTTGGTGCAGGAGTTCTGACTTCACTGTCTATCTCCTTTGCTTTGCTCCTTTTTGTCCTCAAAATAGGGGTGTACTCTTGGAATCTTCCATCTGCTTTGTTTCTTTTTCCTGGTCATGTCGCCCCTCAGTCACTTGACCCCTGGGCTTTTTGCCACAGTAGGACTCTACCACCAGACAGGGGAGCCTTCATCCCAAATGCTGGGGTTTCCTCAGTTGCTGGAGGTATTAGATAGGTGCCCTCTCTGAGGTCTCCACATGCTCTGGCAAGCTGGACACACACCCCAGGACCTCCACCCTTGACTCCAATCCAGATCCAAGCAGGTTAAAGAAAGACCGATTACCCCTCACACTGGTTCTTGGTCCCCCTACACTCTGCAGGCCAGGAGCTGAAGCTGCCATGTGGCACTGGCTGGCTGTGCAGTGTCTCAGTGGCTTCTTTCCCTGGGGGTAAAAGCCACACACTCCCACTTACTGGTCCCAAAGTCCAGACTGCACTGACATCTCACTTTGTCCTTCACATCTGTGTTTTGATAAATCTGGAAAAGGCCACTACTGCTAATTATCTGGATTCCCCCTGGCTGCAGCAGGTCAGCCCGCCCTGGGGCTAAAGCCTTGGCATGGGGCGGGGCTTGACTCCCAGAGCACTGTGCTGGCAAATTCCCCTAAGTGGGAGGTTAACTTCTCTGTGTCATTTTGTGGGTTCTGTAGCACCAAAGTTTGTTTAGAGTCCCCTTTTTATATGGATTGGGGAAGGTCTAAGTCGGAACCTTGGGAAGGTCAGGCTTCTACCCTGCCATCTTGGCTCCACCCCTAAGTATAGGATTCTAACATGAAAAACACAAAAAAACCTATAATAATAAAGAGAAAGAAGGGAGAGATAGGAGTACTGTATGAGATTTCCTCTTAGATGTTTTGATTCAAGGAGGGAATATCTTACCTTGTTAAGTATAAAAATCTATTACACCCTACAGGGACTAAGAGGAGAAAAGGGCAGAAAAGGGGATTTTGTTAGAAGGGATGGAAGAAGTAGTAAGGGTGAAGGGTAAGAAAAGGGAAGGAGGGTTATAAGGAGGGAATACTGAAGAAGGCAGAAGTCAGAAGGAAAATTCTTAAGGAGGTGAAAGGAGAAGGGAGAAATAATAGCATTACAGGGGCGCAAATAGAATGGAGGGAAAGACACAGATAACAATCATAACTGTGAATGTGAATGGGATGACTCCTGCCCCCCATAAAAAGGAGCTGGATGGCAGAATGGATTAAAAATTATATTCCTTGGGGTGGCCAGGTGGCTCAGCGAGTAACAGCACCAGCTCCAGTGTCGGGATGACCTGGATCAAATCTGGCTTCAGATACTCAGCACCACACCCAGACGTAACTGGCCGTGTAACCTTGAGCAAGTTACTTAACCCCAATTGCTTTAAAAAAAAATGATATTCCTACAAAACTCTGTCTACAAAGAACATATTTCAAATAGGGGGTTACACACAGTGTAAAGGTAAAAAGCTGGAACAGAAGATATTATTCTTTAGCTAAAGTAAAAAAAAAAAAATCAGGGGTCTCAATACTTACCTAAAGGGTTATCTAAAAATATAAAGCAAAAGTAAAAATAGAACTAATTAAAAGAGATAAGGAAGGAAACTATATCTTGCTAAAATGCACCACTGACAATGAAGCAATATCATTACTAAACATATATGCACCAAGTGGCATAGCCTCCAGATTCCTGGAGAAGTTAAGGGAGTTAGAGGAAGAAATAGATAGCAAAACTATGCTAGTTTGGGACCTTAATCTCCTCTTCTCTGAACTTGATAAATCTAACCTCAAAATACACAAGAAAGAAGTTAAGGGGATGAATAGATTGTTAGAGAATGTAGATATGATAGACCTCTGGAGAAAATTGAATGGGGTTAAGAAGGAATATATCTTCTACTCAGTGCTACGTAGCACATACACAAAAAAGGGCGTTTCACTAGGGCATAACACCTTAAAATTCAGTGCAGAAAGGCAAAAACACTAAATGCATCCTTTTCAGATCATGATGGAAAAAATTATATGTAATAAAGGTCCATGAGAAGATACAATAAAAACTATTTGGAAACTAAATAATTTAATCCTAAGGAAGGAGTGGGTCAAACAAGAAATCATAGAAACAGCCAGTAATTTCATTCAAGAGAATAAAAATAATTAACCAACATAAAAACTTGTGGGATGCAGCTAAAGCAGTTCTTAGGGAAAGTTTTATATCTCTGAATGGATACATGAATAAAATAGAGAAAATGGAGATCAATAAATTGGGCATGAAACTGAAAAAGCTAGAAAAAGAATAAATTGTAAATTCCCAATTAAATACTAAATTAGCAATACTAATAAAGAAGAGATTTTTAAAATTGAAATTAAGAGAATCATTATACTAATAAATAAAACTAAAAGCTGTTTTTATGAAAAAAATGATAAAATTGGTAGACCTATAGTTGATAAAAAAAGAAGAAAACTAAACTACCAGTATCAAAAATGAAAAGGATGAATTAACCTCCAGCGAAGAAAAAATTGAAACAATAATTAGAGATTGTTTTGCCCAATTGTGTTCCCATAAAGTTGAAAATCTTAGTGAAATGTGTCAAATGAAAATTAATGAAAATACAAATTGCCCACCTTAACTGAAGAGGAAGTAGAATAATTATACAACCCCACCTCAGAAAAAGAAATCAAATAAGATATCAATTAACTCCCTTGGAAAAAATCTCCAGGGCCAGTTAGTTTTACAAGAAAATTCTAACAAACATTTAAAGAACAATTGATTCAAATACTTTATAAACTGTTTTGGAAAATTGGAGAAGTCCAACCAAATTATTTTTATGACACAGATATGGTACTGATACCTAAATCAGGAAGAACCAGAGAAAGAAAGTTATAGACCAATTTCCCTCATGAATATAGATGCAAAAATATTGGCAAAAAGAATTTAGCAAGTCATCTTGAGAATAATAAATACTTTTTGTTCAGGTAGGATTTATTTTGTATTGGTAGCTAGGATTTTTTTTCTTTTTTGTTGTTGTTCAGGTAGGATTTATTCCAGGAATGCAAGGGTGCTTCAATATTAGGAAAACAATTAGTAAAATAAGTCATATTAACAACAAAACTAGTAGAAACCATATGATTATCTCAATACATGCAGAAAAAAATCTTTGACAAAATTGCAACACCCATACCTATTAACAACACTAGAAAGTATAGCATTAAATGCAGTTTTCTTTAAAATAGCAAGTAGTATATATGTAAAACCATCAGCAAATATTATATGTAATGGGGATAAGCTAGAACAATTTCCAGTAAGTTCAGGGTGAAACAAGGATGTGCACTAGTACCCTTCTTATTAAGTTTGTTACTAGAAATGTTAGCTGTAGCAAAAAGAGAACAATAACTCAAAAGAATTAGGTTAGGCAAAGAACAGTCTAAGCTATCATTCTTTGCAGATAATATGATGATATACTCAGAGAATCCTAGACAATGGAGTAAAAAACTACTTGAGATAATAAATAAATTTAGCATAGTTTTAGGATGTAAAATAAACCCACAGAAATCATTGGCATTCCTATACATTTCTAATGAAGTCAGAAAGCAAGAAATAGAAAGATGAATTCCATTTAAAGTTACTTTAAACACCAATAAACATCTGGGAATCTACCTTCAAAAACAAACCCAGGAAATATATGAACACAATTTGGACAATTTGGGAGAAAATTCGCACCACACGGGATTGTGGAATTCAGTGTTGTAACTAAACAATGTAAACTAAAAGTAGATTTAAGAATTTGATAAAAATAAAATTGAAAAAAAAAAGGCTGTCTAGCCTCTCTCTCTCTCTTTTTTTTTTCTTTTTGGAAGGGTGAAGGTAGGGCAATTGGGGTTAAGTGACTTGCCAAAGGTCACATGGCTAGTTTTGTGTTAAGTGTCTGAGGCTGCATTTGAATTCAACTCCCGCTGACTCCAGGATTGGTGCTCTATTCACTGCACCACGAACTGCTTCCCTCCAGTCTCTTTTTTTTTTTGATCATGACTTTCAGTTAATCCAATAATTTTTAAATTATCTTACCTGGATCTATTTTCCATGTCAGTGGTTTTAATAATGAGATATTCCACATTTATTTCTATTTTTTTCACTTATCTGGATATGTTTTATACTGTCTTGAGTTCCCATAAAGTCATTAGCTTCCATTTGCTTCAATCTAATTTTAAAAAACTTTTTTTTTAATTTGGCTTTTGAAATTCCTTTACCCACAGAAGGTGCAGCCCACAGTAGCAGAGGCAGGCCTGGAAGGCACCTAATCAACTCGGAGGGCAAGTAGTCCCACCAACTACAAGGGCCACTACCAGGACTATCATCAAAGGACTGGGACTGGAAAGAGCAAGGTAAGAACAACATGCAGGGGCCCCTGTCCCGGACAGCAAATATACTGGGTCTACCACTTCAAAGCCCAGAAATAAAAAAAAAAAAAAACAAAGAGCCCCTATGAGGACCTCCAAAGACCAGGATGACAGAGTGAACCTCACCTGCTCCAACCCACCCCCTCTGACCCTGAATATATAGTAACTATTGGGCCAGGGCCAAACAATCTATAGTAAAGGCTTGGGATACCTAGAGGAAGGTTGTGGCTAGGGTCCTGCCTCAAAATGAGTAGAAAGAAGATTACAAAGACTCTGGAGTCCTACTATCCTCAGAGGAAGGAACCAAAGTCATGGGGAGATAATATGGACTCCACACCCAAAGCTGAAACATCAACAGGGAACAGGTCGCCAGCAGAGAAACCTCTCCTAGATGAGATCAAAAGGAAGTTTGAAAACCGAATGAGAGAGACAGAAGACAAAATGAATAATTCTTTCAAAACCAAAATTACAGAATTAGAAAAATATTAAAGTCAAGAAAACATCTCTCTAAAAAGAAAAGTGTATGATATGGAAAAGGAGCTCCAAAAATTAACCAAGCAAAATGATTTGCTAAAAACTAGAATCAACCAAATTGAAATAAATAACTCTATGAGGAAACAAAAATTAGTCAAACAAAACAACAAGAATGAAAAATTAGAAAAAGAGGTAAAATGCCTCAAAGAAAAAATAACTGACCTTGAAAACAGATCCAGAAGAGATAATCTGAGAATCATAGGCTTACAAGAAAATCATGATGAAAAAATGTGCCTGGACAACGTTCTCCAAGAGCTCATTAAGAAAAACTGCCCTGACATACTAGAACCTGAGGTTAAAATAGAAATTGAAAAGAATCCACCAGACACCTGCTGATAGAGATCCCAAAATGAAAAGTTCTGGAAATGTTGTGGCCAAACTCCTGAACTAGCAGGTAAAAGAGAAAATACTTCAAGTGGCCAGAAAGAAACAATTCAAATATCAAGGGTCCAGAGGATTTGGCATCCACTACACTGAAAGATCAGAGGTAGAGGAATACAATTTTCAGGAAGGCAAAATATTAAGAATGTGTTTTTTGATTGTTTTCTTTTTTTCAGACTCCAAAGCTAGCACTCTACACTGTTACATAGCAAACTGACTTTGGGCATCAGTATTACATTATGAAGAGGAGTAATATCTGTGTTCAGTTCAAGAAGAGAGAGAACTTTCAGGAAGAAAACTGTCCCACCAAACTACTTCTTATTTTATAGGTGAAGAAACTCAATCTAAGGAAGGTTAAAAAATTTGCCTGAAATAGCATAGAGCTAGGATTCAGACTCAGGTTCTCTGATTCTAAATTCATAGTGCTTTCTCTACTCAGTTTTAAATAAAATAACCACAAGAGCAAGGATAAATACTCTTGATTTTCCACTTCTCTTAAATGAAGGTGTTAGACTGAATGATATAAAAGTCACCTTGCCACATTAAAGTGGTAAGATTCCACAATAATTAGGATTTTTTTCTTACACTTTCATGATCTTTCAGAAAAAAAGTGCTCCTTACTATTTTAATTAAATCTTTCTGCATAAACTCCTACACAGATCAATTTACAATATTTTTAGTTTAGAACAACTCTTGATTTTATCCTGAAGTTGACTTTTCATTTTTGCCTTCACAACATCTTTGCTATTCATCTTTATCTTTCCCCTCAGGTGCTCCTCACTTATCACATGCAAAATTATGATAGCCTTTTAATTGACCAAGTGCCTCAAATTTTTTCACCATTTGTAACTCATTTACTAATTTGCCAAACTGATTTTCCCATGTGAATGTCTGACAAAGTCCTCTATACACTCACACTAACACACACACACATGCACACACACACACACTTCCAATGTCTCTATTAACTTAAAAGTGAAACATAACCTCTGTTTTTAAGCTCAACCCTTCACAACTTGGTCCCTTTGTAACTTTTCAGTCTTCCCACAAATTATTTCTCTCTATAAACTGTATAATTACCCTACAATATCCTACTTGCTATTATTCTTACATGATACTGTATCAGCAATGCCATATTCACAATGCCTATAGAGATTACAAATATGCTGATATAATTATCCATTAGAAAATACGTCATGTTTGCCATATGAGGAAATAAACTAGAAAATTTATTAAGATACCAAAAGACTGAGTCCCAAAACCAGAAAGTGAAAGCCATCAGAGTAGTTATGACATTGGCACAGGTAGATAAAGTAGAAAGCACCCACATTTTCAAGCCTTTAAAACAGAACAGGCTACCTCAGGCAAAGGTCCTCCTCTCCCCACGCACAGCAACCACCCAGCGTCCTGGAAGCGCACTCCCAGCAGCTCCGGCCCCTGGCAGTCCTCAGCAGGAGTCCTTAGCAGAAAGTCCTTAGCAGTTCTAACTCAAAAAAGGGCTCCGCGCTGCCACTGCCTCTGCTGCTGCCGCTGTCACCACCACCGCCAGCCACCGAAGGAATGCTAGCTTGGCTTCCGCTTCCTCTTGCTCCGCCCCTTCCTGCTACGTCAGCAAGTCCAACGGGGCATGGAAGATCTTTAAATCCCATAACCCTTACAGATACTGCCCACTTCATACATTTATACTGACTCTTCCACTCCCCTTGAATGAAATTATTCTCCTCCTACCCTCCTTGACTTCCTTCAAGACTCAGCTCAAATCTTACCTTTTTTGCAAAGCCTTTCAAATCAACCCTAAAATCCATCTGTCCCTTATTTCCTAAATGACAGTGTACTTACCCTTCATGTAAACTGAAAGCACTTTGTTAATGGCTGGATGTCTCCCACATTATAATGGGAGCTCATTAAGGGTAGGGATTATGTGCTTGCCTTACTCTGTATCCCAAAATTAAAACTGATAAACTTACACAGTCCTCCCTCATTTAAATTGAAGTGAAGTGCAAGCCATGTCATTATTTTTCTTATGCCATGATCCTCTTTGAAAAAAAGGACAAAAATACAATTATATGAACCCCAATACTTAATATAGCATTAGTACCAAGCAAGTGCTTCATAAGTGATTTTTGCTTGCTACCTAAATTGAGAAATTTATCTTTTCAGTTATTGTAGGGTTATTTGTCTATGGCCATCTCTTACTATACAAAAATTATTGGAAAACTTTCTCAACTTAATATTAATTTGTTTTCTGATCAATATAATCATCATGTGAACTGTTATTTGTTTCCCTTAACATTCAACCCTAGGAATAAAACACTTAATGAATTATGTTATATTTGATAGAACAAAAATATTGGTCTAGTTTTAAACCCATGGATTATTTCTTTTTAAGAACTTTCTTGTTATTTGTGACACTATAGACCAGTGAAGAGAACTGTAAGAGGTTGCAGGAGGAAGGTGGAGAGAGAAGGAAAACTGGAACAAGGCAGAAAATATTGAATAAGACTGAATAGTAGATGCTAAGTAGGATGATATAGAAATAAACAAATCAAATTGGAACAAAGCAACTGAGTTGAACATATATAAACAATACCCTTTTGGATAGTAGAGAGAAAGAACAATAATATATATTTTCATTTAAGGTTTTTATTTGCATTCAACAATTCATAAATAATCTAGAAAAATATACTACTGTGTAAAACTGACAAGGATTGGCATTTCTCTATGTGTGTAAAGAATTGAAATCAAAATAGGTAAACAGAGGAGGGAAAAGTAGTTGACCATGCGAAACAGTACACTATATGTTGATTATAGAGGTCTACTTTTGACATGGATTCTGCTGGGTTATTGATAAAGAGTTCGGGTAAAGTGCTACAAAATATGCATACAGCATTTTGAGGTGATTCCATGTTGACAGAATTAGCATGTTGGAACACAGATTTAGAAGTAAAATCTTTGACAAATTGAGGGAAATGTCAGAAACAGAGCAGACTCTATTTGTATTAGATCACTGCAAAATACTTATTCTTACACTCACAGAACTCTGAAGTGTTGTTGCAATTGATTTTTCCTTTCTTTTATCTCTGTTCAAAGTCACTACTACCAGGTAATAATAGATTATAAGATTTGACCTCAGTGACAAATTCAAATATGGTAGAAAGCACATCCCTATTTGGATATAGTGGAATGGGGGGGAGGGAGTTGAGAAAGGACAAAGTGAAATATAAATAGAGACCAAAAGAAAGGGGAAAAATTAAAATATACATAGAGAAAGGAGAACATGGAAAACATGTTGCCATAAAATTTCGATACTTTGAATTATTCATGATTTTATGATTTCTATGATTTTTATACACCATGAAAGATTACTGAATTTTAAGAATCATTTTGTATACAAGACTGCTCTGGTATATATTTTTACTCCCAAATCTTGAAAGAGTATCCATGTAATATACTTGATTATTTTTCTTATTTTTTTCAGGGATAAAATCTATGGCTCTCCCTGTCATTAGATTTATATTGAATATTTCTATTCTTGTTATTCAGTAATTTTAGTAGTGTTCAACCATCTTTGACACCATATTGGGGTATATTTGGTATAGATACTAGAGTACTTTGCTGTTTCCTTCTATATCTTATTTTACAGAACTAGAAACTGAGGCAAGGAGGGTTAAGTCAGTCTAAAATGGTCACAGATTTAGTAAGGGTCTTAGGGCAGATTTGATGTCTGGATTATGAGCCTTCTTGATTCTAGGTTTGGCACTCTATCCGCAGCACCATATATATATATTTAAAACTGATAGCTTTGACAGCAGAGAATTTACTGTGATAAAAGAAACTTAGTCATTCCTTCTACCTCCAGATCTATAAGTCTCTCATTACCAAAATAGAAAGGAATGGTAGGATTGGTCTTGAAAAGGAATGGAGTGGGTGGCACATACTAAGTAAATGACTAATTCTTGCAGGATGGATTGATTAATGATTTTATGCATTGGATGCTGTCTTGAAAAACATGCCAAAGATCAATTGATTAATGAAAAGAAATGCAAGGGAAAGTGGCCTAGCTGTATCAGATTTTTAACTGAATTATAAAGCAACAGGCATAAGAAACTACTTGGTACTGGTTGAGGAATAGAGTAGTAGATCAGAGAATTAGAATAAGTACTCAAAGACACAGTAGTGAATGAATATAGTACAATCAAACAATCATTGATTGTTAAATCCAAATAATCCAGCTTCTACCATAAGAACTTACTATTTGATAAATACTGCTGGTGAAACTGGAAAATAGTATGACAAAAGCTGGCATTGAACAATGTCTTATACTGTATACCAAATAAAATCTTAATGTTGTAGCAGCAAGCACCCCAAGCATCCCCGGGTGGATGCCAACACAGGTTCTTGGATCTGCTTTGATAAAGGAAATCAACTCAAAATGGGTTAACAAGCTTACTTTTATCAGTCAAATATTTATCATTTACCTAGTTCAGGGGAAAAAGGTCAGCACCCTGAACTTCAGAGTATACAGACAGAATTATCAAGACAGAGAAACAGATCAAGTAGACAGGTTTCCAAACTATCCAACCATCACATCCATACCAAATTAACATCTGGGTTTTTCAAAGCTGGGGGGCTCTCAACAACGGCCTCCCATAGTCTCATCTGATCAAATCACATAACACTTCTCAAAGTGAGCCCCAAAACAAAGCCTCAAATCAGGGTTTCTATAGCCTTCTCCTGGCTCAGAGAATGTAACATCCTTCTGGATCCACTGGCCAATCAAAAAGTATCTGCTGAAAAGCAAGCATCCCACCCCAGGCTCCAGGTGCACTTTAGCCTAGGGCCAGGGAAGATCTTAAAAATTTACATTCCCAGTACACAATGCTACTCAAATATTTATCACTCAGTCATTCTCATTCATGTTCTACTATTCATGACCTAATTTGAAGTTTTATTGGAGAAATGCTGGGATGGTTTGCCAATACCTTCTCCAACTTATTTTGTATATGAGGAAACTGTGGCAAAAAGGGTTTGAGAGACTTGCCCAGGGTCACACAGCTATTAAGTGTTTTTACCAGATTTGAATGCATAAAGAAGAGTCTTATTTACTCCAGGCCTGAAACTCTTCATTGCACAACCTTGCTGTCCTGTCTGTCACATAGTAGGTGCTTGTAGGAGTCCTAGCTATAAATAGCTGGTATTTTAAACATAATTGTGCAAAACATTCTGTTTGAAAAGGGTTAAGAAATTTTTTTTCTTATCAAGTAAATTGATTTATGAAGATTGGAATATTGTTTTCTATACTTAATAGTTTGATGTTAAAATTGCATCTGTTATAGAAAATTGTGATTTTTTAGCAGAACATGACATTTTAATGTCTAATCTGTTATTTTAAGAATATGTATTTTTAATTTTTATGGGAGATGGACTCAATACATGGAAAAAATAGAGAGATGTAAAAATGAAAGAATTGCCTAATAAATATGAAAGGTGAGAAGGACCTGAAGCAAGGTAGAGGAAAGGTGAGTAAAGAGAAGGCAGGGAGTGTGTAGAGAGTTTGTTCATATAGTTGGTAACCTCTTGGAAATCGTTATTAGATGGAAGAGTCATGGATGATTGAAAGCCATTGACACCAATAAATGGGATTGTGGCGACAGCTTCCAGAAAAAAAAATGGGGGGGGGGGGAAGGTACATTTGGAAGTGAAAATGAAATGAGTTCTTACTTTGCCTAGCTAGGGTAGAGATATCACAAATTTTCAAAGTTCAAAACAGAATTCATCATCTTTACCAAAAAATCTTTCTCTCTACCAAACTTGTTGATTTGTCTCCCAGACTTCAACACACTCCTTTGTCCTTTAGAATTAGCCTTAACTCCTGACAAAAGTGTTTTATAAAGCAAAAACCTATGCAACAAACATATTTATTCATCAGTAGGTGGTATTTTGTTTCAGGCATATAACTATAACTACACAATCATTGCTTTCATTTTATACCTTCTTTTACACTTGTACTTTGAATACTTTTAGGAAAAAAATATTTTCTACTGTATTGTTGATATTGTCGTAATCATTGTCATTTTTGCTTTTGTTAGCTCCATACACTTCTTTCTTTTTTAATTTACATATATTTTTTCTTTTATTTTTCCATTCTGTTGTCTTATGTGCCAGATTAAATTGTAGTTGAGGCAATTTGAAACTAATTTTGGCACACATTATAGATTTCAAAAACACTTAACTAATTTGTAACATTAGCACTTAAGTAATAGTCATGGGTTACAAATGTATTCTTATTTATTAAGCATCATGAAATTGCAATGTAATACCAACAGTTTAATGAAACAAAGAGAAAATACAGTTTTAAAAAAAAGATTATATTGCATTTCCCTTTAGATTCTGGCCCTCAGTGGCTATCTAAATAGGATGTATATTTTTCTAATAGTCCAAAATTTTAATGGATCAATAATCTCATCTATATGGATATTCCTTTCAATGATGCAAATTGAAACCCAATTATGGGATTTTTCCCCAAATGACTTCTGTTATATCACTTTAAGGCATCAAACTGTGATGCTGGAGGTTTATCTTGTGTTCTCTTAAAATTAGAGAAATATCAATTGAGTCTCAAGTCTATTCATCAACAAAGAACTAGCCTATATTAATATTATTCCATATACTTCTTGGATTACATTTTAAATCAATTATTTAGAATACAATTACAGGTGGGGCAAAAATGGTCATACCCATCATGGGTCTAAAAATTGTCTTTCAGTAGATGATCAAGTTTAATCTTTCAGAGATGAGTTTTCCAGGACTTGTAGATATAAAATATTTCTAGAAAAAGACTAATATAAAAAGATGAATATGTTTTACAAGGAGAAGCTTAGAGTTGTTAAATTACTTTTGAGAATTGCAAAAGACGATCAAGTCCAACATCTGCCTCCTTTTTATTTCTGTGCTCATCATGTCTATTTTCCAAATCTATGTGTGAGAGAAAGACAGAGAGAGGCAGAGACAGAGACAGAGAGACAGAGACACATTCAGGGATTTTTAGGAGGCAATAGCTATTTTTAATCCTTTGCTTTCTCTCCTCTCTTCTATGAGTAATTAGGATGAATTTATTATTAGATTATGAGAAACAGCAGCTTATTTTTTATTAGATTATATGCTTTTATTTGTTTGATTGATAGTCAATCAATAAGCACAGTGAGATCTTCTATTTTCTATGCATTTCTGCCAGTTGTGTGATGATACAGATGAAGGCTACCATGGACTTTCTCTTATGTAAACCACCTTCTTTCTTCCAATTCCTTCATTAGGAATACACTTTATATATTAGTAGATAATTCTAAAATGTTATGTAGAAGAGAAAGAAATTAAGTGGATTGGTAAATATTGATGTTCTCTCAATCTCTATTTTATATTCTAAAGATCCAGATCCATGATTCTTTTCATGCTTTTGCTTTTTTATCCCTCTTTGAGTGTCATGGGAAACTAGCTCCTCTATATTCTCAAAGCTGTATTTGCTTCAGCACAGACACTTCTGTCCTGACATTTTTTATAGTCCATGTATTTTTACCCCATATACTCTTTTAAAAGTGTTACTTCCATTTCCTTTTTGTAGCAAATTTCCATTGTTATATTAGAATCTAAGTGTTATAACTCCATCATCTTATATGACAAAAGAAGTTAATTTCAAAACTATTACATATATTTTCCATCTTTATTTACTATTTTCATCTTAGTTTTTATGTGCCCTTTGAAAAAAATTGCTTACTCACCTTATACCAAGCTAAAAGGACTTCAAGTGTGTGTCTGCTGAGGGACTACATCATTCTTCCTAAATGAATGTTTAACATTAATATATTGGTCAATGTTAATTATAAAAATTGTCCAGAGCACATCATCAACACAACTTAAATGGGGAGGTGGGATCACAGTAATTATTAGTGAAAGGTGTATCCTTGGCATAAAATCATTGACTTTTTTAAATACTTAGATAATGGCATTGTTTCCGAAACTAAATCCATCAGTTTATTTATCAGGTTAGCATATCTAAAAAAATAATTTGAGAAATTGTTATGAAAATTTTAATTTAAAAAATTATCTTATTTTAACGTTTTTATTGCTGTGGATTCTTTTTTGCATTTTTAAGAGAAATAATTTGCTATGAGAGACCTAAGATTGGCACACCTCTTAAAAAGCAATTTTATTACATTTTAAAATTTAAAATTCCTTCACACCAAACTGTGAAATATATTATATAACTATTGTGTCAGCTTAATTGAAAATATCAGATTTTTAGAGAGGGTAAAATAATTTTCCCATGGATTTTCAACTAATAGATAGTAGAATCAATCTTCAAGCTATCTCCTCATTTAAAATTCAATATGATTTCCCCTAAAACAGTCTAATAACATGAATGAAAGTTGTATCTAATTTAGTCAATGCTGTCTTTCTGAATATGTGATGATGGTGCATTTTAAACTTCCAACACCTGTCTCCAATTTTAGCTTTTCATGGCAGAGGCTATGTTTCAATATTTCCTAACACTCTCTAGTGAATTCAGTAATCTCACATTATGAAATTGTTGTGTGTCAGGAACTGTATTATATGCTAGGAACAACAAAAAAGACAAAACAAAACAACCTGTAAACAACATAAGACTGCCTGCTCTTGTAGAGTCCACAGTCTAATGGTGGAAACAACATGCAAACAGCTATGTACAAACAGGTAATTTAAAATGCATAAAATGAAATTCATATAATAGAAAAAATGAAGAAGGACTTATTAGGTTTTCCTGCATATAGAGTCTAGTAGGGGCTTTAACTGAGACTTGAAGGAAAACAGGAAATTAAGAAGGATTCAGAGATGACATGGGAGAAAGTTCTAGTTGAGCCAGAGAAAATATTTGGAATTTTCCAGTGGAGTATCTTTTGTAATGAACAAAAAGAAGGCGAGGGTCATTGGATTGCAGACAATATGGACTTGAACAAGGTTTAAGAAGTTTGTAAAAATAGGAAGAGTCCAGGTTATGAAGGGTTTGAAAGTACAACAGAGAATTTTTAACTTGCTTCTAGAATCAATAGGTAGCCATTGGAGTTTAATGAATAGAGTAGGAAGAGTGATGTGGACAGACCTGTATTTTAGGAAGGTTAATTTGACAGTTCAATGGAGGAAAGATTAAAGTAAAGAGACTGAAGGCAAGAAATTAACTATCATATTATTGTGATTGCCCAAGTATGAAATGATAAAGGGCCATGACAAGATGTTTGCAGCATAAGAGGAAAGAAAGGAGTGTACACAAGAAACTTTCTAAAGTTAGAAATAAAAGGATTTGAAGTGAGTGAACATTTAAAACTTATTTTATCAAGTGGAAAGGAGTTTGGCAGATATAATGCATTTCAATATTCCAAATTTATTTTGTTTCCACTGAAATTGCCTCCAATGACATATTTCTTGCTTAGTTAGTAGCTGCCCCCAAAGCATGTTAATAAAATGATGACTTCTTCCCATTGCCAAGAAGTAAAAATGCACACACACACACACATACACACACACTCATTCATACACACACACACACACACCAAGAGAGAGCGAGACAGATAAAACAAGAGAGACAGAAACAGAGAGGGACAGAGAGAGAGAAAATCACTAAGACTGATTTTAGAGGCTGCAACTTATGAAAATTATTTATCATATTGAGTTAAATGCACCCATACATATTTAGAAATAATACTAATAAATAAAATAATTTTCCTTTACTCACTGATTATTTTTGTATTTGTTTTCCAAGCAAAACATTGGTATTAAATAACATCACTTATATGTATGTTGTTCAATTTAAACATAGAACCAACTATGTTGCTTCTTATTTTAAGAGAAATGAATGATATGGATGAAAGAAAATTCAACTGCACTGCCTGTAGAATAAGATGATGTAAAGTAATTTTGTCATTCCTTTTGTCTATACTCACCTATTGATCTATAAAGAAATTCATTCAGAACTGTAAGCCAGATCTGTCTTTTAAGTTCACAGACACTGCCCTGCCATCTGTTATGACTGAGGCCTGCAGTTGCATTCTCTGTTTTAGATTCATCAGTTGGGTGCATACAGTAAACACATTAGCTTCCAATTAATGCTATGAAGCTTGTAATTTTGCATTATGGATATTAATATTTGGGTAGATAAATTATTTTTAACAAACTTGGATTCATTTATACTAGAAAAGATCGTGCAAGTATAATAAATAGGAAAAAGAAAAGATATATGTGGTAATTCACATAATATATTCCAGGTGTCTATAATTAATGAGATCCATTACAGAATGACTCTTAGATTAAGAGAATGCAAATTAAAGAAGTTTTAGAGAAAATAATGCTTTATGATACCATTGTCCACATTTTTAGAAATGATGTAAGCAGTCCTCCTGAGCTCAGGAGACAAGTAAGAAAAAAACCAATCTAGGTATGAATTTTCTAGAAGGGATAAGTTTAATCTTATTAATGTTATAATTAATATTAGTTCATTAAGGGTGAAAAAAGCTCTTTCATGTAAGATTACATTTGAATTGCAGTAACACTTTGAGTGGAGTACGTAAATTACTAGTAAAAATATGTTAAAGATCAGAGAATTCAGAATGAGTAACATTGTTTAAATCCATGAAATCAGTTGGGAATAGGTCAAGGGACTCAAATTCATAAATTCTGATTTTAAGTCTAGATTCAAAGAAGAATTTAAAAAGTGATGTCATGTCAAGGAAGAATGAAGAAGTTAAAAAAGTAATGGCTTTGGTTCTTAGCTGTATGACTTGAGTCTTTTTTTTTCAACTTTTTTTTTTCATTTTTCCCTGATGAAAAATGGCAATAACAATAGTAGCACTTAGGTGGTATAGTAGAAAGAGCAGGAAGATCTGAATACAAATCAGATTTGAAAGTTAATTAGGCATGTGACCATGAGCAAGTAACAACATCTCTCAACTTCATTTTCTTCATTTTTATAAGAGAGATAAAAATTGGACCTACCTCCCAGGCCTGTTATGAGGATCAAGGGAGATAATAATTATTAACCACTCATCATGCTGTCTGGCATATAATATGTGCTTTATAAATATTATATATTATCTGGGACTATGTTAAGGATAGTGATGTATAAATCTCATAGTAGTGCAGGATAACATTTTGTTATGGTTGTTATATTGGTGATAAAAAGTTGTCACAGGTCATTGTAATGGCGATGTAATTTAAAAATCTGATGGGAAATGAAAGGGTAAAGGGTATCTTTTGGAGTATTTCTTAGTAGACGGTAAAAAAATAAGGAGATTAAAATTTGTTTAAGTAGGGTTAAGAGACCTCTCCTATTATGGAGAGGAGACTAAGAGTCAAGGATTTTGTTAAGACTGACTCTGCATGTTACTCTACCTGTTTATTCAATCAATCCACAAACATTTAAGCACCTGTTATGTTCCATTGCTAAAAAATGGCAATTTTTTAAAAGTGAAATATTTCCTCTCTTCATGGAACTTATATCTGAATCAAAGATATAAAATATATCCTTATGTAGGTGTACACAGGACACATACAAATCAAAATTAGAGAAATCTTGGAAGGAAAGCTACCAGTCATATGATCAGAGGGAATTAAGAAATTCTAATTTTAGTAGAAGGTTCCATTTACTACAGGGGAGAGCAGTTTGTAGGTAGGGTATCCAACTCGGTATCCCTAAAGAAGACAAATTTCCTACATTCAACAGTCTGACAAACAAAGAAATTATGTAAAATTGGAAATTGTTTAGATTTGTCTATGAAAAAAATCTTCAAATTAAACAATTACTAATTTGCAACTATTTTGTTGAAACTTTAATGAATTAAAAGTTTAGTGTATTATTTTTCTAAGTAAAATGCATTTTTATATATCTGCCCAAGTTTTAATCTCTATGAGAATTTATACATATAGCTTGTTTTAATCCCGCTACAAAGAAAGAAAAACCTACTTGCAAAATAAAAGGATAGCATGAGTTTTGTGGGGATTTTATGGTTTCAGTAGATTGAAAACATATTTTATTCCAGAGAATCTCATATAACATATAGTTATTTTAAACAAAAAAATATAAGATTATAAAAATAAAATAGCAATTTCAAATTTGTGTTTTGGACATATTTGTAAAAAAAATACCTGTGTGATGCCTATGAACATTTATCTCCCAAACTCAGATATAAAAACTAAATCACCACTTGGATCAATGTCTATAAAATATATATTGACATGTTTATTAATTAGAATTGTTTGTAGGTATTCTGAGTATAATCATTTATTAGCTTCTATAAAATTTGGTTACTTGATGAAATCTGTAATTTGGGGAAATAGTGGCTAATGGTAAGATTAAAATTATTATTGGATACATATGGACAGTAATGATTGGAATAAACTAAAGATACCTCATTTATATACAGATAATTGTGACATGGAAAATTGCACACGTGACATGAATGGATATTTTTTTCAAACAGTGTCTCTCAGCATTAATTAGTCCGGTATATGCACATATATACTATATTACACAATACACATGCTACGCTACTTATACAAAGGTAAGTCTTAAGTATCTAGTAGAAAGCTTAAAAAACTAAAAATATCTTCCAAGTTGAGATATGTAAAATAATTGTCTTCTAAATCCCCAAACTTTAATACTTAAGATTAATGAAAACACTCTTTCACACCTTGATCCATAAAAATGGTTAAAATTTAAAAAAATAACTTTTTTGCCATGAATGTGATAGTTCAGTTATCTGAAAAATTATTTTTTTCTGGAATTGTATTTTAACAGATTAATCAGTATGTCAAAGAACTGTGATTTTGTTGCTTTTACCTATAACACTCTTCTCAGATGACTATCAATTTATAATTTTTAGTGCCAGAAAGTTTTTTGAGTCTCAGAAATATTATCTTACCTTGGTCATATGAGTATTCATAATTAAACTATTAAGCAAAATAGGTGATATTTTATACACATGCATCTCCCTATATATAGACACATATTCATACTATATATATATATATATATATATATA
>NW_027187361.1:8258690-8270805 GCF_028583685.1 Petaurus breviceps papuanus | reverse complement strand
TACCGTGTTTCCCCGATAATAAGGCCTATCCCAAAAATAAGCCTTCCCCTTACTGTGTAAGATTCCTCTAAAATAAGCCCTCCCTCAAAAATAAGCCCTATTGAGATTGCTACCGTAGTGAAGGTGATCCCCTGCGCTACATGCTACATTACGGTACCCTCTGTATGCACCGCCCCCCTCCGTGAAACGCATGCCACGCTCCGAGCTGCATCCAATCAGAGCTGCAGCAGTGAGCGGGTCATCCTGTTCTTCCCCAGTGATTTGCTTACTGGTGCCATTGAGAGCAGTGCCGGGGAGGAGAGCTGAGGCAGGACAACATAAGCCCTCCCCTGAAAATAAGCCCTCTGGTGTTTTTCTTTCCAAAAAAAATAATAAGACAGTGTCTTATTATCAGGGAAATACGGTATATATATACATACATGTGCATATCAATTTATCTGTCTATCTCTATATATGCCCTGCCTACAACACTCAAAGAATGGAATCCTTAACTAACAAATATTTTTAGGTCAAATATAGTAGATGAAAAATATAACTGCCTAGGGAAAAAAAAATCTGCATTTCTGTGCTTGAAGTTACCTTTCTAATGTGTTATAGAAAAAAAAATGTGTATAAGTCATTTTGAAAGACTTTAGTTTTGCTCATTATAGCCATGAAGGTTCATAGCACATCTGTTCAGAAAGCCTTCAGGTATAGAGTATCCTTCAATTTAAATTGCATTCCAACACTCACTCACACACACACACACACACACACACACACACACAGGAAAGGGGGAGAGAGAAAGGGGAAATGTCTTTGCTTCTCTGCTTTGTCCTACATCTTGCTCTCAGAAGAACTCAAAAAAAAAAAATATCCCAAGAACACAGCATCGAACTATGTGAAAATTGCCATTAGGTAATAAGGAAAATATTGTCTTAGTAGGAAACAATAATAATAGTAATCATAACAAAAACAATTTTTTTTAGCACTTATTGAATTTCAAAGCATTTTACAAATGTTTTTTTTTTTATTTTATGCTCATAAAGCTCTGGAGGTTTGGTATTCTTATTATTCCCATTTTAGAAATAATTTAACTTACTTCAATAGATATTACATGCCCATCATTATGGATTGTCTATGTGCCTAAGGTCAGATTTGATCTGTGATCCTACCAGCTCTAATGCTCTATCCATTCCTTCATCATATGCCTTCAATACTTCCTATTAGCACAATAGCTAATCCTATGGTATAGTGGATCTGGGGTGGGGGGGGGGGAGGTTGGAGCTGATAAGTCACTTAATTACCAAAGAATTATATATAATATTTCAGAAGTCCCCTGGTTGAAGCTTCTAATTGTATAAATGAAAAAAAAATGAGGTTCCAAGAGTTTAAATAAATTGCTTAGGTTTGTTCAGATAATGAAAGGCATAGGGGGGATTTCAGCCCATGTCCCTTCATTCTAAATTCAATATGCTGGGTATTGCACCACATTGAGACCCTGGTTACAATTACATGGCACAGATAAGGTCATCAGAACTCTTCAGATAATATACTTCTTCAGTACTTACAAATTTAGATCTATGCAATAAAAGATAACATCTGAAATTGAGTTAGCATTGTCTCTCACCATTTTGACTCATCTGAATTCACCTACATTTCTATAAAATGGGGAATATTCTAGCTTGATCCTCAAAAATGGTAAATGACTGAATGAAGTAGAATAGACAATTGAGGAATTACCAGAAAGAAGTAAAGATTTTATGACATCAATTTCATTTTGGCAAGTTAATATAAGGAAAGCAATTCCTAACCTAACTCCAATATTTTGTGAGATGGGAAGTTGCCACAGTGATCATTCTCTCAATCTCTTTCATCTTAAAAGTCCCTCTTTTAAGTGTTTTTCCCCTTATAGCTACAGTTAATATCACATCTTCAAATCAGGTGGGAGAGCTAAAGATACAATGGTAAAAGTACTGACTCTAGAATCAGGAAGGCCTGATTTCAAATTGGGTCTCTGAAACTTACTGTGTGACCCTGGACAAGTCACTTAATTTTTCCTTGCCTCAGTTTCCTTAATTGTAAAATGAGCTAGTGAAGGAAATGTAAAAGCACTTCACTAAATTAGCAAAGAAAACCCCAAATAGAATCATGAAAAATTAGATATTATTGAATAACAAAACTTTACATCAGTTAAAACAAAAGAAAATAAACAATCAAAATCCTTCTCACTTGATGATAGAAGTTTCCAGATATGTTTCTCTATTCTACTTTCATTAATTGACTAATAGTTTTAAAAATAATTTTAAATATGCATTTATTCTAATAGTACTAAACTGAATCTTAAAACTGTCAAATTTTGAAGTTCAAACCCACAATATCACTACCACTGCTTCTTCAAAGGTCACCAATGGTTAAGTCAATAGATTTTATAAAAGACCTTCTTTCTTTATCTCTTTGAAAATTTTCATGTTTCTTGCTATATATTGACTCCTCTCATGTTTTCTAAGATTCTGCTTTACCCTTGTCATCTTTCATCCACCTTATTTTCCTTTTTCAGTTTTCTTTTCTGTTTAATCATTCAAATCCTCACCTAGCTATTGGTATTCCTTAAATCTCTGTTCTGAGTCCCCTTCTCAGCCTACATTTTCCCATTTGAGCTTCTGAAAAGATCATTTGAATACGATCTTCATATAAATTATTCCTAAAAATATCTACATATACTAGCCCAAATTTGGCTAGAAATAATTATAAATATATTTTTATGGTTGGTTGTTTTCCTTCTTGAAAAGCACCAAAATGACAGCACTATGCTAGCGTAAAGTTATAATGTGTCCAAGTGTGGTTGATCAAACCAATTTGAGCTCAGAAATACAGTACTATAGGTCAGGAATAATAGTCCACATGAATATTTGGGGTGGATTCTCTGAATTCGTGCAGCTTGTCTTTCTTTTGAGACACTTCTATTCTGATTATTTTAATAGAGCATAGAACCTTCTCTGTTATAAGCATGCAATAATACTGAGCATCCCTTTGCCAGTGTCTGCCATGTCACACAATCAATTCCAAAGTTATTAAGAGAGACTTTGGGCGTCTCCTTGTATCACTTCTTCTGAACATGATGTGGAAACTTGCTCTGTGTGATTTCTCTATAAAATAGTCTTTTATCAAGTGTATGTTTTGCATTTAAACAATATGGTCAGTACTTCTGTGTTGCATTCTCTGAAATTGGTTGAATTCTTGGTACTTCATTTAGAGAAAGGACTTCTGTATCTAATATCTTACCCTGTCAGAGGATCTTCAGAATCTTCCTAAGACAATTTAAATGGAAATGATTCAGTTTCCTGGTATGGCACTAGTAGACTATCCTGGTTTCACAGGCATATAACAGTTAGGTAAGAGGGTGGAGCCAAGGTGGTAGAACGGAAACAGTACCTTTTCTAAACTCCTCCATGAATCCCATAACTAAACTTTAAAAAGGGAATGTGAATGGATTTTGGAGTGTCACAATCCACTCAGTGATGGAGTGTGGCAGAATCCAGCCAAGAAAAGGGCCCACATGGATCAGGGCAGGGGGAGGGTGGAGAACGTGGGGGCTGCAGCAGCTCAGACTAGAGAGCAGACTACAGTGGAGAGAGGAACCCCAGCCAGCAGACTCACCCACCCCAAGGGCAATTTGCAGGAATCTCACTAGCATCTCACTATGTGACAGGAGGATCCTTTGGAGCTGGGTAAGAGAAAGGGCAGGGCCTCAAGTAGAGACAGCAACTTCTCCTGGCGCTCTAAGCTCCCAGACTAGAAGTCTAAAAATCACCTGCCTGATATTCCAGGGGCCAGGATGGCAAAGTAAACTCAGGATACTCTGATTCCCCCTCCCCTCCCTGACCAAGAAACCCCATAGATACATGCCCCACCCAGAGTATCATCCTGAAATAGCAGAAATAGCCTCAGGTTTAGGAGTCAGGGAGAAAGGGTGTAACTGAGCCTGTAAGGAGTTGGAAGAGAAGAGCAGGAGGGTTCCAAACAATCCCCACCTCACCTGACTTGCAAAACCCTGCCTGAGCTGTAGCCCAAAGTATAGAGGCAGAAATCTGAAGCAGCCAGACCACCCCTCCCCAAAAGATTGCTCAGTAAGCCTCAGGTAATTCATGGAAAACACTGGGAATCCTGGCCTTGGCCTAAATCTAGACACTCATAGGCTACAGCACACAAAAGCCTACAACCAGGCACCTCACTTCCAGCCTGAGAAGCTTGGGTCAGAGCCCTTTGTACTTCAAAAGCAGAAATCCACTTAAAGGACAGGAAATAGGCAATTACAAAGGACCAGCACAATTTGCACAAGCCGGAAGACATTAGAATCATATTATTCTGAAAGAGAAGAATCACTTTCTAGAAACACCATGGCCTCTGTATCCACACCTGAGACCAAAGATGGACATATGAACTGGTCTCAAACTCAAAAAGAATTCCTGCAGGAACTCAAGAAATAATTGAAAAGTCAAATTAGGGAGGTAGAAGATAAATTTAAATCTACAGGGACAAAACTTTGAGTACTAATTGAAAAGTAAAATTTGTGAAATAATTGGAGAACATAGCTCCCTAAAAAAGGGCCTTCTAAAAATAACCAAAGAGAATAATTCACTAAAAATTAGAATTAATCAAATCAAAACTCAGGATTTTGTAATGTACCAAGAGTCAATCAAACCAAACATGAATATAGAAAAATGGGAAAGGAAATTAATCATATCTTACTGGAAAAACAACTGACCTGGAAAAAAGATACAGCACAGAAAACATAAGAATTTTTGGTCTACCAGAAAGCCATGATGAAAAAAAGCAGCCTTGATAACATCCTCCAAGAGATTTTAAAAGAAAACTTTCCTGAAGTCCTAGAATCAGAAGGTAAAATAGTTATCAGAAGAAATCACCAATCTCCTCCTGAAAGAGATCCCAAATTGAAAAATCCAAGGAATATAGTAGCCAAATTCCACAGTTACAAGGTTAAGGAGAAAATATTACAAGCAGTCAAAAAGAAACAGTACAAATATTGTGGAACTGCAGCCAGGCCTGCACAGGAGCTAGCAGCTTCTACATTAAAAGATCAGAGCAATTGTAATTTGATATTTCATAAGGCAAAAGAGCTAGGACAGCAACCAAGGATTATCTACCCAGCAAAACATAAGCCAGGGAGGGAATAGGATGAAGGAAAAGAGACAGATAGTAATTATTACTGTGAATGTGAATGGGATGAAATCTCCCATAAAACAGAGCAGGATAGTAGAATGAATTAAAAACCAATGTCCTACAATATGCTGTCTACAAGAAACACATTTGAAACAAAGGGATAATCAAAGGGTAAAGGTAAAAGGTTGAAGTATAATATATTATGCTTCAGCTAAATTTTTAAAAAAAGCAGGAATAGCAAGCCATATCTCAGGTAAGGCAAAAGCAAAAAACAAAAATAAATTTAATTAAAAAGGATAAGGAAGGAAACTTTATTCTTATATTTAAGTCAACCTAGAATCTATATGACCACAACTACAAAACACTTTTCACACAAATAAAGTCAGATCTAACTATTTTGAAAATCATTAATTGTTCATGTTTGGGTTAGGTTAATATAATAAAAATGACAATTTAAACTAAATTAAATTATATATTTGGTGCCATACCAATCAATTTATCAAGAAATCTACAGAGCTAGAAAAAAACAAAATTCATTTGGAAGAACAAACAGCTCAGAATATCAAGGGAATTGATAAAAAGAAATGTTAGGGAAGGTAACCTAGCTATACCAGATTTGAATCTGTACTTTAAAGCAGCAGCCATCAAAACTACTTTGTACTGGCTGAGGAATAGAGAAGTGGATCAATGGAATGTATTGGGTACATGAGACTCAGAAATCAATGACTATAGTAATCTACTGTTTGATAAACCCAAAGACTCCAGTTTTCAGCATAAAGAACTCACTATTTGACAAAAACTGCTGGGAAAACTGCAATATAGTATGGCAGAAACTTGGCATTGACCATTATCTAACACCATATACCAAAATCAAGTCTAAATGTCTGCATAATAGAGGTATAAAGGCTGATATTGTAAGCAATCTGGGAAAGCAAGGAAATTTTACCTCTCAGATTTGTGGAGAGGAGAAGATTTTATGACCATACAAGTATTAGAGAGCATTATAAAGTGCAAAATGGATAATTTTGATTACATTAAATTGAAAAGCTTCTGTCCAAACAAAGTAAATGTAACCGAGATTAAAATGGAAGTGGGAAATTGGGAAAGAATTTTAATAGCCCATGCCTCTGATAAAGGCAATTTCTTACCCTTTGAACCAGCTATACCACTTTTAGGGTCATATGCCAAAGATATCATAGAAGTGGGAGAAAGACCCATATGTACAAACATATGTATTGCAGCTCTTTTTGTATTGTCAAGGAATTGGAAATTAATGGGGTGCCCATCAATTGGGGAATGGTTGAACAAGTTGTGGCATATGAATGCAAAGAAATACTATTGTGCTATAAGAAATTCGGAGCAGATGGTCTCACATTTACCTGGAGAGGCTTATACAAACTGATGCTGAGTGAGAAGAGTAGAATCAGGAGAAATTTGTACACAATTAAAGACACAAAGCATGTTTGAGGACCAACTTTGATAGACTGGACTCTTCTCAGCAATGCATGATTAGAAGTCTGCCCCAAGACTCATGATGGAAAGAAATGTCTACATGCACAGAAAGAATTAGAAAAACTGTGTTTGAATCCAGATTCAAGCAAACTACCTATTTTTTTTTTCTTTTTCTTGTTTCATTTTGTTTCTTTTTTCCCATTGTTAATTCCATCTGATAAAATCTTTCTTTATGAACTGAAAATTTGAAACTCAAGAAAATGTGGTACTGAATCTTGCAATCTAAAAGTAAACAAACAAATTAATAAAGACCAAAATTATTAAAAAGAATAAAATAATAAAATTAAAAATAAAAAAAACATGAGGTCAGTACCATGGCTCTGAAGACCGTAAGTTTGGTATTCAGTCTAATATGTTTTCTTTCCCACATTTTCCTTCAGAGCCCCTCAAACACAGAGAGCTCTGGCAATGCATGTAGCAATCCTATCATCAATGTGTACATCACTGAAAGTACACAACACAGGTAAGTCAACTTTTCCATATCATTCAGAACTTTTCTATTTTCTATAACTGATGGTTGGATGTATGAATAGTGTGGTTGTGTCTGATGGAGCACCAACTTTTTCTTAGTGTTAATTTTTAGAACAAAATTAGCACAAGCAGCAGAGAAATTATCCATACTTTTTTGCATCTCAGCTTCAGATGCTGCACTGAGTGCACAATCATCTGAAAACATAAAAATCATGCACCAACACTCCCTCCACTTTGGTCTTGGTTTGTATGATCTTTAAATTTGAAGAAATTATCATCAGTGCAGTAGGTGAACTTGATTCAGTGTTCATCCTCACTGAAAGCATTTGATAACATGGCTGAAAACATCACTCTCGAATGCATGGGATAAAGCATAAAACCTTGTTCATGAGGATTTCTGGAAATGTGTGGCAAAATTTGGTTGCCTGTGGAAGTTCATCAGCATTATATGCCAATTTCATAATCACATGCTTGTCCAAGTTCTGGATGATGAGCAATGCTCTTGTGCCTCCCCAGTCTCCAAAGAAATGAAACAACCATATTTTGATATTTCATGTGTAAAAAATGTATATTTTCAGATGATACATATCATAAAAATCAAGAGATTAGATTTTCCAAATCCATTTAAAACATAGTGTTTCTATTATTTTAATTATTCCTTTTGACATATTATTAAAATATATGTTTCATTATCAAATGATACTTTGTAAAAATTAATCAATCACAAATTTTCTAAATTAACTTTTCAAGACAATTGTTAGAATGTCACCGTATTCCATCAAAATAGCTGTTGACTCTCATGATTAATTGAATAATGCTAAGATACATTAAAGAAATATTCCTTAAAAATTGTCAAAGAAATCTCATTAAGCTTTCATTTAATATTTGCATGACCTTATTTATCTAGGATGCACAATGTTAATTAAATAGATAATAGCTGTCAAACTGACTAAGGTATAATTGGTGTAGGTTGTATGCTATAAGCACTCAAAGAAAGTCAACAAATTTCAGTCTGGTCTATAGTGTTTAAATGAAATAGAATACATTTTTCCAGGTTATTCTAATTACCATAATATTTTGAAGAATAAAAACGTTAGATAATTGTGAAATTAAATTAAATCTTAATGAACCTTAAAAGCTAATGAAACTTCCTGTCTTTATTCTGTATCTGATTCTCTCTCCCTCTTTCTCCTAAAAGCCTCAGATGAATATTGAAATGTCATATTAAAGTCTAAGCATATATGCCACTAAAAAATCCCACAAATATACTGAAGACAAATTAGATCTCAAAAAAGTTTCTCACTTTTCCATGAAGGGATAAAGCTACAAAATAATTTGTTCCCAAAGAAAAAAAAATTGAAAGCAATGTTTATGAAGTGTCTCCTTTGAAAATTTATGTCAAATGCTTTGATTTTTACCAGGAAAACTTGAAAAAAAAATCCACATTTTTGTGAATGAACTCCAAGAATAATTTGATTATATTTTCACAAAGATGTTTTGAGTAGTTTTTCAGTAAGTTTACTCTAATACTGCAAACATAATTGAAGACCTTTGGCCACCACTTCCACTTCCCCCACCCCCACTGGAGTTCCTTTACATAAATATGATTCAATAATATGTGACTTTTGCAAACACATATTTGGTCTAGAAAGTAAATGACAGCAAAAGGAAAGGAATTGAAACTCATCTGATTAATATAAATGAAAAAAGAACCTGGATGAATAAAAGTTCTTAACCTTTTACAATCAATATTAGATCTCAGTTAAGAATGGGAAAAAAGAAACAAAACTTGACTAATCAATTTGAGTATAAATTTGGAGCAGAATTTTTATCACATACATTCTGTTTTATCCTTATCTAGGTATAATAAAGATTCTTTTCAGTTAGTATAAATTGACATTATTATACCAGCAGTGTTCTCATAACAAAGTCATTTTGTTTATGACAATTTTCAACTTTTCTTATACCTCCTTATTTTCAGTGATGTCCATGTCATATCAAACTTGCTGAGAAATGAAATGATTCTATATACTCATTAGCATGGCTAATAGTCTTCTAGCTGTTTCCACATATCACAAGTGAAAGGAATGACTAGCATTTACTGGCTAAACAGTGGCATCAAAAATGATTCTGTCCAGTATCATTTAATAACCTGGCTAAGTAGCTTTTGCTTACAGAAAAAAATAAAGTAAGAATGAATTGTAATATTTGAAGTAGCTACTATTATGCTCTTTTTATTTTATCTCTTTTCTATACTGATATTGGTAATAGATGTTAACATTTATCTTATTATTATTTTCTATTTTTTAGTTGCCTGTTGTACAAAAGTGATTTCTAGGTACTATATTATACAATATAGCATAACCTCAAGGGTTTTGCTATTCATAATTCAAGGAGTCAGCTTTTAAAAAGGCTATTGACAAGGAAGTGTGAGTGGTCTAGAGGAGGGTAATCAGGACAGTAAGAGAGTATGAAATCATGTCACATGAATATCTTTGAAATACCTGAGGCTATTTATGAAACTCAGAGAATATTTGTCAGGGAGAAGAAAAAGGACCCAGAATGCCTTTTTCCAGAGCAGAAAATTAAGATCCATGGGGAGAAGTTGCAGAGAGGCATATGTTGATGAAATCTGGGAGTTTTATAGCAGTTACAGCTGTTAAAAATGGAATAGAATATTATAGTTGAGTTGATTTTGTTTGTGCAGATAATTGATCAATCGAATTTATTAAAAAAAAAACTTATTTTTTTCCCTCCTATGAACCTTTCTGTTCCTTGCTTGGTCGAGAACTCTACCCCATACATACTTTTGTTTTGAGGACTTGTGTAAAGAGCTTCCTCTTCTACTTTACTTTTTATATAATATTACCAAGATACCTTCTGCCACTGTCTTACAAAACCATGAAATTATACTGCTGAGAAATAACGTAAATTTAGATTACATAACTTCAACCAAGACAAACTTTCTCTAACTCTCTCTCTCTCTCTCTCTCTCTATATATATATATATATATATATATATATATATATATACATATATATATGTATATATATATATGTATAGTTAACTTGCTAACTACTCAAGAAGGTACAAAAGTTTTATCCCTTCTTAAACCACTAATGGTTCCCTGGCACCCAAATATGATTAGGAACGTTCCCTCATATTCTTTTCTGCTGATTTCTATCACTTTTGTTCATTTATTTCTTTACCTCTTATTTATTTTGACAATACATTTTTTCAGATGTTTTGACTTCCAAATTCTCTTACTCTCCATGTACCTCAACAACCACTGAGAAGGCAAGCAATACAATTACAAATTTATATTTGTGCAGTTATGCGTAACTTATTTCCCTATAAGCTATATTTCATAAAAAGTAGAAACACAAAGAAAATTAAATGCAATATGTTCTAATCTACACTCACACTTCATCAGATCTCTCTCTGGAGGTAAATAGCATTTTTCAGTATGTATTCTTCTCCTCATTTTTTCAGTATGTATTCTAAAGAAATGTCTTGAATAATTGTGTTACTCAATTTATACAAGTTTTCACACTTGATCTTTCTTAAAATAGTTTTGTTTCTTGTACAATGTTCTCCTGATTCTTGTCATTTCACTTTATCCACTTCATACAAATCTTCTATGATATTTCTAAACGGCACTACCATCTTATAGCCCAATTGTCAACGATGACAATAATGTAGCACAACTTCTTCCACCATTCCTCATTTGATGACCCTCCCCTCCAATATCAATTCTTTGCCAACGCAAAAAGAGATGGCATTATTTTTTGTGCAATTATGTCTTGTCCCCTTTTCTATAATTCCTTTGGGATATAGACTTAGCAGTAATATTGTTGGGTTCATATCGTGTGGATAATTTTGTAGCCCTTTTATAATAGTTCCAAATAGATCTACAGAAAAACTGGATAAGTTTGCAGCTCTATCAATAGTGCATTAGTATACTTATTTTTCCACATCCCCTGTAAGATTTATTAATTTTCTTTTCCATCATGTTAGCCACTGTGATAGGTATAACGTAGTATCTCAGAGTAGGTTTAATCTCAGCAAGAGAAAAAATAGAAATAATTAAAAGAGATTAGCAAGGAAAGTATAACTTATTAAAAAGGAAATACAGACAATGAAGCAGTATCAATACAAAACATATATGTACCAAATGGAATAGCATCCAAATTGTTAAAGGAATGTTTAGTGAATTACAGAAAAAGAAAAATTGAAAGTAAACCTATTCTAGAAAGGAACTCAAATTTTCCCAATCACAGGTAGATAAATGTAATTATAAAATGGGCAAGAAAGAAATGAAAAAAAATGAATAGAATCTTTCAGAAATATATAGGAACCTGACCAAAATTTTAAAGCTAATGAATGTCAGAATTACAAAATATCAAAAGAAAAAAGTAGATTAGAAAGTATTTGAGATATATTAAGTACAGAATATATTTGAATTTAAGAAAAGCAAAGTAGATGACTCAATTTAAGTGTAATAAGTGAAGAAAATCCTTATTGTCATCTCCAAGTTATATTACCTTCATAGAAACTAGTATACTTTCTGCATTTCTTGTGTAATTTCAAATTGTATCCTATATTAAATGTATTAGTAACCTACAATTTGTATTTTACCTTAGTGAAATACAAGCTTTTTGAAGCCCAAATATGTTATTCTATTTCACCTTGTTCCTTGTTTCTCTAGTTTTCATATAGTCTTATGTATAGTGAGTAGTCAGTAAATATTTACTGAATTTCATGACTTTTCTTAACACTATTTATTACATGTGTATTACTCAGAAAATTTTGCTATCCTGTGTTTCCCAGGAATTTAATTCATTTAGGGTCAGAATGCTTTCCTAGGCAGAACTAACAAGTCCACACATATATGACTATTTTTCATTAGTAAAACAGAAGATATATATATATATATATATATATATATATATATATATATATATATAT
>NW_027187361.1:8247673-8258680 GCF_028583685.1 Petaurus breviceps papuanus | reverse complement strand
TATATATATATATATATATATATATATATATATATATATATATATATTTCAAAGGAAAAGCATTTAACAGAATAATATTATAATTAAGATATTCAATAAACTAGCTTCATAAGCCTTGAGTTTACTTGCCCCAAAATGCTCACTCTTTCAGTACTAAAATTGTCCTTATATATGATTCCTTACAATTCCTATTCATATACAGAGCAGATACAGCCAAAGGACCTCAGTGAAGGAGCAGATTGCATTTAGAAATGTATTGTAATTCATTTCTGTTCTTTTGCTTTTTGGATGGCAATTGGGTTTAAGTGACTTGACCAAGGTCACATGGTTAGTAAGTGTTAAGTGTCCGAGGCTGGATTTGAACTCAAATCCTCCTGACTTCATGGCCAGTGATCTATTCAATGTGCCACTTAGCTGCCCCTGTAAATCATTTCTTAAATGTAATTTGGTTCTTAAAAGAGTACAACAAGAGACAGGAAGATTATTATACATATTTCTGCTTTATTTTCATATTTTTCCTCCTTTTTAATTTTACTGTAAAAAAAAGTAGCTACTATATTTAATTTTGAAGTAAGGATTCTGCGAGTCCTATATGATACAATTTAACCAATGAGAAAGAGGAGGTATATGTTGCCAGGTGATATATTAGAAAAGAAAATAAGAAACCATAATATTATTGACCCTCAGAATTAAAAGAAATTCTCCTTTTTTCCTTTCTGTGGTCTTCAGCAAATCAAAATTGTTTCGACCTTAAATTTCTATGTCTGTAATACAAGGGGTCTGAATTACATGACCTCTCAGTTCAATCAATGATGCTAAGATCTTATAAAGAGAGCATTTATTTTGTTTCACTGAAAGGAACATTGGGAATAAGCTCTCACTTTCCAAAAAATGTGTATTGAAATTAAATTTTTTTTCTGTCATGCTTAATTGATGATAGTATCTTATTTGATTCCTAAGTCCCTTATGTTTTTCATACACATGATTTTTTTTTATTGCATCATCCCCAAAGCAAATGGAATGGATATAGAAGTGCAATAATACTGATACTATCTTCTAGCTAATTATTCTGGACCTAAACTAGATATTACAACCATCTTCTTTTAGGCTATTAGTAACCACAAACAATAGGTATATATATATATATATATACACACATACATACTTATATATATATGTATATAAATATATATGTAGATAGATAGATATAGATATAGATAGATAGATATAGATAGATAGAGATATGTATCTGTATATATTTATATACCATTAAACACCTTTGTAGTACAAGAATATGAATATTCTATCAGAAGAGATATACAACTTATTATAGCATATCATATGGCTTGGGCAGATGTTTAACAAAGAGGAATGACAACAATTTCACAGAAATGTCAGGTGATATAAATTTAGAGAGAATTCAAAAAAATGAAGAGCTGCCAAAATGACAATTTCTAAGTGAAATCCCTGTTTGAAACCTGACTCCATCTTTTAAATTAACTTCAGTTATACATAGGCTGGTAATTTAGTTTCAAGTATCAGTAGTGTGCAGTCTCACCAGGAAAGCACGACCTTTGGTGATAAAGCAGATGTGGGTTGTGGTCTCCTTGAAATTCAGAAGTAACAGTAATTATTTCAAATTCTGTTTCATTTCAAAGGACACTGAATATTGGTGCATTAAATTCCACAAAATAATTCCACACAAATTAAAGCTGATAGAATTTTGTCATGTGGATTTCCTTTTTAATAAAGGAGACAATTACTCACTAAAAAAAAATTCTTTTATATTTTATTATTCATTTGAAGAGTATTTAGAAATACAATAATTCCTTCCAAAACAAATCTTGATCATTCTTTTGACCTGTGATTGACAGCACAATATTGATGTGTTGCTCTGCATTTCACATCACACACTCTTTCTCCTCCAAGTCTTAAATTCCAAAGTTCACACTTATAATACCCTTGTGAGAAGGCTCAATGCAATGGGATGGGCTCAATGCAATGCTTTTCTACATTCCTTGCTAACTTCCCATTCCTTTTAATCTAGATTAAAATCATACAAAAGACATTGCTGCCATGTAAACATGTAAATTCCAGAATAAGCAGCTTTAAAATCAACAGGAAAAAAAAGGGGAAAGTAAAGCTTAAGAGAAAAAGTATTTATAACTCAGTTAAACACTACTAGATGTTGACTTATAAGCTTGAATGGTAATGCTCTTGGGAAAAAGGTGAGAAGTCCCTGAGTTTCATGCAAATGTCTGTTTCCCATAATATTTTATCCATGTCATATCTTTCTAGTTACATTCTGAATTAATCTGCATTGCAAAATGATTTAATTTCTTTAAAATTTTATTTAACTATTTTTGAGAAAACAAACAGGTCATATATTGTTTAGCTCACAATAAGATTTTATAAGAATTCTTTCTTGCACTCAACAAGACATCAGTCTTTTCATTCCTTTAAAATTTAGGTTATAGTTAATTCAAATAAGAAAAAAATGGAAAAAACCAACAAGGAACTGGTCTTATCAAATTTCTTTATTGAAAAAATATGTCACGGATATGTGAACTAGGAGGAGAAAAAACACAAAGAAAGAACATTGTAGACCGATTTTCCTAATATATACTGATGCAAAAATTTTAAATAAAATAAATGCAAGGAAATTACAGCAATATATTGCAAATATCACACACTGTGACTAGGTGGCAATTATATGAAGATTGAAAGGCTGGTTCAACATCAGGAAATTATTAACATAATTGACCATATCATTAGCAAAAATCATATTTTCTCAATACATGCAGAACAAAAGCTTTTCATAACATAATCACTCATTGCAACCCAAAAACACTAAAAAGTATATGAGTAAATTGAGCTTTCTTTAAAATGGTAAATAATATATATCCAAAACCATCAGCAAGGAGTAACTGTAATGTCAGTTCTTCAAATTTCCTCCACAAATATATTTAACATTGCCTCATAGCAGCAGAAATAAAAATGGAGTAAAGCAGCTGTTCTCTAAAAACAAGTTAAGAGCTCAAGAAAGACTAGACCTCTGGTGGGGGAAGTTTGGCCTAAGTCCAGGTAAATTCTGCAGATTCTACAAACAATAAGTCCAATAAGCAACTGGATGGAGAGGCAACATCAGCTTTAGAAACTTTTATCTTACAGGCCTAGTAAGGATCTGCTGACTGAGTAAGAGAAGATTGAAAGACTTTTCACTGTTGAGGGATGCCAAGCATGGTTGTGTTGACCACATGCATTCTAGTACGCAGCTGCTGGGGAGTAGGAGCTAGCATACAATTGATGACTGCAGTAGCAAGGGGTAGAGACCCTGTTGGCTGTGGTTACTTCAAGGAGAGCAGAGTCAATAATTTAAGTTTGAGGGTAAAGAGGTTAGGTGCAATGTGCAGTCACTGGAGGGATTGTAGAGAGTAAGATCATTTGTTGGACAGTGTCACTGGTGTCCCTAGCTGTGGTTTAATATTGGAGAACAGAGTCCATATCCTAAGATCAACCCGAGAAAATAACAGTAAGAAAGACTTTAGTCTCAAGGCAACATTCCACACACCCCAGCACTAGAAAGCGATTATTCTAATAGTTGCTAAAAACAAAAATAAGGGGGCAGAATCAAAATGGCAGAGTAGAAAGAGTACTTCCATGAGGCTGCAGCCTCTACTTTCCCCAATTCATGTAAAAGGGGACTCTGAACAAACTTTGAAGCCACAGAACCGACAAAATGACACAGAGAAGCTAATCTCCTGCTGAGGACAGGCTGGCAGGCCAGCAGGACTAGGCCAGCAAAGTGCTCTGGGAACTGAGCCCAGCTCCACCCCAAGGTTTTAGACCAACCACTGACTAGAGGTACTCCAGATCACCAGCAGCTGTGGAGATCCAGAATTATCAACATATGGATGTGAAGGAAAAAGTGAGAGGTCAGTGCAGTGCAGTGTGGACTTTGGGACCCCGTAGTTGGGAGACTGTTGGCTATTGCCCCCAGGGCAAGAAGCTGCTGAGGAGACATGGCTGTGCAACCCCTCCTTGTTGAAGCTTTAGATCATGGTCTGCAAATTGTAGGGGAACTAAGCAACCAATCTGAGTGGTAATAGCTCTTGCTTTTACCTGCTTTGCTGTCTAGGGAGGAGGTCGTAGGGTGTGTTTCAAGCTTGCCAAAGTGTGTGAAGGCTTCAGCAAGGGCACCCAACTAATACCTCCAGCAGCTGAGAAAACCTCCACATTTTGTACAAAGTTCCTCTTTGGTAGAGTCGCACTCTGGCAAAAAAGCCCAAAAGTCAAGTAATTGAGTGGCAACATGACCATACAAAGAAGCAAAGCAAAAACATGAATCCAAGATTAGACTCCTATTTGGGAGGCAAAAAGGAGCAAAGCATTGAACAGGAGGAAAACAGTGAAGTCAGAACTCCTGCACCAAAAACTTCGAAGGAAAATACAAGATGGTTACAGGCAATAGAGGACACTAAGTAGCAGATAAGAAAAGTGGAGGAAAAATTTGGGAAGAGAAATGAGAACAATGCAAGAAAATTATGAAATGTGAGTCAACAGCCTGATTGAGGAAAATAAAATCTTAAAAAAAGACTGACTCAAATGGCAAAAGAGGCTCAAAAAGACAATAAGGAGAAGAATACCTTAAAAAGCCGAATTTGCCAGATGGAAAAAGAATCTCAAAAGTTCAATGAGGAGAATCATGGCTTCAGAATTAGATGCAGCAAATGGAAGCTAATGACTTTATGAGAAATCAAGACGCTGTTAAACAGATCCAAATAAATGAAATAAATAGAAGGCAACGTGAAATATCTCATTGGAAAAACAAGTGCCCTGGAAAATGGATGCAGGAGACATAATTTAAATATTATCGGACTACCTGAAAGCCATGATTAAAGAAAGAACCTAGAAATCATCGACCAAGAAACTCTCAAAGAAAACTGCCCCGATGTTTTAGAATCAGAGGGCAAAATAGAGGTTGAAAGAATCCACCAATTACCTCCTGAAAAAAAATAAATCCCCAAAACAAAATTCATAGGAATATTATAGCCAGTTTCTGAAATTCCCAGATCAAGGAGAGAATATTAAAAGCAGCTGGGAAGAAACAATTTGAATATTGTGGATAGAAAATCAGAATATCATAGAATCTGGCAGCTTATACACTGAGGGATCGAAGGGCTTGGAATGTGATATTCCATAAGTCAAAGAAGCTGGGATTAAAATGAAGAATCACCTACCTAACAAAACTGAATATCATATTTCAGGGGAAAATATGGTAATTCAGTGGAATAGAGGACTTTCAAGCATTCTTGACGAAAAAATCAGAGTTGAATAGAAAATTTGACATTCAGATACAAGAAGCAAAAGAAGCATGAAAAGGTAAACAGGGAAAAGAAATCATAAGCAACTTATCAAAGTTGAACTATTAACATTCCTACAAGAAAAAAAAAACAATAATTGTAATTGATAAGACTTTTCTCAGTATGAAAATGTTTGAAGGGAATAGAAATATATATCAGAAGTTATACAGGCATATGGATATACATGTGAATGTGTGTATATATGTTTACAGATATACATAGATAGAGGGCACAGGGCCAATTTAATAGGAATGGATGATACTTGTAAGGTGAAATTAAGACATGAGAGAGAAATATAATGAGAGGAGATGGGGAGAGACAGAAGGGGGTAAACTACCTCATATAGAAGAGTCAAGGGAAAATGGTTCCAATGGAGGGGAAGAATAGGAAGGCAAAAGGGAATTGGTCAACCTTATTCTCATTATATTTGACTCAGGGAGGGAATGAAATACACACTAAATAGGGTATCTCACCCTAGAGGAAAGTAGGGGGGAAGAGGATGAGAGGGAGGATGATGAATGGGAGGGCAGTCTGGGGTGGGAGGGAATTAGGAAAGACCCATTTTTTTTAAAGGGATGGGTTTAAAATAGAGAATAGAACAAGTGGGAGTTGGGATAGGAGGGAGGGTAATGTAGTTAGTCTTTTACAATATATCTACATTGTTAATGCTGTACATTAGCTGCACATGTACAACCTATACTGGACTGTTTGTCTTCCCAGTAATGATGGATGACAAAGGAGGAAGGAAATGATTCTGGAATTCAAAGTTTTAAAATCAAATGTTTAAAAATTGGTATACATACTATTATTACTACGATTTTACATGTAATTGGGAAATAAGATATACAGGCACTGGCACGTAGAGATAGATCCACCTGCCCTACTGGAAACATGGAAGGGGGTATGGCAGAAGATATGAGAGAGAGCAGATTGGAGGAGGCATATCCTGTGAGACTGCTGTTTTGGGGCAGTGGGTGGGGGAAAACGGGAATAAAATTTGTACCTCAAAATCTGGTGAAAATGAATGATGTAAATCAGAAGTTAATAAAGAATTTGAAAATTAAAAAAAAAATAAAAGAATGTGTGCTCCTCAAAAGAAGAGGCTGTGTTCTACCTTTGTTTTTTTTTTTTTTTTTTGTATTCCCAGGCCTTAGTAAAATGGCTGGAGTATATCATGCACATAATGAATGCTTGTTCACTGGCTAACAAAAAAAAAGGAAAATAAAAGTAAGATACAAATAAAAATGAGTAAGCTGAGGAGAAATAAACCAATCATAGCTAGTTCCTGTGGGGTGAAATAAGATCTGAGTTCATATTCAAAAGAAGATAATAGAGCTAAGAAATTGGTACTCCTTTTTCAATGTGAAATGTTGAAATCCTGAAAGCACAGAGTTCTTGGGAAAAAAAAATTTAAAAAGACTTTAAAAATCAAGTAAGGGAAATAAAGAAAACAATAGGAGAAATACAAGAAAATAAAGACATTGATCTATGAATAATGAAAGTAATTATGAAAAGAAAGTAAAACAAATTGAAATAGAGAATAACAAAATTAAGAAAGAAAATCATTCTTGAAAAACTAGAATTTGACAAGAGAAAGCTAAGGGCATTATAAGACACAAAGAATTCATAAAACATAATCAAAACAATGAAAAAAGAAGAGAATATAAAACATCTCACCAGAATAAAAAAAAACACAAAACAAAACAGGTAAAAGAGAACAGAACAAAGAGAAAATATAATAGTCAGACTACCTGGAAATCACAATAAAAAAATTCTGGTAAAATATTATTAAAAATTGTCAATGAAAATTGCCCTGAAATTCTAAAACAAGAAGGCAAAACAGAAATGGGGGGAAAATGTCACATCACCATCTAAAAGTAATCCCAGGAAGAAAACTTACAGGAATACCATGATCTGATTTCAAAGCCTCCAGGTTAAAGAGAAAATAATGTAATCAACAAGGGAAAAATTATATAAATATCATGGAGCTACAATAAGTATTAAAGAAGATATTTCAGCTGCAATGTTAATGGCTGATGACACTTGGAATATTGTATTCTGTAGAGCAAAGGAGTTGGGGTTAAAGCCAAAGATAATTTACCTGCCAAAGTTTTGTATAATCCTGAATTAAAAAATAACTTTAATGAACTGAAATTTTCAGAATTTAAGAGAAAAATTAACATATGACATTCAGGAGAAATATAATGTAGCCATTAAAATCAATTATAAAGGACTCAATAAGATCTAATTGTTTCCTTCTTATATGTGAAAATATTAGCAGTATTCCTATGACTATTATCATTATTTGGATAGGTTGGGAGAAAGACTTTAACTGTTTTGTTAATGATGGAGTGACTGTACAAAATGTAAAACTGTGTAGGGAGAGGTAAACAGAAGTAATCATTTCATACGAATGAGACATAAAAGCCAAAAATACAGAAGTAATTGGAGGGAGGAAATGTAGTGTTTACTCTCAAAAGGGGTGTGTTAAATACACAACAGCACTATACATACTTTTATGTATACATACACAAATATATACCTACACACATACATGTGTGTATACATGAGTATGTGTATATATGTTTGTGTTTCTATGTGTATATATGTATGCGTCTACACATGTATGCATGCATATATTATGCATATGTAAGTATATATGTGCATCTATGTATAAAAGTCTTCTAAATTCAGAAAGAAAAAAGAGGCCAAGTATTTAGGATAGTGGGGTGAGGATAAGGGAGGGTCTCTTAGAGAGGTAAAAAGATTAAGGAATAAGAGGAGTTCAAGGTAGCATGTAGAGGTAAAGCAGAGGAGTGAGGGGAGGTAGGGTAAATAGGGTGAGAAAAATAGTGAGAAAAAATAGGGAGGAGGATAATACATAAGCAATTGTAACTTAGAATGTGAATGGGATGAATTTACTCACAAAATGGAAATGGATAGCACATTACAACTGTGAATTCAACATTATATTTCTCTCAGGGGAAAAATACACACACATAATGTGAAAATTGCACACAAAGACAAAACAAAAGGCAGAAGTAGAATTTATTTTGTAAAAAAAGCAAGTAGTAATCATAATCTCAAAGTTAAAATTAAAATAAATTCAATCAATAAAGAAAATATAAAGAAACTATATTATGTGCCAGCAATATTATTCAATATTGTTTTAGACTATTTAGAATGACTAGACAGATTATGAAGATTAACATAGAACACTATCTATAAAAATAAATCCAGAACTAAATAATTGAAACAATATATAGCTCATAGATAGGTAAAGCCAATAGAATTTTTAAATGAAAATTTTATCTACCAAATCAATTTACTCAATATCATACCAATTAAATTACTAAACAAAAATTACTGAGTTAGAAAAAAGTAATAAATTCATTTGAAAGGAAAAAGGTGAGAAACTTCAAAGAAACCAAGCAGAAAATGATGTAAAGCCAATTGATTCAGCAGTATAAGACCTTCAACTATATTATAAGGTCAAAGCATTGTTGAAATATAAAATGGATAATCTTGATTAATTTAAGATAAATTTTATTGTATAAATAAAACCTATGTAAATAAGAATAGAAAAAAATACAGAAAACTGACCCCCCCCCCAAAAAAAAAGTCCTTCACTGACAATCTCTCAGATAGGATATTATGAGGTTGAAATATTGCTATGTTATAGGAAATGATGAGCTCATTGATTTAAATAAAAACATGGAAAGACTTGGCCTAATGAAGGAAGATGATATCCAACTTCAGAGAAACAGATGAGAGGTAGAAATAAGAATAGTATAGTTTTACATATGTTCATAATTATGTGTATGTGCAGATATGTTAATAAATATTGATGTATGTACATATGTATATACATGTGTGTGAATGTGTATTCATGCTTCCTTATAGCCTTCTTTGGGGAGGTGAGGGAGGGGAGGGAAAAATAAACTAAAAAGTGCACATCAGAGAACAAAATAAAACTAAAAATGAAGCAAAGAAAAGCTAGGCAGGTTTGAAAACAACATGTTGTATTTGTTATATAGATTTTCTTGAAATGCAAATTTTTCATGTTATATTCAATTCTCACACATTGTACTGTGTATATAACAATGATTTTCCCTCTTTTCTTATTTTGTATTTAAGTTTAAAATAAATTTTTAAATATACAAATAAATAAAGAAAAGAAAACCTAGACATCTGAAATAAAGTCTTTAGGGAAAGGACTCTGAAAAAAAGATCTAATCTATATCCTGAAAGAACACACACAAAGGGAATGTTCAATCCTTTGGAACACAAACCCTTTTTGCCCCACACAATTTAATAATGAAAGAAATAAACAATGACAAAGAATTTTGCAAATACTTCTAAATACTATGAAATATACTACTGTTTTTTTTTTCATTCAGACAAACCTTTAGTGTATCATTGTATCATTCATGTTTTGATGCAAAATATCTTAATTCCATGGTAACACTATTATACTGTGGTCTTTTCAGTTAAAGTCTGTCCAGTACAGAGGGAAATTACAGGGGCCAAATTTTATTCAAGCCCTTTTAAAACTTGACTTCATTTCCTGAAGCTTATTTTTGTTATGGTGAGTATCTGATTTGAAATAATAAGTAATAATCTTATTGTGAATGCATATTAATTGTTCCAATTCTTGAGGTCTGGCATGAACTTAAATCCCCTGTTACAGTGAGAAAGGTTTTAGTGAATTTTCAGTCCACTGTTAAAATAAAAATTGGTTCTGCCTAAGACATTAATCAACACAGTTACAGTGTTTGCTAAATGTCATTTTTCATGGGTAAAAATCCTTAATATATTTTTTAAAAATGCTTCAGCATTGGCACTAATTAAAATCTGACTTAGCCAAATGAAAAATGTGTTTAAACATTTTCTAAATCATTGTTGAATGTGGAATGTCCATAAACTCTTTTTATATATTTTTAGAATCATTTTGTAGAAGAATCCCTCGAAAACACTTTCTGTTATCTGAAGTACTCATGAATCCATAGCAACAAAACTTGTCTCTTCATTCGCATTCTGGCAAAGCATCTGGGTCTGATTTGAAATCTCATGGTGTCTCTGTTGTCACCTGGGAAATCAAAGTCCTTGTCAGGTGTTGTGAAACCTGCATGTTTGATAAAAGTTAGTGAGGGAATGAACCCAAATTTGATCAACAAGCCACATTAAGTATTTGAAAGGGGATTTGCAAGATGTGCGATTGGGTTGGTAGGATTAGCAGAGTGAGAGATATATGATAACTGATACTTTTACTGGATTTTTTCAGTGTCCCTAATCTACAACAAAATTGTTAGTTCTCTCATTAAAATGCCCTGAGAAATCTTTAGCATCATCAGGAGCTCATATGGAATGAAAATTTCTATGATGTGTCTAAATAGTATATATATATATATATATATATATATATATATATATGCAAATCAGTAGACACTGCTCTTTAAAGTACACCAAATATGAATCATCTATGATATTATCAGATTTACTACTTTTGCCCAAATAAATTATAAGTTCGTAATCCCTCTAAATGTATTTTTTGTATGTGTGGGAGTATGTCCATGTATTTGCTTTCCATCATGGAAGAAGGAAAGAAGGAAGGAAGGAAGGAAGGAAGGAAGGAAGGAAGGAA
>NW_027187361.1:8231457-8247573 GCF_028583685.1 Petaurus breviceps papuanus | reverse complement strand
GAAGGAAGGAAGGAAGGAAGGAAGGAAGAAGGGAGGGAGGGAGGGAAAGAAGGAAGGAAGGAAGGAAGGAAGAAAGAAGGGAGAGAGGGAGGGAAAGAAGGAAGGAAGGAAGGAAGGAAGGAAGGAAGGAAGGAAGGAAGGAAGGAAGGAAGGAAGGAAGGAAGGAAGGAAGGAAGGAAGGAAGGAAAAAAAATTACCTGATAATCAATATTTTGTTTTGAATGTCTGTGTACTTAGTTAAGACTTGCCACAATTTATACTTGACTAGTCTTCAGGAGTTCAGAATAAGGATTACACTACAAGCAGAGGTTGGAATGAGACTTTATATGCCCACATATAAAGAAACACATTTCCAATTCTTCACTCTATGTGAGGTACTACCAATGTGAGTACTCCATTTAATATTTCAGATTGTTTGGAATATTGTAGACATTTAATACAAATTTATTTATTAAGATTCATTCATTTGTTAATCTATGCAACACTTTTCCATATCCTTCCATTGATACTCCAAAACTGATAAGTCCAATATATTGGTGGTCTAAATTTAGATCCCTTGCCATTACTTTTACATCAGGGTAGTCTACTTGTTTCCATCAATTGTCCCTTACTATGGTGAATCAATTCAATTCAACAATTATTAATTATTTACTTTATATTGGGCATGGATGTCATAAGACCACATATTTACCTGATCAAATATCAATTTAATCACATGTTCATTTCTTGATCTTTTGTTTTCTTTTTGCAGGGTGAAAGGCAGGGCAATTGGTTTTAAGTTTCTTGCTCAATATTTCACAGCTAGTACATGTTAAGTGTCTAAGGTCAAACTTGAACTCAGGTCCTCCTGAATCCAGACTCATTGCTCTATTCACTAAGCCACCTAGTCACCCCTAAGACTTATAATTTCTTAACTATTTCAATAGATTCAAAGATTTTTGTGGATTATTTCTAGACACAATAGCAAATGAATCAAATAATGTGGAAGAAGCAATTATTTTAAATAGATCCAATATTCCTAAATCCAATGAAAGGCAAGGGTGTGTTGCATTTTTTTTTCTGTTTGTTGATTTGCCTTGGTTTATTTTGACTTTTTTCCCACGCAGTTCAGTATTATTCTGAATTTTGTAATATACTAAAAGCTAAATTGAGTGGAAGTCTTTCTGGATCTATAAACAAGCTCTCATTACTTCATAGGTTAGGTGAAACTGACAACAAATATGGGTTAATTACTGTATCAGCAATGCCATATTCACAATGCCTATAGAGATTACAAACATGCTGATATAATTATCCATCAGAAAATACATCAGGTTTGCCATTTGGGGAAATAAACTAGAAAATTTATTAAGATACCAAAAGACTGAGTCCCAAAACCAGTAAGTGAAAGCCATCAGAGTAGTTATGATATTGGCACAGGTAGATAAAGTAGAAAGCACCCACATTCTCAAGCCTTTAAAACAGAACAGGCTACCTCAGGCAAAGGTCCTCCTCTCCTCACTCACAGCAACCACCCAGCATCCTGGAAGAGCGCTCCCAGCAGCTCCGGCCCCCGGCAGTCCCCAGCAGGAGTCCCAACTCAAAAAAAAACAAAAAGGCAACCGCCGCCAACTGCCAACCGCAGGATCGTTAGCTTGGCTTTTCACTTTCTCTTGCTCTGCTATGTCAGCACATCCATGGGGCATGGGAGATCTTTAAATCCCATAACCCTTACATTCGGCCCCAAGATCTTTCATATCCCTTACTTGGCAAAAATACAGTAGGAATAACTGGTGTCAACAAAATTTCACAACAATATAACAAGAATAGCACACAATAAACACAAAAAACATATTTTAGGGTGGGGCTTGAGCACAAGCTCCCCATCATTCCCCCCACCCCGAACAAATGGGGCCCCAAAATCTTGTGGTAAGGGGTGAAGATCTCTTCTTCTATGGCTACTTGCTGCTGAAATCGGATGTAGAGCTGTCCCTCTCCTAAGGGGTCCCATTTGAGAGGTCAGTTCTTAATATGCTTGATGCCAGGTCCAAGGGTGACACATCACAGTTGCAGACAGGGGGTGACATCCAGCTTAAGCTATCAGGCATCTACAGATGGAGGGTACCAAGCCTGTGGAAACAAATCTAACAAACAAGGTGAACAAACAAAACATCAAGAAGAAGCAAAGAGACAATAACCAGACTATTGTAGCCTCACTCACGGTAGAATAAATGATTTAAGGGTACAATTTTGTAATCATCTTCTCCAGAATAAACAATAGTTACAGTGTTATCCTTCCCATATGCTATAATCTCTGCAGCCTTTGGAAGATCATCTGGCTTCCGTTTTACCCATACTTTAGCTCCCGATTTTATTCTATCACTAGAACCAAATCCTTCAGTTCCTGTGACAGTTATCTTGGAAGGAGGGTCAGTTTTTACAAGTGGCATTGTTTTACAAGGAACGATAATCACTTGAACTATCCTATCATTCTTGTGAATCTGTATGGGCCCTTCACCTAAACTCTGGAATGTTACAACAATTTCTCCTTGATAATTAGAATCTATTACTCCAGCCAATACATGTATTCCTTGAGCTGCTAATCCTGATTTGGGTAAAATCTGTCCAAAGTGATTTTTAGGGATTCTTATGCATATCCCAGTGGAAATTTTTCTTATTTCTTTTCTGTCCAACCAAAAGTCCTCTAAACAATGTAAATCATACCCCACCGAACCAGGTGGTCCTGGGTACGGTGCTGGGACATCTGGCCTCAAGGTCCAATACTCAATATTTGGGATCTTGTGTGTTTGTTGTTTTCTAATTTGCAGATTGGGGGTCATCATTCTGTCTAGAGGTGTACTTCCTCCCAATGGTCTATTATTCAAATTACGCAAAGCCATGAACAAATTATCCTTCCAATGTTGATATGAATTATTGGAACTTAACTTCCTCAACTGTTCTTTCAGTAATCCATTCATTCTTTCAATTAACCCAGATGCTTCTGGATAATATGGAATATGATATATCCATTCTATATTGTTTAGTATACAATACTTCTTCATTTCATTGCCTTTGAAATGTGACCCATTGTCACTTTGAATCTGCATTGGGGTTCCATAATATAGACTTATGAGATCTAGGGTTTTACAAGTGTTTTTCTGGGTTGCATTCTTATAAGGACAAGCTACTAGTACACCTGAATAGGTATCAACACAAGTACATATAAATCTGCATCCTTTACCCAGTGGTAGTGGACCAATATAATCTATTTGCCAGATTTGGGCTGGGACTTTTCCTCTTGCTATCTCTCCAGTTACTACCCGAGGAACAGTTCGCTCCTTTTCCAATTGACATATATGACATTCTTCTGCTATCTGTTTTAACAGTGAATGAGAGATACTAATACCTCGATCTTGTGCCCACTGGTGTGTGGCCTGGACCCCCAAATGGCCTGCTGTTTGGTGGACCCATTTTGCTAATACCGGATCATCAGTTGTTGTCAAAGTAGGGACAATATGTTCAGTAGCAATCTTTGCCAGTCGATCAGCATGAGCATTGTACTCACGTTCTGGTGTGGTGGGGGCCACGTGAGCATCTACATGAAAAACTGACAAGTCAGTGACCAAAGACATGTTCCAGATATCTTCCCATAATTCTTTGCCCCAGACTTGTTTACCATGAATTTCCCAATTTTCATTTTTCCACATGGGCATCCATGTAGCTAACCCATTAGCTACCGCCCATGAATCAGTGAACATATGACACTGTCCTCCTTGTTCTATTTTGATGGCGTGATATACTGCCATAAGTTCAGCATATTGGCTGCTTGCACCTATCCCAGTACTTTCCAAAGTCCTTCTAGTACATGGGTTATAGGCCACTGCTTTCCAATGTCTTTTTTGCCCCAAATATTTTGCTGTCCCATCAGTAAACCATGCATGTCTCTTTTGTTCCTCAGTTAATACATCATATCCCTCATTCCATTTTACAGTGGACTGTACCAACTGTTGCTTTGGCTCAGGGGGTGTGTCATTCCTCTCAATTTCTATGTTTGCTACAGATTCATGTAGAGCAGAGACTCCGCTTTTGCCTGTTTTCGCTCTATTTTGAATATACCACTTCCATTTGATTATACTAGCCTCTTGGGCATGTCCAATTCTGTGAGAAGCTGGGGTACTCATTACCCAGGTCATAATTGGGATTCCCTTCATGGCCCACAGTCAGTTGTTCAGTCTCCACCAAAGCCCAATATGCAGCTAACAACTGCTTTTCAAAAGGTGTATACTGGACTCCAGATGAAGGGAGTTTCCTACACCAAAATCCCAAAGGTACATTTCGGCTTTGTTGTTTTTGCCATAAGCTCCAGTTTGCATAATCATCTTGTACAGTCACTTGCAATTCCACTGGACCATTTTGCACGGGCCACAAATCTAGGGCCAATTGTATGGCAGCCTTGGCTTCTTCAAAAGCTTTACTCTGGTCAAGTCCCCAATCGAATTCATATTTCTTCCTTGTGACTCTATATAAAGGTTTTAAAATCTGTCCCAAATGTGGAATGTGGTGCCTCCAGTATCCAAACAATCCTATGAACTTTTGGGCCTCCTTCTTATTGGTAGGGGTAGGAAAATCCTGAATCTTTTGTCGGGCTCGAGGAAGAATCTCCCTTAGCCCCTTGTTCCATTGTATACCCAAAAACTTCACATTCTGAGCTGGTCCTTGAACCTTTTCAGGGATAATTTCCCACCCTTTACTTTACATATGCTCAATTAGAAGGGTCAAACTCCTTTCCACTACTTTCGCATCTTTTCCCTATATCATGATATCATTAATGTAGTGGGTAAGCTGTACACCAGGTAGCTTTAATTCATCCAACTGTTCAGCCACAATCCTGTGACAAATAGTGGGGCTATGTATGTACCCTTGTGGCAAGCGAGTGAAAGTATATTGTCTACCCTGCCAAGTGAAAGCGAAGTGGTCCCATTGTTTAGGGTCTATTGGGATGGTGAAGAAGGCATTTGCCAAGTCAATAACTGCATACCAAGTCCCATCATATTTCTGGATCCTTTCTATTAAGGTGATGGTATCTGGAACAGCAGCATACAAAGAAGGAGTCACCTTATTCAACTGTCTATAATCCACAGTCATTCTCCACGTCCCATCTGATTTTCTTACTGGCCAGACAGGATTATTTCATCTTGTGGTTGTAGGGACTAACACTCCTGCTTCAACATATTCCTTTATAGTCATGGCAATTTCATCTTGCCCACCTGGCACACGATACTTTTTTAAAGTAATTACTTCAGAAGGTTCAGGTAAAGCGATTGGGTCCATTTTTAGTTTTCCTACTAAAACTGTATCAATTCCTATCTTCCTCACAGCAAATTGGTATCTTCCTTCAGGTAAATTCAGAGTCATGCCTCTCAATACATCTATTCCAATGATGTATTCAGGAATGGGTACAACAACCACAGTATATTCCTTCTTAGGTAACTGCCCAATTTTCATTGTTATTTTAACCTGTCTGGCTGATATTTCAGCGTCTCCTAGACCTGTGATGGTAATAGGAGTTCCATGTTTAAACTTATCAGGGTTTCCATAGATAAGTGTGGCCTCAGCCCCAGTATCAATCAGTGCCCTAGTCACAGTAGTTGATCCATTCTTCCAATATATTGTTAAACCAATATGGGGTCTGCAATCTCTTCTGCATATTTCTTTTATCTGGGCTGGGGCTTGGCCCATCTCCTATTCTCCCTGAAGGTGGGGCAAACTTGGATACAAAGATTCAGATTCAGAAATACCTGCCAGGGTGGTTCCTGCTTCCCTGTTCATTCTAATGCTAAGTACCTTTTCTTGGTACAGCTTATGCAGCTCTTCAGTTGGAATACCATCTATTCTTCTAAAGTCCACTCCAGCTCTTAATAGAGCAGTAAACAGTTCCCTTCTTGTGGGTCTATTTTGTCTCTGAATCCTCTGGCTGTTTACTCTTCTCTCTAGAGGCAATTTGTCTTTTTCCCATTCCCCTAAATCGCTTAATTGTGAAATCTTATCCAGCACCTCTGAAAGAGGGTGCCCTATTTCTCCAATTAATAGAGTCAGAATTAGGTGCTTATATGCAGGAGGAGCCGTCTTCACTATGATATTTCTATGAGGAACTCCTAGGGGGGTATCATAATATGCATTTGCATCTCCAATCAGGATAGCAGTTTTCATTACCTCCTCCTTTAACTTTCTCATACAGTCTCTAAGTGAGTACCAGGGTCTGTCTCCCCTAGGCCACATAGATTCAGTTGGATATTGCTTTTTGCAACCTTCTGCAGCTAAAGCTAGAAGATTCGTTTTGTTATTTCCTCCTTGCATATGGTGATCCCTAAAAGCCTGGTGTACAAAAGGATTCTGACTGATACTTATGAATTTTAAACAGTCCTCATTGTCCATTGTTATTCCTCCTGTGCCTTCATCAGTGATTATTACTATCCAAGACACTAAAGACTTCCCCATTCTTTGGGTAAATCTACTCAATATATCTGTGATCTCCTGTTGAGTGAAATCCTCAATTATCTCCCTGGACTCTGTTTTGCCTCGGTGGTTCTCCTGCCTTCTTCTTCGTATGGGGAGAGCTTCTACATTAGGAGACTCCTCATCTAACCTTGTTCCATTCTCCTCACACACATTCTCCTGGAAGCTGTCAGGGCAACTCTGCCCAGCCTGTACAAAAGCTGCATGCACATTCCTTCTGCTAGTTTTTTGCTTCCTTTTAGCTACTTGAACAGCAGCTTGCTCCTGGACCACATGAGTCCCTCCAGTTTGCTCTTCTGAGTGCTATGACACAGAAGAATCCTCAGGCAAACCAGCTGACTCCCTAGCCATCCTAGCTCTTTCCTTCAGCAGCTTATCCCTACTTTTACACATAAGGCGATAACTTGTTAGCAGCACCCAGGCTCTCCTGCACACTCCTGCCTGTTCTTTGCCTGGTTCTATGGGTATTGCTTTCAAACATCTTTCCAAATCTCCAGGTTCTCCCTCTTTTAGCCTTGGTTCCCAGTTTTCATAGGGACCTGTGCTTTTAGCCCATTCTCTGGCTAGAGAGGAATAAGGCAAATCCTCCCATCCTGGAATAGCCATTTCTCCCTCTAAAGCCCCACTGCTTCCAAATAGAGGCCTGACATTTTGTGATCTCATCCTGGTCGCCAAATGTATCAGCAATGCCATATTCACAATGCCTATAGAGATTACAAATATGCTGATATAATTATCCATCACAAAATACATCAGGTTTGCCATTTGGGGAAATAAACTAGAAAATTTATTAAGATACCAAAAGACTGAGTCCCAAAACCAGAAAGTGAAAGCCATCAGAGTATTTATGATATTGGCACAGGTAGATAAAGTAGAAAGCACCCACATTTTCAAGCCTTTAAAACAGAACAGTCTACCTCAGGCAAAGGTCCTCCTCTTCCCACTCACAGCAACCACCCAGCACCCTGGAAGCAGGCTCCCAGCAGGTCCGGCCCCTGGCAGTCCTCAGCAGGAGTCCTTAGCAGAAAGTCCTGCTCCCAGCAGCTCCGGCCCCTGGCAGTGCTCAGCAGGGGTCCTAACTCAAAAAAAAAAAAAAAAGGCAACCGCCGCCAACTGCCAACCGCAGGACTGTTAGCTCGGCTTTTCACTTTCTCTTGCTGTGCTATGTCAGCACGTCCATGGGGCATGGGAGATCTTTACATCCCATAACCCTTACAATGAGATAATTAACCCTATTCTATCTCTCCCTTTCTCCTTCTCCTAATATATTCATCTCTCAGCTCTTAATTTTATTTTGAAAATATTATCCCTTCTGGGGGTGGATAGGTGGCACAGTGAATAGAGGTCCAGACCTGAAGTCAGGAGGACGGGAGTTAAAATCCAGTCTCAAGTATTTACAACTTACTAGCTGTGTGACCTTGGGCATGTCACTTAACCCTATTCGCCTTGCCTTCTGCACTTCAAAAAGCCAAAAAAAGATATCACCCCTCCATATTCAACCCATACTGTGTGCTGTGCCTATGGACATATATATGCACACAATCACATATATATTAATACACACCTACACCATCCTCTACATACATATATATGTATGTATACACACACACACACACATATATATTCCCTTCAACTCTCCTCATATTTAGTAAAGTATCACGAGTTACAGTTATCATTTTTCTGTGTAGGAATGTAAATAGTTCACCATTAATGAGTTCCTTTTAATTTCCTTTTCCTGTTTTTTTCTTCTCATGCTGCTCTTGCTTCTTCTAATGGAAAGCCAAATTTTCTGTTCAGCTCTGTTTTTTTTTTCCATAAACAATGCCTGAAAGTGCTCTATTTCATTAAATAACCATATTTTCCTCTTAAGCATTATACTCAGTTTTTCTGGGTAGGTGATTCTTGGTTTTAATCCTTGCTTCTTTGATATCTGGAATATCATATTGCATGCCCATCGATCCTTCAGTGTAGAAGTTGCTACATCTTGTGTTATCCTGATTACAAATCCATAATAGTAAAATCATTCCTTCCTGGATGCTTGTAATATTTTCTCCTAGACCTGGCAACTCTGTGAATTTGGCTTTTAAATTTTAGGACTTTTCTTTTTGGAATCTTTTTCAATAGTCAAGCTGTGAATTCTTTAAATTTTTATTTTTTCATCTAATGCTAGAATATCAAGGCAGTTCTCCTTGATAATTTCTTGAATGATGATATTTATGCTCTTTTTCTGATCATGGCTTTCAGGTAGTACAATAATTTTTACATTATCTCTCCTGGATGTATTTTCCAGGTCAGTGGTTTTTTCCAATGAGATATTTTCCATTGCCTTCTCTTTTTCATTTGTTTGGATCTGTTTTATAGTATCTTGATTTCTCTTAATTTCATTAGCTTCCAATTTCTGCAATCTAATTTTGAAGGAAATATTTCTTCAGCAAAATTTTGCAATTCTTTTTCCATCTGGAAATTAATATTTTTAAGGCATTCTTGTCTTCATGGGATTTTTTGGCCTCTCTTTCAATTTGAATTATCCTATTTTTTAAGATGTTATTTTCTTCAGTATTTTTGGGGTCTCCTTTAGCAGACTGTTGGCATGATTTTCATGTGTTGTTTTTTTTTTTTTTTGCGTCATTCTCCTTTCCCTTCCCAGTTTTTCCTCCACTTTTCTTTCTTGATTTTCAAAATCCTTCTTGAGCTCCTCCATGGGCTGTGACCACTTCATATTTTTCTTGGAAGCTTTTGATGCAAGAGTTCTGACTTCATTGTCCTCCATTTCTGTGCTTTCATCCTTTTTGTTGTATGGCCTGATTGCACTGCATTGTCTTGCCAGTTACTTGATTTTTGAGCACTTTTCCATGGTAGAACTCTGCTTACAGAATGAAGAGAGCTATCTCCCAAATTGATGGGATTTTAACAGATTCTGGAGCTGTTATTTGGGTGCCCCCTCTATAGCACCCACAAGCTCTCTCTTACTGGCCACACATCTTCTCATTACATTCTTCTCTCACCTGTTAATTTCTCCTTTTAGATATCATCCCTTCCTATTCAATTGGTCCTGTGCCCTCTCTCTATGTATACTTGTAAACATATATACACACCCTCACATATGTATTCATATGCACATATACCCTCCTATATAGAAATATATGTATGTATACACACACATACACAAACACATTTCTATTCCTTTCAACAATTCTCATACTGAGAAAACTTTCAAGTTACAATTTTTTTTTTCCATGTAGGTATATAAATAGTTCTACTTTCATAAGCTCCTTATGATTTTTTTCCCTGTTTACCTTTTCATGCTTCTCTTGCTTCTTGTATCTGAATGTCAAATTGTTCTATTCAACTCTGTTTTTTTTTTCCATTAAGAATGCTTGTTAGTCCTCTATTCCACTGAAACACGATATTTTTTTTTACCTGAAACATGTTACTCAGTTTTCCTAGGTAGGTGGTTCTTGGTTTTAATCCAAACTCCTTTGACCTCTGGAATATCATATTCCAAGCTCTTCGATCCTTCAGGGTAGAAGCTGCTGGATCCTTTGTTATCCTGATTGTGTTTCCACAATATTGAAATTGCTTCTTTCTGGTTGCTTGCAATATTTTCTCCTTTATATGGGAATTCCAAAACCTGGCTATAATATTCCTACAAGTTATCTTTTGGGGATCTTTTTCAAGAAGTGACCAGTGTATTCTTTCAACCTTTATTTTTCCCTCTGGTACTAAAACATCAGGGCAATTTTCCTCAAAAATTTCTTGAAGGATGATTTCGAGGTTCTTTTTTTTGATCATGACTTTCTGGTAGTCCAATAATTTATAAATTATCTCTCCTGTGTCTATTTTACAGATCAGTCATTTTTGCAATGAGATATTTCACATTACCTTTTATTTTTTTTTGTTTCTATTTGTTTAATAGTATCTTGATTTCTCATATAGTCACTAGCTTCCATTTACTCCAATTTATTTCTGGAGGAATGATTCTCCTCAGTGAGCTTTTCAGATAGTTTTTTCATCTGGCAAATTTGTCTTTCCAAAGCATTCTTCTCCTTGTTGTCTTTATGAGCCTCTTTTACCTTCTGAGTTAGTCTATTTTTTAAGGTTTCATTTTCTTCAGTCAGGTTTTTGACTCTCCTTTCATAATTTTCTTGCATTGTTCTTATTTATCTTTCCAATTTTTCCTCTACTTCTCTTATTTAGTTTTCAAAATCTGTTTTTAAGCTCCTCTATGGTTTATAATAAGCTCATATGTTTATTGGAAGCTTTTGCTGCAGGAGTTCTGACTTCACTGTCTTCCTCCTCTTCCATGTTTGATCCTTTTTGTCCCCAAAATAGGAGTCTAATATCAGATTGCTCTGTTTTATTAGTTTCCTTTGCTTGCTCATCTTGTCACTAAATTACTTGACTTTTGAAATTTTGTCACAGTAGAACTCTTCTTCAAGAAAGGAGATGTTTATCCCAAACAATTGTGTTTTTGAAGCTACTGGAGCTATTATTTGGGTGTCCTCTCTGAAACCACAACATGCAAACTGGTCAGGCAACTAAGAACCTCTACCCTAGACAGCAATCCAGATCCAAGTAGGGTAGAGAAAGAGCCATTAACCATCAGAGTGGTGGCTTGGTTTCCCTAAAATTTGTAGGAGTAGCTCTGAAGTAGCATGGCTGGGGAGCCTCAGCTGCTTCTCACCCCAGGGTCAAAAACTGGATCACACTTCCAAACTCCCTTTTCCGGCAAAGTCTACATTGACCTCTTACTTTGTCTTTGACATCTATGGGTTAATAATTCTGCAAACCCTACATAGCTCCTGGTGATCTCCAGCAGTCCCTCCAGTCCCTCCAGCCAGCAGCTGTTTAGGGTGACCCTGAGGCTAAAACCTTGGGCTTGCTTGGATATGGGCTTGGCTCCCAGAACTCTGTGCTGACCCCTACCTGTCGGCCTGCTGGGCTCTCCTCAGCAGGAGGTTAAGTTCCCTCTATAATTTTGTTGGTTTTGCATCTCAAAAGTTTGTCTACAGTCATGTTTTACATGAATTGAAGGAGGTGGAAACTGGAGCCTCTCAGAAATCCTGTTTCTACTCTGCCATCTTGACTCTGCCCCCCTGTGCCAAACTTTCCAAGGCCTGAGAGGTGTGGAACCCAAAAAAAAAATTTCATGTTTCTAAACATCTCTTCAAGCTATAGTGTGGAAAACTGCAGAATCTCAACCAAAAGGAGAAATTTGGGGAGAGGTTGGAGGTAAATGGCATCTGGATTGGTCAAAGATGGTTAATTACTTGAACTGGTGGTTTGCAGTTTTCAAATGAGTAAGATTAAAGGGAGACGATGGGTCACATGTTTGGGCATTAGGTGACAGAATCTCTCTAAAAGGAATGGAGAAGACTCTCTTAAGACTGTCTGAAGCCTGATTAAGCTGTTTATTTTTGTTATCTTTTGCTATTTTTTTATATTTAATCTGAAAATCCACATTTTTATTAGAAGACCATTCAACTTTGGTGTCCAAGGAGCTATTTTCCAAAAAAAAAAAAATCTTAAAAGTCAATTTTATTTCTGAAGTTCAGTGGTGCAAAATGTATATCTAACTAGTATAATCAATATATCCAGGTCTGCTGCTTAGGTTTGCTGATTTTTAATCTCCTTCCTTTTCTTCTATAGTAACTGAATATATTTATAAGAAAAAAAAAATTTCCAAATGAATTAACAGTGAAATCATGCACTTTCCTTCTTAGGGAGTTGTTTTGTTGTAAATAAGTTTCACTGATAGCCATTTTAAGTTGCCTTCTATATTTTCTAATGTCTATGAACTCCTTATTGGATTATTTTGAGGCAAAAATTACAAGTTTTCTTTTTTTTTTCAAAGCAATTGGGGTTAAGTAACTTGCTCAAGGTTACGCGGCCAGGTGTTTCTGGGTGGGTGCTAAGTGTCTGAGCCCGGGATTCAATCTCCAGGTCTTCTCAACACTGGAGCCGGTGCTCTTACTTGCTGTGCTACCTGGCCACCCCTACAAGTTTTCTTTTAAAAGATTTCTTTGTATTTTAACTTTTATTTTTATTTTTTTGCTTTTTGGAGGGCAATTGGGGTTAAGTGCCTTGCCCAAGTTCACATGGCTAGTTTTTGTGATAATTGTCTGAGGCTAGATTTGAACTCAGGTCCTCCTGACTCCAGGGTCAGTCCTCTATCCACTGTGACACCTAAATGCCTAATTTTTAATTTTTTTAAATTTATTTTTAGTTTTCAACATTCATTTCCACAAGATTTTGAGTTACAAATTTTCTCCCTGTCTTTCCCCTACCACCCTTCCCAAAATAGCAAGCCTAAGGAGTATACCTTCACCCAGTCTGCCCTTTCTTACACTCTCCCCCATCCCCCTCTGACTTTCTAGTAGGGCAAGATGTATTTCTATACCCAGTACCTTTATATCTTATTTCCCAGTTGCATGTGGAAAAAAAAATAAAATTTAAACGTTTGTTTTTGACACTTTGATTTCCATATTCTTTCCCTTTTTTTACTCATCACCTACCCCTACTGGGAAGATAAGCTATTCAATATAGTTTGTCCATGTGCAGTTATGTAAAACACTTCCATAAGAAATATATTGTGAAAAACTTACTATATTTGCTTCCATCCTATCATGTCCACATACATTCTATTTTCTACTTTGACCCTGTCCCTTTTAAAATGTTTGTTCTTCTAATTACCCTACCCCTCATTCTGTCCTCCTTTCCATCATCCCCTTCTTATCCTCTTCCCCCATAGTTTCATGTAGGGTAAGATACCCAACTGAGTGTATAAGTTATTCCCTCTTTAAAGCAAATTTAATGGGAGAAAGGTTGACCCATTCACTTTTACCTTCCTGTTCTTCCCTTCTATTGTAACAGTTTTCTCTTGCTTCTTTTGTATAGGATAACATCCTATTCTATCTATCCTACTCACTTTCTCATATTATGTTCCTCTTTCACATGTTAATTTTATTTTTTCGATATCATTGCTTCCTATTCAAATCATCCTTTGCCCTCTGTCTATGTATGCACACACACATATACATACACACAATCACATATGTATTTATACACACATACACCCTCTTACATAAATATATAAATGTATGAATACGTATACACATACACATATGCATATATATACATACATGAACACACACATACATACATGTATGTGTGTATGCATTTATATTCCCTTCAACTATCCTCAACCTGAGAATAGTCTCACAAGTTACAATTATCATTTCTCCATGTAGAAATGTAAAAAGTTCCAATTTTATAAGTTCTTTATGATTTATTTTCCCTGTTTACCTTCTCATGTTTCTTTTGCTTCTTTTATTTGAAGGTCAAATTTTCTTTTCCACTCTTTTTATTCTCATCAGGAATGCTTGAAAGTCCTCAATTTCATTGAATATCCATATTTTCCCCTGAAACATGATACTCAGTTTTGCTGGGTAGGTGATTCTTCGTTTTAATCCTAGCTCTTTGACCTAGAGAACATCATATCCCAAGTACATTGATGCCTTAATGTAGAAGCTGCCAGATCCAGTATTATCCTGATTGTGTTTTCATAGTATTCAAAATGTTTAATCTTGTCTGGTTTTAATATTTTCTCCTTGACTGGGGAACTCTGAAATTTGGATATAATAATCCTAGGAGTTTTCTTTTTGGAATCTTTTTCAAGAGGTGATCAGTGGATTCTTTCAATTTATATTTTTCCTCTGGTACTAGAATGTATTTCTTGAAGGATGATTTCTAGGTTCATTTTTTGATCGTGGCATCTAGGTAGTCCACAAATTTTTAAATGATCTCTCCTGGATCTGTTTTCCAGGTCAATGGTTTTCCGAAAGAGATATTTCACATTGCAGTATTTTTTTTTCATTTATTTGGATATGTTTAATAGTCTCTTGATTTATCATAAAGTCATTACCTTCCATTTGCTCCAATCTAATTTTGATGGAATTATTCTCTTCAGTGAGCTTTTGATTTTTTTTTTTCCAACTGGCAAATTTTGCTTTTAGGTCATTCTTCTCATTGGCTTTTTGGGCATCTTTTGTCATTTGAGTTAGTTTGTTTTAAGGTATTATTTTCTTCAGGCAGGTTGTTGACTCTGCTTTATTGATTTTATTGCATCATTTTCATTTCGCTTCCCATTTTTTATATACTTCTCTTATATTAATTTCAGAATCCTTCTTGAGCTCCTCCATGACTTGTAACCAATTCATATTTTTCTTGCAAGCTTTGCTGTAGGAGTTCTTACTTCATTGTCTTCCTCCCATTCCATCCTTTGATCCTTTTAGTCACCAAAAAAGGGATCTTAGCTTTGATTTCTGTGCTTACTTTTCTTCCTTTTCTTGATCATGTTACCATGCAATTATTGGACTTTTGAGCTCTTTGCCACAGTAGATCTCTGCTTCCAGAGAGGAGAGCTTTGTCCTAAACTTCTGGCGTTTTTGCAGCTGCCAGAGCTATTAGCTGTGTGAAATCTCTGTAGCCTCCACAAGTTCTGTTTCATTGGTCACACTCCCCCCTGGTTTGCCCCTAAAACTACAATATAGATCCAGATAAGTTAAAGCAAGTGCAATTACTCTACGTTATGCAGTTCTGTTAGGAACAGTACATGTTTATATAGGTATGTATGAATTTAACTGTATATGTGGAATCATGTAAATACATGTATATGTGTATGCATGTCTTCTATCTATCTATCTATCTATCTATCTATCTATCTATCTATCTATCTATCTATCTATCATCTATCTATCTATCAATATATTTTCCTAGGTTGGATGAGATGGCAAGGAAGGGAGGAAAGAAAAACAAAATAAAAAGTGTACAGCAGTGAAAAAAGAAAATGTACAAGGAAACAAAGAAAAGACTGACAGGTTGTAAAACAACATGCAATATTTAATATATAGATGTTCTAAAAATGGAAATATATTGCTATATATTTTCAATCCTATAACATTTTGCTGTAAACATGGGTTTTTTTTCTTTCTTTTCTTGCTTTATATCTATTTTAATATTTAAGTTTACAATGGTTCTTTTTCTCATTTTATACATTTAAGTTTAATATTTGTCCAAAATTAAAAAAAAATAAATAAACAAATCTATGTCCTCTAACTCAAATTTTAGTGTTTTTTTCTTTTGTATAAAACCTGCATGATATTGTAAAAAACTTTTAGTTTCTCATATATTTAAAAACACTCATACCTCATTTGTGTAATTATTGTTCATAGTGTCTGATAAATCCTCCAAAGAACATTTAAAAATATTCTGGAGACTATTCTATAAATATTTTAATATCCAAAAAGTAATCATTCCAAATTTACACTTTTTATCAGAATTCCTTCAAGTTTGTTATGACTAACCAATCTTTTCCAATATAACTTGTGTTATATCTTCATGCCACTTCTTATATGCAAGTTATCATAGTGAATATGAAACTAACATACCACCTCTAGTGATTATTCATTGGACATAATGGTATTCTATGATTTGCAGTCATATGATATTACTGGAATAATATTTTGTAACACATGAGTTTATTTAAAGGGGAATTTGATATGAGTATGCATGCTATATATATATATATATATATATATATATATATATATATATATATAT
>NW_027187361.1:8228832-8231447 GCF_028583685.1 Petaurus breviceps papuanus | reverse complement strand
TATATATATATATATATATATATATATATATATATATATATATATATGTATACACACACATATATGTGTGTGTGTTTTTGTGCATATATATGTATATATACACATAGAAGTTCACAAATCATGCATTTCCATTTATTATATATACTTAGACTCTTTAGCTTGATATTCATATACACCCAATATCTGGTTAAGGTTGCCTTTAAAATTTATCTTAATTTTTAAAAATATAAATACATGTGTGTACACACAAACACAGACACAATATTTGTCCTTGAATGTCTTAAATGAAAAACTCCAAAATTATCCTATATCACTAGGATCAAGATTTTGAAGATTGTATTTGATTCTTCCCCCTCTTTTTTAATGTGATAACTCGTTCTATTTAATGAATTCTGCTGGTAACTTTCTCTAATCTGACTGTTTACTTTTGGTAACTGGGAATACATTGATTTTAAAAGGGCTATTTTTGAAGATTAACCTGACTCTACTCTAGATATGCCTCATACATACAGTCTTTCAATTTTTTTGTATATTCCCATTAAGTGGCACAGTGAATAGAGCACTGGCCCTGAAATCAAGAGGAACTCAGTACAAATTAAGCCTCAGACATTTATTAGATGTGTTACACTGAATAAGCCAATTAGTCTCAGTGCCTTCTCTGTAAAATGAGCTGGTGAAGGAAATGACAAACCACTATGTTATCTTCTTAGAAAAGAAACCCAAAAGGATCATGAAAGGTCAGAAATGATGGAAACAAATAAACAACAAATTACCTACAATTATCTGGGTGAGAATTCAGTACTTCTACATATGAGAGTTTAGATTTTATAGCAAATAGATTTCCAGGCCTGGAGTCAGGAAGACTCATTTTTGGTAGTTCAGATTTGGCCTCAGATACTTCCTTGAACTAAGTCTTCTTGGCTTCTGGTCTAGTGTACTACCTAGCTGCCTTTTTTTGAAAATTCTCAGCATGAACAATGTCTTCTGATTAATGTTTTCCTATACATTAAGATGAAACAGCAAGGTGATGGAGTGGAGAGAACTCTGGGCCTCGAGTCAGGAACACCTCAATTTATATCTGGTCTTAGATTCTTACTAGGTATATGGCACTGGAAAAGTCACTTAACTTTGTTCCCTCAGTTTGTCTTCTGTAAAAAGATTATGGAGAAGGAAATGGCAAGTTCCTGTGTCTTTGCCAAGAAAACCCCAAATGGGGCTCATAGTTAGATGCAACTGAAAAATTACTCAAAAATACAAAAGACTCTATGTCTAGGATGATCTATGCTATGATCTTCCAGCTTCATAGTTATTTGTTTTTCTTCCCCTATGACATCAATTAAGTCACCAATCAGACAATGTCTATCCCTGAAAATAAAGTAATTGTAAGGGTTATGGGATTTAAAGATCTCCCGTGCCCCATGGACGTGCTGACATAGCAGAGCAAGAGAAAGTGAAAAGCCGAGCTAACGGTCCTGTGGTTGGCAGTTGGCGGCGGTTGCCTTTTTTTTTTTTTTTTTTTGATTTGGGACTCCTGCTGGGGACTGCCGGGGGCCGGAGCTGCTGGGAGCGCTTTTCCAGGACACTGGGTGGTTGCTGTGAGTGGGGAGAGGAGGACCTTTGCCTGAGGTAGCCTGTTCTGTTTTAAAGGCTTGAGAATGTGGGTGCTTTCTACTTTATCTACCTGTGCCAATATCATAACTACTCTGATGGCTTTCACTTTCTGGTTTTGGGATTCAGTCTTTTGGTATCTTAATAAATTTTCTAGTTTATTTCCCCAAATGGCAAACCTGATGTATTTTGTGATGGATAATTATATCAGCATATTTGTAATCTCTATAGGCATTGTGAATATGGCATTGCTGATACATTTGGCGACCAGGATGGGATCACAAAATGTCAGGCCTCTATTTGGAAGCAGTGGGGCTTTAGAGGGAGAAATGGCTATTCTGGGATAGGAGGATTTGCCTTATTCCTCTCTAGCCAGAGAATGGGCTAAAAGCACAAGTCCCTGTGAAAACTGGGAACCAAGGCTAAAAGAGGGAGAACCTGGAGATTTGGAAAGATGTTTGAAAGCAATACCCATAGAACCAGGCAAAGAACTGGCAGGAGTGTGCAGGAGAGGCTGGGTGCTGCTAACAAGTTATCGCCTTATGTGTAAAAGTAGGGATAAGCTGCTGAAGGAAAGAGCTAGGATGGCTAGGGAGTCAGCTGGTTTGCCTGAGAATTCTTCTGTGTCACAGTACTCAGAAGAGCAAACTGGAGGGACCCATGTAGTCCAGGAGAAAGCTACTATTCATGTAGCTAAAAGGAAGCAAAAAACTAGCAGAACGAATGTGCATGCAGCTTTTGTACAGGCTGGGCAGAGTTGCCCTGACAGCTTCCAGGATAATGTGTGTGAGGAGAATGGAACAAGGTTAGATGAGGAGTCTCCTAATGTAGAAGCTCTCCCCATACGAAGAAGTAGGCAGGAGAACCACCGAGGCAAAACAGAGTCCAGGGAGATAATTGAGGATTTCACTCAACAGGAGATCACTGATATATTGAGGAGATTAACCCAAAGAATGGGGGAGTCTTTAGTGTCTTGGATAGTAATAATCACTGATGAAGGCACAGGA
>NW_027187361.1:8189197-8228822 GCF_028583685.1 Petaurus breviceps papuanus | reverse complement strand
CAGGACTTTCTGCTAAGGACTCCTGCTGAGGACTGCCAGGGGCCGGAGCTGCTGGGAGCCCGCTTCCAGGGTGCTCGGTGGTTGCTGTGAGTGGGGAGAGGAGGACCTTTGCCTGAGGTAGCCTGTTCTGTTTTAAAGGCTTGAAAATGTGGGTGCTTTCTACTTTATCTACCTGTGCCAATATCATAACTACTCTGATGGCTTTCACTTTCTGGTTTTGGGACTCAGTCTTTTGGTATCTTAATAAATTTTCTAGTTTATTTCCCCAAATGGCAAACCTGATGTATTTTGTGATGGATAATTATATCAGCATATTTGTAATCTCTATAGGCATTGTGAATATGGCATTGCTGATACACTCGTATAAAAGGGGAAGAGAACGCTATTACAATGAAGGGGAAGAAGAGGAAGGTGTAAGGGAATTGGTCAACCTTACTCTTATTGAAGTTGACTTAAGGAGGGAATAACATACACATTCAGTTGGGTATCTTACCTTACCGGAAAGCTCGAGGAAGTGATAAGAGGGGGAATAATAGAAGGGAGTACATATTGGGGCAGAGGGTAATTAGAAGCAAACACTTTTGAAAAGGGACAGGGTCAAAGTAGAAAACTGAATAAGTTCAGGGCAGGATAAGATGGAGGGAATTACTTATTATTTCACAATATACCTACTATGAAAACATTTTGTGTAACTACACATGTACAACCTATGTTGACTTGCTTTTCTTCACAATGGGGGTGGGTTGGGGGAAGAAGAGAAAGACTCTGCAACTCAAAATTTCAAAATAATGTTAATGCATGCTACATGGAACTGGGAAATAAGATATACAGGCACTTGGGTATAGAAATTCATCTTGTCCTACTAGAAGGTTAGTGGAGGGTATGGGGGAGGATATAAGAGAGAATAGATTGGGAGAAGGGTTATTCAGTAGGCTCACTATTTTGGGGTAAGGGTAGGGGAGAGGCAGGGAGAAAAATTTGTAACTCAAAATCTTGTGGAAATGATTGTTGAAAACTGAAAAAGAAATACCTTTTTTTTAAAAAAAAGAAAAGACTAGACCTGAGACAAATATTTTATTTTCAAATACAAGAAGCAAGAAAAGCATGGGAAGCATGACAAGGTAATATAATAAGGAAAAGGTAATCATACAAAACTTATTAGAGATGAACTATTTACATTCTTTCATGGAAATATGGTTGCTGCTCATGAGAATTTTCTCAGTATGAAGATAGTTGAAGAGAATATATATTTATATTTATGTGTGTGTACATACATATATGCATGTATAGGAGCATATATATGTGCATATATGTATTTGTGTGTAAATGTATACATAGACAGATGGCACAAAATGAATTTAATATGAAGGAATTATATTTTAAAAAAATAAAATTCTGGCAGCTAGGTGGCTCAGTGAACAGAGAAGAGGCCCTGGAGTCAGAAGAACCTGAGTTCAAATCTGGCCTCAGACACTCAACACATAAAGTAGCCATGTGACCTTGGGCAAGTTAATTAAACACAATTGCCTTCTAAAAAGTCAATAAATAAATACATAAATGAATAAATAAAATTAAGAGGTTAAACAGGGATATATTGGGAGAAGGAGAAAAAGAGAGATAGAATAGGGTAAATTATCTCACATAAAAGATGCAAGAGAATACTGTTACAATGGAGGAGATGAGCATAAATGTGAAAAGAAATGAGTCAATGTTATTTCCATTGAATTTGCTATAAGGAGGGAATAACATAAGCACTCAATTGGGTATTTCACCCTACTGGAAATTAGGGGGGGGGGAAGGGATAAGAGGAATGATAAGAAGGGAGGGCAGAGGGAAGTTAGAAGCAAACATTTTCAAAAATGGACTGGGTAAAAGAAGAAAACAGAAAAAAATGTGGGGCTGGATAGGATGGAGGGAAATACAGGTAGTCTTTCACAATATAAGTACTATGGAAATGTTTGGCATAACTACACATGTGCAACTTATGCTGAATTGCTTGTCTTCCCTGTGGGGGTAAGTGGGTAGGAAAGAAGGGAAAGAATCTGGAAATCAACATTTTAAAAACAATTGTTAAAAATGTTTATTTTTTTACATGCACCTGGGAAATAAGATATGCAGGCAATGGGATATAGAAATCCATTTTGCCCTACAAGAAAGTAATGGGTATCGTGGGGGAGGACAAAAGAGAGAACAGATTGGGAGAAGGGGTGTACAGTATGCTTGCAATTTTGGGATTGAGTGTAGTGGAGAGATGGGGAGAAAATGTGTAACTTAAAATCTTGTGGAAGTGAATGTTGAAAACTAAAACATAAATAAATTTCTTTTGAAAATTAACCAAAAATATGTATCTCTATATTAACCACCTTGTACAGTGGTTACCCTATATTTAGCATTTCATAACTGCTTGTGGCATTAAATGAAATGGAATCCAACACATACACACATCACATATTGATAGTTATAGATTTCAATGGTCTAATATATCCATTAAACAATTTGAATTTCATAGTGTCATTTTTTTCAGAAGATATTTTTCTTGAATTATGAGGAAATTTTCCTCAAATCTCTACTTCCATTGGTATATGTAGATATACAGCCATGTATCACATTCTTTTGGATAAATTAGGCACTTTTAAAGCTGCCATATTTATTATTAAGTATTTTTCTATTTACATCCTAATGCTTAAATAGCTTAGTTTAAAGACTTTTATTCTCAAGTCTCTTCACATTTTTAATATTATTGTGATTACGTAAATTTTGGTTAAGAAAACTAAAACTCAGAGAGATCAAATATCATGCTTAAGAAAACATTTACATAGCTTCTAAACGCGAAGATTTGGTTTCAGGTTCTAATAATTCCTGTTCAAGGTCTTGCAACATTTAATTTTTTCTTCACTGAAATGGCTTTTAAAATGATGAAATCATTACTTATGCAAAAATGCTGACAAGTCTTTCAAGTCAAGTGAAATAAATTAACTGATGATTGTAAAAGAAAATTCATGCAGTTGACTAAATAAGTGAATATTTTTAATTATTGTCTTGACAATGTGACCTTTCTGTAATGAAATAACCCTTCAAATTGCATTTATTATTCAATGTTAAAAAATCAAACACTAATATTTATTATGGGTAACTCATACAAACATTTTATCATTTATTTTCACTGACACACCAGTAAAATTTCCTTCATGTCAGTGTTTCTTTTTAATTGTAATTTTAATTTATTATATAAAATAAACCTTACCATAACTTAGCACAATACAAAAGGTGATTGTACATGAAACTCCAAACCTACTATTTACAAATTGATATTTCTTTCAAATGTAAAGCAAAATTACAAGGTAAAATTATTTTTCTTCCCTCCTCCACCTAACCTTAGAGATATCTACATTAGACAAAAATTAGGTATACATGTAAATTTATTCTGCACATACTTCTACTTATCAGTTCTGTCTATTTATGCAGATAGCAATTTTCTTCACATGACCTTTATAGTGTATTTGTGTGGTTGTAATAGTCAAAATAGCTTATTCTGTCAAAGTAATTCTTAAAATAATGTTTCTGTTACTGTATACAATGTTCTCTTTGGTCTGCTCAGTTCACTCTTCATTATTTTGTACAAGACTTTCAATGCTTTTTTCTTAAATCATTGAACTTGTCATTTTTTTTGTAGCACAGTGTAATTCCATCACAGTCATATACTGCAACTTGTTCAGTCATTCTGAAATTTATGGGCATCCCATAAATATCCAGTTCTTTGCTACAACAAAGAGCTACTGTAAAAAACTTTAGAATATTTTGGTTCTTTTTTAAATTTTTTTTCCCTAATCATCTCTGGAAATAGACCAAGGAGGGTTATTACTAGATCAAAGGGCATATATTACACTTTGGGCATAATTCCAGACAGCTCTCATAAATGGTTAGATCAGTTCACAATTTGAGCCAACAATGAATTCACATTTCCATTTTTTTCATATCACCACAAATATTTGTCATTTTCTCTTCTATCATTTTCACCAGATATAAAAGGTATATCTCAATATATAGGTATAAAAGGATATCTCATGGTTATTTTAATTTGTATAATCAACAATAATTTAGAGCAATTTTGCATATGACTATAAATTGTTTTGAATTCTACATTGGAAATTGCTTATTCATATACTTTAACCATTTATCAATTGAAAAATGACTCATATTCTTACAAATTTGACAAATTTCTTTATATATATATATTAGATATGAAACCTTTATCTTATAAACCATTTATAAAATTTCATCCAGTTTTCTGCTCTGATGTTGAGCTACATTTATTTATTTGTACAAAAACTTTTTATTTGAACATAATTGAAATTATCCATTTTACACCTAACTTTTCTCAATGTCTCATTTATTTTTAAATTGTTCATCTATCTATAAGCCTGAAAAGTAATATGTTCTGTGTTCTTCTAATTTTCTTGAAAAATCTCTCTTCATATTTAGGTCATGTAGCCATTTTGACCTTATCTTAGTAACTGGTACAATATATTATTCTGTGCCCAGTTTCTTCTATGTTATTTTCTAGTTTTCCTAACAACTTTGACCAAATAATCCATTATTATTTTAAACTGTTTATTCTTTACACTTATCAAATTCGAGATTAGTATGTTTATTTGTTACTCTAAATTCTTTTTCTACTTTATGCCATTGATCCACATTGTGATTTCTTAGCCAGTGTCAGATAGTTTTTTTTTTTTAATAATTATTGCTATCTCAGTATTTCAAGAAAAAAAATGTGAAAACTACAAGGGAATTAAGTAAAAAATGTTTTATAAAAAATATGGAATAATAGAAAAAAGGAAATAAACTCTAGGAAACAAATCTTCCTTCGACATTATCAAATATTAACAATTCTTCAAAATAACAGAAAAACCGTTGAAATTTGCATAGTAATAGAGTGCATGTGCTTATTCATATGGTGTCTCTCTGTATGGAGGATGCTAGGGAGATGCTTCCAGAACAAAAGTGATGGCAGATAAAGAAATTGTCTTAGAACAACTGTGTCCTGTTTAGATATTATGTAACTTCGAGTTGTCTAGCCATGTGAAAAATTGAAAGCTCTCTGGTTGGTTTTGAATGCATTGAAATGTAAAGGTATTTTAGCTTTGAATACCTCTGTTTTTTTTCTTTCAATGCTTAATTTGCATCCATGGAAACAAGGTGATTTCTTTACTCTTATAATCCAGGGAGAGACTATGATATGTGTGTGTGGGGGGTGAAGAGGGAACTTCAGATTTTCATCTATGAAGTTCTGAGAAATATATGGCACTGAGAAATGTGTCCTCTTTGGTCTGTTTGTACATTCTTGTCCCTTCCAGGTGCAGGGTGAAGAGTTTCTGACCAGGATTGGGAAAGGAAATTACAGGGCTTCATAAATTGTAATCCAAACTGGAGCTTTCCTAGCAATAATGCCCTGTACAGCAAAGAACAATATTTAGTAGAGATCTTCAGGATTTCCAGGTCAGAAAATGCATTTATCTGACAGGAATGATAGTTCCTTTGTGAACTTGGCGAAATCAATGCTATGTAGTAAGGGAAGTAAATTTTAAGTCTAATCTTGCCCTAGTGGCCTTAATAATTAATGGAGGTTATGCCCTTTACATGGTAAGGGGAATATTTTTATATTTGTTTTTTTCTAATGCTTTCAATTAAGTAATGCTTTGTTATTATGACCAAATACTTTCATTATAAAATAGAACTGGAATCCAATCACTAGTTTCCTAAGTAACAGAGGGGCATATAGTAGATGGGGCCTTCAGTCAAAGGCAGAAGAGAAAAAAGATCCTCCTTGAACTCCTCAGGGTAACCTGGAAACAGGACAAGCAGTGTAGCTAGTTTATACAGGAGAGAGACATTTTACATCTGCAAATTACAAAGGACCATGAATGCATTAAAGAGGATTACTGAAACCTGTCCTTCACTGAAATCCTATCTTATTTCATAACTTAGAAATAATGTGTTTCTCTATTCTCGAATTATATGTTATTGAAATGCAAGAGCTGACAAAGGCTACCAAGCTAAAATGGTTTCAGATATTGCCATGGTTATGCCTTGATTATTGCTCCTCCAAGGCTAAAGTTGAGCTAAATTTATCTGTCACCAGAAGATTGACTACCAAGGATTTCTTTTTTTTTTTTTTCATTTTTGTCACAGCAGCTTTTAAAGCCATCTCCTAAGTAAGTTAGAGGGAGGTTTGATATATGCAGCTGTGGAAGGATAACTTGAAATCATGACTCAAATATTTGATTAACTATTGAAACTCTTACCAAGTCATTCTTTAATGTTTCATCCTACTCCTAAAAGGCTAGGTCACAGCACATTACATGGTCAAAACTCTTTCTGGAGAAAGATTTACTTACTTTTCTAAAAAAGTTACAACAATACCTTTTCTTTTTTGATTTATGTTAAAGAAACAAAGAATGACATTGAGTTGACATAGACTATGGGTTTTAATGCAAATATTCTTTGGAATGAATATGGCTCCATTTCTTCTGGCCAGGCAATGTTGTTAAGAAAGACCAAGTTAAGGCCAAACAGTAGCATATGGAAAACTGGTTAATATTTCATCTGTTGAAGGTGAAGGTTATGTAGGCAGCAAATGTTATATTCAAAAATATTGATCCTATGTTAATATAAGGGCAAAACCAAGATTAATTATCAAAAACTTTAACTCAAAATATCATATATTTCCAGAATTTTATTTAACTTAAATGCATAAGAAATGAAATTTTTCATTACACCTTATAGTAAGTTGGTGTCAGAGTACCAAAAATTAAGAGGAATGTGAGAAAATATTTTACCGAAATCTGCTACTATTAAAAACTGTAGATTGCATAGCAGTTATATTTCCTAAGAAGAATTATTTAAAACTTACATATTACTTTTTTTAACTCCTGCTTAATTTACCACCATATTCATGGTTACATCCAGATTAAATTACAAAAATAAGTGCAAAAGTGCAGTAATACAATCAAAACAGATTTAAATTGAGGTATTCATGCATTTAGCTCCAATCTTCCTGGTGATCAAAATGTTTCTAGTAATATTTAGTTGTGGCAAAATCTATAAAGTATTATTTAAAAATTAAACATGATTTTTTTGCTTATAAATAAAATATAGAGGAATAGATACTTTACATTTTTTTTACCACAAAACAAATCTCTTTAAATGTTTATTGCAAACATGGCATTTGTAAATAGCTAAATGATATTGATGTTATAGTTGTATAGTTTAAACCATTCAGTAGAAAATGAAGCTCTTGCAAACCAAAATTAGTTTGGAGGATTGATCTTTGTGAATGTAAAATTATGAGCTACATTTTCATTGAAAAACATTCTGCCAAATTGCTCTTATCTAACTTCTCTTATTCTTGAAGGAGGGTAGTGGAGTGACATGACTACCTACTTTCTGAAATACAAATATGTGAGAATAATAAAATTATAGAAATTGAAGAAACTTAAAATATGTCATACAATGTGATCCATATGATGGAGAAATCCTTTGTACAATCTCAACAAAAAACATCAATCTGGCTTTTGCTTGACACCTCAAGTGATATAGAAGTCATCAATGAAACAGTATATAAACATTTTTAAGTATTTGCTATATGCTCTCCATGGTGCATGCACTTGGTACGCAAAGGAAAAAGCAAATAAATAGCTACAGTTATAGCTGTAGGACTCAAGCTCAGTAGAGACAGTGATCTGAGTACTCAGAATAGAGATGATAATTAAATTTATGGGAAATTATTAGATCATCCAAAGAGAAAATATAGAAAGAAATGAAAAGATGTCAGTAGGCATAGCTTTGTAGTATGTGCTCAAAACAAACGAGAAAAGAAAGACAAGGAGTGGCCATATAGGTAAGAGGAAAATCAAGAGAGAATAATATTATGAAAACCCAGACTAGAATAAAAAATAAGGAGAAAAAGGTTGATAACAATGGCAAATACAGCAGGAGAGATGAGCAGGGTGAGCAGTGAGCCATTGTTATTAAATTTGGAACATAAGAGACCTTTGGTAATTTTGGAGAGAATAGTTTCAGGTGATTAATAAGTTTTAGAGACAGGCTGTGAATTATTTTGAAAATTAAGAAAAGAAATGGAGTAATAGTGTGAAGACAACCTTTCCAAGGAGTTTGGCTGAGGAAGGTTGGGGAGATTACAGAGTTTATTGAAGTTTTGTTTTTGTTTATTTTTAACATTAGAGAGACTTCAGAATGTTTGAAGGAAGTATTGTAATATCAACTATATAAATTTATGATTAGAGAAAAAGGAAATGGATGAGGAATGTGATCTGGTGGATAACACAGAGGGTGGATATAATGAAGATCAACATCAGAAGAGATGATCTTGGGAAAGAGAAGAACCACATCATTGCCAAATCAGGGAGGAAAAGAGGAGAGTTAAGGGAAGCCAATGAGCTTTGATATGGTAAGACAATATGGAGCTCACAGAGAAGAGGCTCAATTTTTTCTGTAAAGTAAAGATCAGTGTTCTCAATTAAAGGAATGGGGGGAAGTAAGTAGTGTAGGAAGCCTGAAAAGGAAAGCTGTGATTTGATACAGTGTATTTAATCAATTGAGGCTGCCTTGTGATTTTGAAGGATCCTTTGAGATAAGTTAACAATAATTTATAGTGTACCCAGTCATCTTCAATTCCATTAAATCCTGGATATGTAGAGGAATGGAAAAGGAAGATATAGAAAATAATCCAAGTTTGGGTTTTGACAAGAGCTTACTGACAATAGGGCAACAGACAAGACATTTGAAGGTATATTACAGGTTAGAGCTGAGTTGGTAACTGAAGATTGAGATGGGGACAGTATGAACTTCAAGTAAGAGCCTAAGAAAACACTGAGGTGGTGGTTGAATTGGAGGTAACTATCAAAAGAATAGGTTTGGTATGAGCCTTGAGCCATGGGGAAAGATGTAATAATGAAGTTATGATCAAGTAGAACAATGGTAGCCAAAGTGGGGTTTGTTAAAGGAAAAGGGATCAAATCCCAATTCTGCTACTTAATATTTACATTTGATCTTGGGCAAGTCACACTTAACTTCTCTTTCTGTCCCCACACCTTTTAAATTAGTGAATATGATTAAAGCAACTTTCTGTTCTCTTCCAACTCTAAATCTATGATTTTTGATCTTCACTTACCCATGAAGAACATGGGTCCTTACATTTCACAAACCCTCATATTATAGGGGTTTCAGTCTCCTTATTATCCTGTTTACCCTTCTGTAGACTTGTTCCATTTGCCAGTGTTCTCTTTAAAATATGACATGATAAACTAAACAATATATTCTAAATATTTAACCCGGGTAATATTAATTATATTTATAACTTCCCACATCCTGATAACCGTGCTTATAAATATGGGCCTATTATGCTCTACTATCCAGCAAAGACTCTCCTTTACTAGAATTTAAAAACAAATTTAAGATTTGTGCATTACCATATTTAATTATAACAGATCAAGCTCAGCTCTTTGCGCTGGAGTTCTAAAGCAAATCAAAAGCATTTGCCCTATAATTTTTTTTCATATTTTCTAACATTTATGTATGATATTATATAAACATGTATAATGTGTTTACTTTATATATTATATGATGCCTATTATATATGTTTGCGTGTTTGGGTTCATAATTTTTTCATTGTGTTTTCTTTTTTGAGATGCATTGTTAAAGAGTGGAAATACTTCTGGATTTAGAGCCATAAGATCATCTGATTAAATTCCAATTTTTCTATTTAAAATTTCTAAGACCTAGGGAAAGTTACTTTTTTTCTAGCACCACTTCTTCATTTTTAAAATGAAAGTGTTGAATGATGATATCTTTAAGTGCCCCTGCATCTTTAAATGTATCACCCTTTAATATTCTGGACTTTAGAATTACTATTCCCTCGATTTTTTTTAGTTATTAGCAGAAATCTTGTCTATGCATCAAAATTTAAGGAACTGAGCAAATATGAACATGGATATAATAATATTCAATAAAAATTAACTAAACAATTTTTAATGTAGGCTATTTCAGTGTTTGCTTGTGATACAAAGAATAAAGGGAAAAAAAAAGTGTTTTGCCCTTAAAGCATTTACATTTTAAGAAGAGTATCTATTTAAGTGATCAAAGGATATGGACGGGCATATCTTTTCTTAATTTTTTCAAAAGAAATCAAACCTAGCAAAATCATTTGAAAATAGTAATAATAATTGAAGCATATTTTGTACTTTTTTGTAACATAACTAAGATGGAAATCTGTTTTGCATGACTTTACACATACAGTGAGTATTATATTGCTTTCCTTCTCAATGGGTGGGGAAGGGCCTAGAGGAAGTGATTTTGAAATCACCAATATTGAGTTTATGGAGATATTTGATATAAAATTAGATGCTTTATCATCCAACCCCCGGGGACATAGGCACTATTATCCACATTTTAAAAAATGAAACATACATAGGCCAAGTAACTTCCCCTAGGTCATGTGACTAGCAAATGTCTGAGGTAGGATTTGAGCTCAAGTCTTCCTGATTCCAGTTCCAGAACTATGTGCTGCCTAACTGCCTCAAAATGGTCTAATGCTCTATATCTCTTTGGGTGTACCCTAGCCCTATATCATAGGTCTTTTGTTTTCCCTCTCTCATCTATAATTTAATGATGTCATCAGTTCCCATGAGTTAAATCATTGCCTCTTTGAAAATAAACTTAAATTTTTATATTACCCTTGTCTCTTTCCTGAACTTCAGTGATATTTTAAGTCCCTACAGTAGACTTCAAATTCAATGTGCCACTGTCCTTACAAAATCAATATATTTTAAAACAAAATTGGTTTCATTTACTCCAAAATCTACCGTTGACAACTCCTTTATTATACTCACTATGCATACCAAGGTGTGTTGTTTTCTTTATATCTCTACAATATTGAATGTATATTCCCCTCCCCATTTACAGTTACAACATTATATCAGTCCTTATTATATCTCACCTCTACTTTGAAATAAATCACAATTTTCCTCATCTCAAAACCCTCCATATTCTAATTAATTTTTAAATAATTATCAAAGATATTTTCCTAAATGTCAAATCTGACCGTATCATGGACCTATTCACTAACCTCTATTTTCTCTCTATTATATCTAGGATAAAATATCAATGATTTCAACTTTCAAGCTTTTCACCAATTGACCCAATTATATATTTGTAAGTCTTGATGAATATCATCCCCTTCACATCAAACTGTCCTTGATGGTCCTTACATAGGACATATTTTCTCCTTTCTTGATAAAACTTCCAAAGGATTTTCTTTGTGCCTTAAATTAATTCACTCTCCTTAACTATTTTTAGAATCTCATATTTTCTTTAAGATTTTGATAAAATGAGACATTTTGCATGTTGTCTTTCCTGATTCTCCCTTACTCAAGATAATATATATTTTTATATAAATTTACACATGCACAATGCATATACATATATACACACCACACACACATACACATATATGTTGTGAATATGTTATGCATTAGAATTAAACTTTTCAAGGTCAGTCAGGGTGATTTTTGTTTTTATTTTGTATTCTCAACACCTAGCATAAAGCCTGGCATGCAATAATCAATTCATTGATTAAATATTATTTACAATCATAAATTTTATATATGTGTATATATGTGTGTGTATATATGTGTCGATATATATGTGTATATATGTGTGTGTGTGTATATGTGTGTGCATATATATATATATATATATATACATATATCAATAGTGTGGTGAATCTTATGTATAATCCAATACATGTGTTAAGAGTTTATCTTGACTTTATACAGAAAATTTATATAGTCTGGATTATTTTGACGAATAGTCACAATTTTACCTTTAAGGCAAGCCTTTTATTATTGCTTGGGAGGAAATGTTTAAACTATTATCAGAAAAAATGACTTTACAATTTTATATTATTTACTTCTTAGAGTTACTAAATTTTTATTTAATTTTTAGATTTGAAACCAAATATCCATTTTAGATTTATCCTTCTGCCTTAATTAATTTATTATATTGTTATTATTTAATTCATCCCTCTGCATGATAAACTATCAGGAATGTTATGCATATAATGTATGGCCCAAAATTCCTTAGAAAAAGTAGAGGAAATATATTACAAAGATTAGTTTTCTTATGAGAAGCAAATTTGTTCCTGAAAACAATAATTTATATTTTCATTTATTGTATCTGAAAATGTTTATCTAAATGCAGTATCATTCGTATTTTTGAATATTATGTGGAAGAAAAATGTATTGAATTCATTTGAAGAGAAGTTGAGACTAGATCTTATTTTAAACTATCTGTCCCACTCAATAGTAGTGAATATGAAGGGAAAGTAATATCAATTGAATTATATTATCTTTAGAATTATGTTTGAGCATAATATGCCATATTGTGATTTCCTCTGGCAAAATGATAAAGCATGGGAAAGAATGGGAGAACAATAAGACATGAAGATTATGGTCAGTGTAGTGACTATCAAGAAGTTTTATCCTGGGTATCACAGAGGTGGGGATGGGGAAGAAGGAAGCAAATTTTAGTTGTGTTCTTACAAAGAAGACAAAGGAATTATTAAATAAATATATTTGAAAAAAAGACTATTTTAAAATAGATATTTCAGTACAAGGTATTTGTGTGTGTTTATATGTGCATGCCTATTTGTGTGTCTATGTTTGTTCTTCTCTGTCTGTGTGTCTGTTACTTGTATCCATATTGATCTGTTTTTCTGCATGGATGTGGTTTATAGGGAAGGAAGAAAAGATATCTGGAGGGTCTCCTATGCTCACCCTTCTCAGAAGGTTCTGATTGTTATAAGGAGAGGAAGCAGAACTTTGGGGAAATAAAGATTCACATTGTTCTCTTCAGAGGTGGTCCTGTGCTAGACTTCTTTCTATTGATTCCTTCCCCCATTATATTTAGGGAAAATAATGTTTAAGCTCAAATCAAACTGATTACCATCTCTTAATGGAGGATAAATGCTTCCAAGTTACATAGACAGTGTTTTTCTGCCTTCTTATCAAATTCCAGCTTTAAAATGAAAATGGTAACAAGCAAATAAATAAATTTTTCCAAACTGATAGAAAAGGGAAATCCAAAAAGATATACAAATAAGAATACATGGCAGAAAAATAGAAAGAGTGAATGAGCCCCCCATTTAAAGTGGTGAGAGTATCTCAGCTCCGTTCAACCAACAAAGAGGGAAGGAGGGAGGGAAAGAGAGACTGACAGAGAGGAAGAGACATAGAGAGACAGAGATAGATACAGAGAGACAGACAGAGACAGACAGAGACAGAGAGCAAGGGACAGAGACAAGACAGAGACAGACAAAGATGGAGAGTAAAATTGAGAAATCAAACTCCACTAAAAAGGGGAATCTTATTCAAATGGTCTTTGAGCTGCAAATGTCAAAATTTCCTTCAGTGAACAATATGATCGTAATGCATAGTGCATAAATGAAAGTATACATGCTTCTTTCTCCCATCATGTACTGTCCACTGCTCCCAGCAGCCCTGACTCTGATGACTGCTATTACCTTGACTGTGATGCCCAAGAGGGGTAAGCAGTGACCTCTAGACCCCAAGGAAAGTAGGGATGAGGAGAGCTAGAGAACCACTGGTCCACCCAACCTCCTGGGTCCTTCCCCCATAGCCAATAGAAAGTTTGGTGGCCCTGATCCAGGCTTCTATAGAGGCCCTCAGGGCTTAAGGTGAACCAGTACACCCCTCCCAAGTCTCCCTATTCCTTTCTAGAGAGGATGCACAGAGGGCAGAGGCAAGAGAGGAGAGTGAAAGCAAGAACTTGGCTGAGTTCCTGCCCCAACCACCTCCAATACCTATAGAATGTGACTCTAAACAAATTTTAGAGCTCCAGAACCTACAAAGTGACAGAGAGAAGCAAATCTGCTGAAGGCAGCCTGGCAGGTGAACAAGAAAGGTCTATCAAAACAGACTGGGAGCCAAGCACAGGCCCACTTTAGCAACGCAGTCCCAAACTGGGGGCCGGCCCAACCAGTGGCAGAGACCTGCCAGAGAAGACTTCAGGAGAGTGAATCACCAGCACCTGTGAAGGTTTCTGGACTTCTCAACCCATAAACACCAAAGCAAAAGTAAAATGTCACTGGGGAACCAGGCTGGAACTGGGTGAGAGAACAGCATGGTCTGGCAGCTGAACATGGGGCAAGAGCAGTTGAGGCATGAAGGCTGCAGCTGCTGTTGCATGGATGCCTCTGTAGATCCTGGCTGGCAGATCATAGGGGGATGAAGTGACAATTCAAAGGGTAATTGCTCTTTCTTTGGCCTGCTTGGATCTGGGATGCTGTCTTGGGCAGTGGTCCACGGCTGTGTGGCCAGTGTTCCAGAACTCAGGCTGTCTGTAGAAAGGGCATTCTCCTCACAGCTCTGACAAAATTTTGGAAAACCCTACAATTTTGGAAAAAGCTCTCTCCATTCTGGAATAAAAATTCTACCATGGTAAAGAGCTCAACATTCAAGTAATTGGCTAGCAAGAAGAGCAAGCACAGGAAGCTCTATCAGATCAGAGAATATTTTTTTTATAGACAAAAAGGATCCAAACATGGAACCAGAAGATATCAACAAAGGCCAAACTCCTGCGTCAAAAGTATCCAAGAACAATATTAAGTGGTTACAGGCCATGGAGGAGCCCAAGAAGGATTTTGAAAATCAAGTAAGAGAAGTGGAGGGAAAATTGGGAAGAGAAATGAGAACGATGCAAGAAAATCATGAAGATGGGATGCCCAATAAAATGGATCCCAGGACACAGGCTTTGACCATACCTATATAGCCATTGTGCCTATGAGGATTCAAAACCTAGTTGGGGAGCAGATTATAGGCACCATGCCAGGAACGGTTCTCCCAATGGATGGAGAAACCTTGGAGGGGGCCATAGTCACCACCCACCTAAGAATGTTCCCTGGCCTTGTATGCAGCATTCCATATTGCTAGTGTTCTGGGAGGTTTTTCAATCATTGATCTCCATCATCTACCTTTTTCTGTTAGAAGTGAGGGTTGGAGTGTTGTAATTTCAATGCTATATTACTTTATTCTTCTTTTCCAATAAGTGACTTTCACATGGTAAGTTGTAATGGAAACTTAATTGGTATTGTTCACCCACAATTTGCCACTTCACATATTAATTGTGGATCTTGTGAGATTTTGAAAAAGGACTCCATCTTTATTCCATTTTTGTCTGTTAGTGGTCCCTTACAACCCCTCATTCATCTTTGGCAAGAGGAGAGCTGAGAAATGCCCTTTAGTTAGATACCCTGTGCTTCATCTGATTTCCCCTTCTCCCCAAATACTTCTGAGTGGGAAACAGTGAGGAGTCCCTTAGCATGATCCCAACTTTTGCTTCCCTATCTCCCCTTACCCTATCTCCTGTCAGTTGGATGCTGCGAATCTCCACTAAGTATAGATATTTGGGCAATGAAATTCCCCTTTCTTGCTGTGTGGAGGTTAGATGATACTACTGCCTTCTACCCTCTTCCTTACCTTAATTTCAGTGTACATTTTTTTTTGTGAAAACAGATTTAGTTTTATAAGTAGGGCATGCAGAAATATAATGGGAATTTAAGGAAAGAGAGGGACTGGAGCCATGATTGGCTGAAGACTTTTTATTTTAGCTATTTTTTTTCATTTTTTCCCTCATTTAGATTGCTTTTTTTTTTCTTTTTTGATTTATTTACTTTTAGCTTTCAACATACATTTCCACAAGATTTTGAATTGCAAATTTTTCTCCCCATGTTTCCCCAATCTTCCACACCAAAATAGTGAGCCTACTGAATAACCCTTCCCCCAATCTGCTGTCTCCTATATGCCCCCCCCACATCCACTCTCTACCTTTCTAGTAGTGCAAGATGGATTTCTATACTACAGTGCCTGTATATCTTATTTCCCATTACATGTAAACAACAATTTCTTTTTAACATTAGTTTTTAAAAATTGAGTTCCAAATTTTTCCCTTCTTAACTCCTAGCCCACAGCCATAGGTTGTACATGTGTAGTAACACAGAACATTTCCATAGTAGTTATATTGAATAACTATAAGACTATATAAGACTATGTTTCACTCCATCCTATCTCATACTCCACTTATTCTATTTTCTCCTTTGATCCTTTCCCTTTTCAAAAGTGTTTGCTTCTAACTACCCTATGCCCCAAACTTTGACCCTTCTATCATCTCCCCTCTTATCCCCTTGGGCCCTTATTTTCCTGTAGGGTAACATGACCAACTGAGTGTGTATGATATTCCCTCTGTAGGCCAAATTCAATGAGAGTAAGGTTTTCCCATTTGCTTTCACTTTTCCTGCTCTTCCCCTCCATTGTAACAGTTTTCTCTTGCCTCTTTTATGTGAAATAATTTACCCTAATATATCTCTCCCTTTCTCCAACTCCCAATAAATTCCTCTATCAGCTATTAATTTAATTTTTTATATAATCCCTTCATATTCAATTTATAATATGCCCTATCTCTATGTATACATGTACATACATATGCACACATTCACATATGCATTTATACACACATACACCCTCTCATATATATATATATATGTACATATATATATATATATATATATATATATATATACATACACACAAACACACACACATATTCCCTTCCACCACTCTCCTCATACTGAGAAAAGATTCATGAGTTACAATTATTGTTTTTCCATGTAGGAATGTAAATGGCTCAAATTTAATGAGTTCCTTAGGACTTCTTTTTTCCTGTTTACCTTCTCATGCTTCTCTTGCTTCTTGTATTTGAAAGTCAAATTTTCTGTTGAGTTCTTGTTTTTCATCAAGAATGCTTCAAGGGCAGCTAGGTGGTGCAGTGAGTAAAGTGCCAGCCCCAGAGTCAGGAGGACCCGAGTTTTGTTCCAGCCTCAGAAACCTAAAACCCACACAAAAAAATCTAGCCTTGTAACCTTGGGCAAGTTACATAACCCCAATTGCCCTCCAAAAGACTAAATGAATGCATGAATGAATGAATGAGAACACTTAAAAATCCTCTATTTCATTGAAAGATCATATTTTTCCTTGAAGCATTATCCTCAGTTTTGCTGGGTAGGTGATTCTTGGTTTTAATGCTTCTCCTTTTGACATCTGGAATATCATATTCAAAGCCCTTCGATCCCTTAAGGTAGAGGCTGCTAGGTCTTGTGTTATATGGATTGTGTTTCCACAATAAGCAAATTGTTTCTTCCTAACTGCTTGCCATATTTTCTCCTTGACCTGGGAACTCTGGAATTTAGATATAATATTCCTAGGAGGTTTTTTTTTTGGTTCTTTTCCTAAAGCTGACCTACTTTTTCATTTGTGATCATTTCATCAATCTGTTTTATAGTATATTGATTTCACATAAATTAATTAGATCCCATTTCCTCCAATTTAATTTTGAAGGAATTATTCTCTTCTGTGATTTTTTTGAAGTTCTTTTTCCATCTGGCAAATTAATATTTTTAAGGCATTCTTCTCCTCATTGGCTTTTTAGACCTCTTTTGCCATTTGAGTTAGTCTGTTTTTTAAGGTGTTCTTTTCTTCAGTATTTTTTGGGTCTTCTTTAGCAGGCTGTTAACTTGCATTTTATGATTTTCTTACATCATTCTCATTTATCTTCCCAACTTTTCCTCACCTTCTTTTACTTGATTTACAAAATCCTTCTTGAGATCCTCCATGGCCTGTAACCCAGGCATATTTTTCTTGGAAGCTTTTGATGCAGGAGTTCTGATTTCATTGTCTTCCTCCTGTTCCATGCTTTGATCCTTTTTTGTCCCCACAAAAGGATTCTATGGTCTCTTTCTCCTTCCTCTGCTTGCTCATAGTGCCAGACAATTACTTGACTTTTGAGCTCTTTTCCATGGTAGAACTCTGCTTCCAGACTGCAGAAAGTTATGTAACAAATCACTGGGGTTTTCTCAGCTGTCAGAGTTATTGGTAAGGCACCCTTTCAGCAGTCACCAGAATTTCTGGCACAGTGGCCACATACCTCAGGACTACCACCTAAGAGAGTTATCTAGATGTAAGCAGTACACCGGAAAAGCAATGACCCTCTGAATGGTCACTTTGTTCCCCCACAATCTGCAGGCCAGGGTCTCTGGAAGCAGCCATGCAGCAGCAGCTGCAGCTGCCATGATCCTACCACTTCTCGATCTAAGGGAAGTAGCCAGATGGTGCTCTTTTGTCCAGCATAGGTGCCCACTCACCTTTGACTTTCTGTTTGGTGTTTATGGGTTGAGAAGTCTGGAAACCACCACAGCTGCTGGTGATTCACTCTCCTGAAGTCTGCTCTGGCTGCTTCCTGTCAGGGCCACCTTGGGGCAAGCAACATGAAGGTCACATGGTACTGCACCTGGCTCCCAGCGCCATGTGATACACTTTTCCTTGCAGCCTACTGGGCCACCTTCAGTGGGAGATTTGTTTCTCTCTGTCACTTTGTGGGTTCTTTAGTTTTAAAATGTGTTTTGAGACAATTTTTTACATGTATTAGAAGAGTTTGGAACTGGAGCCCACACTGTGTTTGTGCCTCCACTCTTCAATCTTGGCTCTGCCTAGCTTTAATTTTTGAAGTAATAAACTCAGTGGAAACTTTTTTTTTTTTAGCTTTGTATTCCTGCATTTTTTGGGGGCATGAAATTCGTTGTGTATTCTAGGAAAGTCTAAAATACAAACTCCTCTGTCCAGCACTTAAACCTCTTTACTCTAGCTGAAACCTATTTTTTCTGGCATATTTCCTATGACTGTTTATGCACTCTTGGATTTCAGCCATAACTGACCTATTTGCTGGACCTCATATATTTCATTTCCTGCTTCTTTTCCAGATCCCCATGGATATTCTCATGAAGAATTATATTCCTCACTTTTACCTCTTGGAATCACTAACTCTTAAAGGATCATCTCACATGAAACACCTACATGTGTCTTTCCCTCATTTCTCTTGTAGTAATTCATTCCAATTACGTTGTATGTTCTTCTCTATGTTCATGTTGTTGCATCTTTCCTTTTCTCCTATATTAGAATGGGAGCTCAAGGGCAGACTGATTTTTTTCCCAATGTGTCCATGTTGCCAAGTATAATGTCTTGTACATAGCAGGAACTTAATACATTCTTAATTTGAGTTATATTAAGAAAGAGAAAAAAAATAAAGTAGAAATACTTGTCCCCTTGATTTGGAGATATGAACAGAAATAGTCAAAATATCTAGCCTTCAACTATAATATTCTACATAATAAAAATAATATACTAGTAAAACCAGAATTTGAAGAAAATGGGGGAGGAGCCAAGATGGCAGAGAAGAAACAGGACTTCTGTGGGTCTGTGCCACTTCCTACAATATATGTAAAAAATGATTTTCAACACACTTTAAAGTTACAAAATCCACAAAGTGACAGAGAGAAAATAATGTCCTGCTGAAAACAGCCTGTCATGGTGGCAGGAAGGGGCAAGTGCAACCTGCTATGAGCCGAGGCAAGGCCCGCTTGAATCCCAGGTTTTTGCCTCAGGACCACTGACCAGTCACAGTTAGCAGGAAGTCCAGAAAGCAAATCACCAGCAGCTGTGGCAGATTCCAGAATTATAAATCCATAAATACCAAAGAAAAAGTGAGATGTCAGTGGATTTTGGGAACAGAGAGTCCAGGAATAAAGTCTGCATCGGCTCCTAGAGTGAGAAATAGCTGAGTCATGGTGGCCACCACCACGTGGCTGCTTTGGAGGTAGAACAAGCAATCACTCTGAGGGGTAATCACTTTGGCTTTAACCTGCTTAGATATGGATACCTATTACAAGCAACCAGGAAGAAACAATTTGAATATTGTTCTTGACATGAAACTCAATCAGGAAAACACAGGATGTGGCTGCTTCTACATGGAGGGATCGAAGGCCTTGGAATAAAATATTCTGAAGGTCAAAGGACCTGGGATTGAAATAAAGAATCACCTACCCGGGGGCGGCCAGGTAGCACAGCGAGTAAGAGCACCGGCTCCAGTGTTGAGAAGACCTGGAGATCAAATCCCGGGCTCAGACACTTAGCACCCACCCAGAAACACCTGGCCATGTAACCTTGAGCAAGTTACTTAACCCCAATTGCTTAGGGGCGGCCAGGTGGCTCAGCGAGTAAAAGCACCGGCTCCAGTGTCGGGATGACCTGGATCAAATCCGGGTTCAGATACTCAGCACCACACCCAGAAATAATAACTGGCCGTGTAACCTTGAGCAAGTTACTTAACCCCGATTACTTTAAAAAAAAAAAAAGAATCACCTACCCAGCAAAACTGAGTATAATGTTTCAGGGGAAAAGAGGGTCATTCAATGGAATAGAGGATTTTCAAACATTCATGATGAAAAAACAGAGTTGAATAGAAAATTTGACATTCAGATACAAGAAGCAAGAGAAGCATTAGAAGGGAAACAGGGAAAACAAATCATAAGGAACTTATCAAAGTTAAACTATTTACTTTTCTACTTAAAATAATGATAATTGTAACTTATGAAACTTCTCTCAATATGAGAATAGTTTAAAGGAATATAAATGTATATTTATATGTATACATGCATATATATATATATGCAGGAGGGTATATGGGCATATGAATACATATGTAAGTGTGTGTATATATATATGAACAGGTATACATAGACAGAGGGCACAGGACCAATTGAATAGGAAGGGATGATACTTAAAATGTGAAATTGAGAGGTGAGAAAGTAATATAATGAGAGGAAATGGGGAGAGAAAGAATGGGGTTAGTTACCTCATATAGAAAAGACAAGGAAAAATGTGACAATGGAGGGGAAGAACAGGAAGGCAAAAGGGTATGAGTCAACCTTACTCTCATTGAATTTGGCTTAGGTAGGGAATGACATACACACTAAATAGGGTATTGACCCTACAGGAGAGTAGGGAGAAAGGAAATAAGAGGGGGGTATGATGGAGGGGAGGGAAGGTTGGGAGGGGGGAGTTGGAAGTTCACACTTTTGAAAAAAGACAGGGTCAAAGTAGGGAATAGAAGAAGTGAGAGATAGGATGGAAAGAAATATAGTCAGTCTTTCACTATATATACACTATGGAAATATTTTTCATAGCTACACATGTGCAGCCTCTATTGAATTGCTTATCTTCCGAGTAATGGTAGGTGAGGTGGGAGGAAGGGAAAGAAGCTGGAATTCAAAGTTTTAAAATCAAATGTTTAAAAACACACACACACACACACACACACACACACATATATATATATATATATATTATTGTTTTTATTATTATGATTATTTATGTAAGTGTGAAATGAGATATTCAGTCACTGGGGCATAGAGATCCACCATGCCTAATGGAAAGTCAGAGGGGCATTGGGGAAGATATGGGAGAGAAAATATTGGGGAGGGAATATTTAGTGGGATCAATGTTTTGGGGTGATGGGTACGGAAAAATAGGGAGAAAATTTGTAACGCAAAATCTTGTGGAATGAATGATGTAATCTAAAAAACAAAAGAGTGAAGCATATGTAATGTTATGTAAGAAAAATATGATTGATCTTGTAAACCTATAAAGGTACACATGTTTCTATATATGAACAATGGATTTGATTAAGATATAGACAGGGAATGCAAAAATCTCTATGACTTTCTCTACACTTATCTCCCAATATGAAAGAAAAGGAGATAAGTATTTACACTTTTATTTATACTTCCTTCTCTGTCTCCCAAGTCCACCTTTATTTGCTTACAGCTTAATATAATCATCTATAAATTGTATCATTAAACTATCTATATTTTTATATATCCAGCAATCTATCTAAAATGAATCCTTTATGGACCACATGTATATGCACAGCAATGTCTGTATAATTGCATTTGTGTGTGTGTGTGTGTGTGTGTGTGTGTCTGTAATCAACCAAGTATTTGTTCTGGATAAACATTTTTCTCTTTTTTAGGTTTCACCTAAAGTAATGATGCCAGCATTTTGGTGTAGTGTCAGTAATCTAGGTAAGGACTTATAAAGAAAATAGGTGGAAGGGGGATGATGTGGTAGATTGTTTAGTGAAATAGCAGTACTGATATGCTCTTTTTTCCCCACCCATATGGGTAATAATCTAATAATGTGATAAATGTGACATGAATTTGTAGGTCTATCACTAAACTAAAATGAAGGCAGGGATCAAAATGATAAATATTTAGAAAAGCAGATGATTTTATGACTTCAAAATAATTTGAATGGCACATATGTTTCATATCTTATAGATTCAATTGAATGCATGAGGTGGTTCTTGTTACATAGGGGGAAAGACATCAGCATTAATCTTTTTTAACAGATGCATGTTTTGATATTTACCCTTCCAAGAAAATAATGGTTAAATAAAAATATATATATATATATATATATATATATATATATATATGTGTGTGTGTGTGTGTATGTGTTTGGCTGTTATTTTTTCTTTTTTAATTCAGTAAATATAAATTAGCATTGGAGTCATTTTCTGACGAGGGTAGAAAAAATATGGTAACTCCTGGTGTAACTTCCTATGAAAGCAAGTGAGAAAAACGACCTCTAGCCCTGATTTTGTGGATGCCTCTGAGTGTTGTCACAGCAATGCTACACATCTCTCTTACAGGTCTTTATATATCTATTTCTTGGGAAGCAAAACATACAAATGCCCTTCTTCTCAAAATTAGTGTTCAAATTCTTTAAAGTCAAGAACAGGCCTATCTCACTAATCTCTTCTATGAAATTAAACACTTTGGAGCAATTCAATGTGAATTAAATGTGAAAAAAGAAATGTGAATGCAGCAAATATGTTTAAATATCTTTCAATTGTGTAATTGAATAGTAATATTCCTATACAGAATGTTAAGTCAAGTGCCCTCTTCTAAAAATACACAAATATTGCACAAATTCATTCAAATCTAATTGCATAGAGTTGTAGAAGAATAAAAGTCTGTCAGGCTAATCTACTTACATTTGAATGAGTCCCCCCCCCTGAAGCTGATTTAAAACTACCTTCATGTAAACTGACAACAGTCCCTATATTTATTAATTTTATATAAAGAGAAAAGTTGAGTACAAGATTTTTCTAATGTGGTCAGAGACTTACAACTGCAGCAGAGAAATGAGCATTACAAAATGGTTTATGTGAATTTAGGCATCTGTAGCTCACATTGAATGGGTTAACAGTGGAAGATCGTTATAAGACAGAATTATTATTTTTATATTTTCAGCATCTTTCAGTTTATCTCTTTTTCTCTCTTTCTCTTTCAATAAATAAATATTGAGATCAGTAAATCTAGATCTATATCACTATCCATCTCTATTCTATATCAAGAGAGAAAGAGGAGAGGGAGAGAGAGAATAAGTCAGTCAGTCAGTTCACAATATCTACATGTCTAACTTTCACAGCTTTAAGGATTCACATGCCTTTATTAGTAACCTAATTTTCACTCTGGCATTGACAACTGCACATATTCACTGCTATGTGCAGTAGAAAAAAATGGGAGATGCAAAGCATGCAATTTTGTGGATTGACTTTTATTCTATTAGGTGTTTCACTGATCTTGTTCATTATGCCATCATAGACTAGACAGCCGCTCATGAATTCACATTATATTTCCTTTGCCTTAAAAATTATTTTTTGTGTTGTGACTATGTCCCCAAAGCATCAAACAAGTCCTTTGGGATGTAAGCTCAGGAATGTAAAGTCAGTATTGTAGTTTAGTGAGAGAAAAAAGGTTTTAGGTAAACTGAGCCAGATATATCTGCAGCCGCTATGAGCAGCAAGTATATCTTTAACAAATCAACAACTCATTATATCCACAAAAGAGAAGGAAGGCATTTATAAAAGTATTCATGGGGATGGCTAGGTGGTGCAGTGAGTAAAGCACAGGGCCCATTGTCAGGAGTACCTGAGTTCATTTCCAGACTCAGACACTTAACACCCATGCCCTCCCCCCCACCACACACACACAACTATTCTTGTAACATTGGACAAGTTACTTAACCCCAATTGCCCTTCAAAAGGAAAAAAAATATTCATTCGTCCTCCCCAGAAAGTCCTCCAGGAGTAACACATACCAATAATTTTGACATTTAATTACAAAGTTAATATTTTAAAATAAAATTAAATAAAGACAACAAAAGGTTCCCAAATATATATGGTCTACAAAGAATCACATTAGAAAGGTTACCCATAATACACTTAAGCATTTTAAATCTGTATTTGACTATCAACATAGTCCTTTTGTATATTGTATAAAGTCAATCACAGATTCAGAAGTTATTTAAGATAAAGCTAGATCAATTAAAAAAAAACCCAGATTTTTGACCTGTACCATGCAAAAAAATTTTGACCATTAAAAGTTTTACTACCCAAGATATGGAATTTTTACACATATAAACTTTTCAAGAAGTGATTTGTTTTAGTCAACAAGGTATATTACAATCTATCTTAATGAAGTATTGATGGGCAAACCTTTATTCTCAAGACCAACTCATGTCAGGGAGAGAAGAATTGCTAGCCATATCTAGTTCATCACAATCAATAGTTGGTAGATTTTCTTTTGTGTTCCCTTTTTTAGAGAAACAGTTATTTTGATATTGTGGTCTTGTCTTTTTAAAAATCCATTTCATTATTTTGAACAACATAAATAATAAAGAAATATTAAGAATCAATGATTTAAAAAACAAATTATAAAAGAGTTCCAAGGACACTCCTTTGTTTTGTTCACCAAAATAAAATGAATCCAATAATTTGAAATTATTGGAAATAAAAATAGCCCAAATTAATTATCTTCCTAAAAGAAAAGTATAATAAAGTCTTGACTATAATTTAAGATTAATGACTTAAAAATTACATTCATTGTTTGACTTGCATCTGGAGAATTTTCACCAAGACCACAATGTATTTGTTATTGATGAACATTTTTTTCTGTAAATGTGTAGTCAATAAATAAATATATGATGAAGACAAATCATTCATAATTAGCAAAAAGTAATCATTAAACTTTTCGCACTGAAATCTCATAATGGTTTTATTTGAAAAGAAGTGATCAGCTAGAAAACAATAACAACAACTACATCATAAAATAACATCATGCAGATCATCTAATCTAAACCCTTCATTTTACAGATGAATCAAAAGGAAACCATGAGTTGAAATAACTTGCTAAGTGACAAAGGTAGAACCAGGATTTAAGTGCAGGTCTTCTAGTCAGTTTCAGTTACTGTTCATCCTTTGTTTGCAACAAGACCAATGCATTACTGGGTGTTTCCTTATTCATATCAGTTGGATTTAAATGAGTCAACATCACATTAAGTCATCAGCTATATCTTCCAATATCATTTAAGTTCAGATGGGAAAAATTAAAATGACCACCAATGTCCTGGAATACATGGGGATGATCTTGTTTTATTCAGTGTCTGACCAAGCTCTGTGCTAGCACTATCTTCAATCACCTTCATGGGCCATTGGAACAAACTGATTTCATACACCCACTCTGTCAGGGGAAGTCTTCACATAGTAGAGCTAGGCTTCCCCTCAACTCATTGACAGATTTGAAGCCTGTCATTTACCTTCAACCTGGTTTAGCCATCTTTGGGAATGTGGCTGCTGCTCCTGCTATAGCTTCGTGCAACCACAGGTAAGAGGATGACAGATAGACATCAAAAGTGAATGAGCAGCAGCAAAAAGGCTTCAGAAAGCCCTCAGATCTGAGGTGCTAGTCCTCTCTGAACACCCCATATATGCCAAATCAGTGTCCACCTCACTTCACAATTCACTCCACTAACTCCACTTGTCAATATTTCTAATTTAATGGCTACTTAAATTTCTTTCAGTAATAATCTGTTTTATTCAATGATAAGATCAAAACAAAAAAATCTATCTTGCCTAGAGCTATTGGTCTTATATTCATATCTTTAAAAGTACTGATAAAAAAATCTGTAAGTAGGAATAACAACAGAGCACACTCCAGATGGGAGTTTTATTTCAGTGATTTGAATTGGACTTAGAGTTGGGAGAACTTTGGTTCAAGCCCCACATCTGGTACATATTAGTGCCCAGGTCCCTTCCTAGAATTATAAATTACAGAGAAAGTACTTAGCTATTTCCTTAAAAGGAGTTCCTTATACTGAGGAGAGGAAATCACAAGTGTGTGTGTGTGTGTGTGTGTGTGTGTGTTTATGTGTTAATCATTGGCTTGTGGATCTCCTGCTCTGAAGCTATTGCCAACAAAGTAGGTCAGCTCTTCTCTATAATTTATACCCTTAGAGAGTAAACAGAATACTATGAAGTCAAGCATTCTTTCCTATATAACACTGCCTTCCCCTTTTATCCTTTCTGTCTCTTTCTGTCTGTGTCTCTTTTTGTCTCTGTTTCTTTTTACTTCTTCCTTTCTTACTGCCTATTTCTTCCTACACATGTATGTTGGCCTGTGTAATGTGTAAATATTATTTATGATATACTTATATGTGTAATATTTTGAGTTGACATTAAAAAAACTAGTTTTACAGATAGAGAAACAAAAGCTGAGAGGTTTTATATTCTAAAGGTAACAGTAAATTTATAGAGTTGGGTTTAGAATCCCCCAATTTCCAGATTTTTGTTCATGTCACTATCTCAAATTGTGGAATACACACACACATGCACACATGCACACAGATGAGTGTATTTCAAGTACTTTAACAAATAGATATTAGTTGACTTAGTGATTCAGAAGCATAGTGCTTTGCAAAAATGTGTGTTCCCTAAATTATTGTTAATTGAATTAATGAAAGGATGATGAATGAATGACTCTTGTCTACTATAGACACCTCAGCTAGAAGGGTTAATAATTTTTTACAACCACAATATAATAGATTAATCATACCATCTTCAGATGATTTAATTTTACAAAAGGGAATATAAAACATTCAAATCCATACTAAAATGTGAAAATGTTGACAGAGTCCAAATTAAAATTGTGAATTAGAGAAAAAAATTAAGTCGCATACTACAGACAAACATGGGTTTTAAAGAGGAAATACTGTAGACATAAAGAACTGGTTATAGGATCAGCATGATTTGGGTTCAAGTCCAAAACTGACAAAATATCTGAACTATTTTTCCTTCATCAAGACACTTAACTTCTCAATACCCCAGACAATTGTATTCTCAATGACTATAAGAAACAGATGATTTGCTGATTTGATTTAGTAGAATAGTATTCCACACCATGACTTCTCTTTAACCATAACTTCTCTTTAAATCACAGGTTAGTTTAAAAATAAAAGATACATTTTGTTATTATAGCTACCTGATTTTGCTGAAGTTTACTGAAAGTTTAATTTATTTGCTACTGTAAATATTTGTTTTGCCTCAGAAAGCAGATATAAGTTCTCCTAGAAAAAATAAAGTTATAAGCTAAATTCCATTAGAATGCTGATAAACTTAATTTGCTTTCAGAGTTCTTTTACCTTATAATTTCTAATTTGATTATTTTTTTTCTCATTTCAGGCAGCATGGAAATAAAATGTTTTCATTTGAGTCTTTTCTCAAAATTAATTCTGACTTGATACATTTCTCATTTCATGGAGGACAGTCAGTGGAATGCCCATTGACAGCTTGAATCAATATCTAATTACCAACAGGATATTACAGCCATTCAGCATAGGAAAAGAAAAAAAAAAGCCCTGTTTTCTCAAGAAATTCCAAGAGTAGATTCAGTAATATCTTGAAGAATACTTTTTGCCACCTGTCTGCTTGGTGTCATGTGTAAATACTTTCCTTCTATATATGTAGTATGAGTTTTCTCATAGGTCAGCAATTTGTAATGAAAATTATCATCATTTAAAAGTTGATTTTATTCCCACAGAAGCCCCTTGGAAGAGGATAAAGATGCTTGAACATAGTGAAAGTGCTTTGAAATGATAGAGGAAATGTAAACTGAATAGCATTATCATGCTTAACCCTGGATTCAACAATAAATAATAACATGTCAAAAAAAAGGCTGTGATTTAGATTTTGTTATAAAAACTTGGAGAGGGAGGGGAAAGTATCATATGGCAACTAATTTGGGATCAGTATCTACAAATATAAAGTCAACAATTTTTCCAATAGTCAGGCAGGGAGGCAAAAGGCATTTATGTAGTTTTTGCCATGCACTGAGTGTACAAAAACAAATAAGAAAAACCTACTGCCTATTGAGGAGCATAAGATGGCAATCCATTGTTTACACAAATTAACAAAAGATGATTTGAGGAAAGCAAAAGTGGAAGTTGGGGCAGAGGTAAATCCAAAAATGACAAGATATAAAAGACATGTGAACTCAATCTTGAAGAAAGCTAAGGTTTCTAAGAAATGGAGAGAATGAAGGGGCTATATCTCAAGTACAGGAGCAATAGTCAATGAAAAGGCTCAGAGATGGAAGATTGAATAATGAATTTGGTGAATAGCAAGTAGGTTAGTATATGGAGAGGGCATGAATGGGAGTAAGGTGAACTAAGTTTGGAAAGACAACCTGGACTAAGATTACACTTGTTGTTCAGTCATTTTCAATTGTGTCTAATTCTTTGCTACAACATTTAAAGTTTTCTTGGTAAAGATATGGGAATGGATTGCTATTTCCCTCTCTAGGTTATTTTACAGGTGAAGAAACTGAGACAAATCAGGTTAAGTGATTTGCCCAGGGTCACAGAGCTAGTAACTGTCTGAAGTCAGATTTTTAACTCAGGAAGATGAGTCTTGCTGACTCCAGGCCTTGTTCTCTATCCATTGTGCTATGTAGCTGCCCCAAAATTATGCAGGGATTTATAAATGATAGATTGAATGTTCTCCTCTTTATTCTATAGGTAATAATTAGTCACTGGAAATTTAAAGAGAATTATATGGTCAGTCACATGCTTTTTGAAGATTATTTTGGTAGTTAAATGGAATATAGATTAGAGAGAAGAGATGCTAAAATCAGGGAGATAGGTAAAGTAGCTATTGTAGGAGTACAGATAAGAGATGAACAGTACCTAGAAAAAGGCAATGGTTGTTTTAGCAGAGAAGAGGTAATAGACTCAGTATTATTATAAGAAAATATATATAGAAAATGTATATAGAAAAGTCAGAGGTAAGGAGAATCATCAAATATTTTAAAATTGCAAAACAAGTTAAGCAAAAGGATAGTAGTTCCCTCAACAAAAACAGAAAATTATAGAAGAAAGGTGTATTTCAAGCATATAATGATATTTCCTTATAGTCATGTTAATATTGAGTGGTTAATGGAAAGCCCAGTTATAGATATAGAGTAGGCAATGATGTGGTCATGGAGCTCAGAACAAAAATTAGAGTTGAACATGCAAATTGTAAAATCATCTGTAGAGAGATACTAATTAAACCCTTCAACACTGATGGAGTCCGCTACAAAGTACATGCAGAAGGAGTACTGTTGGGTATCCCATAAAGGATGTCCATGATTATAAGTGAGAGATAGATGATAATCAATTAAAGATAATAGGAAGAAGATAGCAAATGGAAGCAGGACAGAACAATGAAATAGTAGCCAATGGAGGAGACTATCTACAAGGTACCATTGGAAAGCAATGTTAAAAACTTCAGAGATTTCAAGTAAACTAAGTGCCAATGAAAATTAATAATAGCAACAGTAGCAATAACAAGTAAAAACAAAGGAACAAACAAAAATCACTCTTCATCTTAGTGGTGAAGTGATCAGAGACAGAGGGCAGAAGCAGAAGCTATTTCTCCCATTTTCTTCATCTTATATCACTCAGATGCCTTCTACAACTATTTCTTTACCCTGTGTCACATGAGAAGGTAGATTCATTCCTCACCAAGATAAATTCACCTACCCACAAAAATAAATGATCCCATACCATTCTTTCTCCTTCAGTAGATTGACCATTTTGTTTTCACCAACTTTTCATTTTGAGTTTCCCTGTCTATGGACTGGTTCTCAACTATCTGCAAATATTTTCATACCTCCCTTATCCTAACAAAACAAAGCAAAATAAAACAAAACAATCTTGATTGAGCCTTCTATTTCCATTAATTATCATTGTACATGTCTTCACCCTTGTTAGCTAAGTTATTTCAGAAGTCTGTCTTTAACAAATGCCTCCACTTTCCTCTCCATCTCTTATAAACTCAGTATAATCTGTTTTCCAACTTCTTCAATGTTTCTAGTTGATGGAATCCTAATAAAGCTGCCCCCAACCCCAATATTCTAACTTCATTATAGGCCTGGCCCTACTGAACAGTAGGCCCAATGCACATACCTAGACACAACCCTCCCCCCATGTCCTAACTTCTTTGTATATGCCTCATTGCTCACTGGAACAACAGGTGTGTCCCTGAACTCTTAGTTCTCACAGAAATACCTTGTATGTCCATATGATGGGAACCTAGCTACTGCCTCTACATGGTCACTGCCCCCAGACCCATTCCCACAGAAACAGATGCATTATTGTATTCAATCACAATTAAATTATTCATCTAGCCCAAGACAGGACCACAATAGCTAGCCAGTTGGAGGGCAGAACGACCAGAATGTTTCACCACCTTGTCATAGATGGGACCCCTCCTCCATTACCTAATCCCTTAACAAACTCCTCCTGCCTTTTTAATATTAATGATATTTCTTCATTCTATGTAAATTGCTATTGTGTAATTGCAACTTTACCCTAGAAAAATCCATCATACTTTCTCTAAAGTTGCTGGTTCATCTTAGAATTTAGCCCATTTCATGAGAGGCATCAATCTCAGTAAAAACCTATACCCGGAGTAGAGGTGGTCTGACTCTGAGTTATTTGAGATGGTTCCACCACAACACATCATGAAATCACAACAGTTTTTGGGTGGGCAAACCCCCACCTCAACAATTTCTGGCATCCCTGGATTTAAATGGCAACACAGTGTTCTCATAAAAGCCAAATCCAATAGCCATTTTACCAATTCTCATTCTTCTTAACTTTTCTGCAACCTTTGACACTGTGAATTTCCCTCTTCATCTTTATAACTTCTTCTTCCTAGGTTTCTGGCATGCCATTCTTTCCTGGTTCTCCTTCTGCATGTCAGGTTAATCAAACTCAGACCCCTTCTCTAGAGCTCCATCCAAGTCAAACTCTCAAACAGCAACTGCCCTACAAGATCCTGTCCTGGTGCTTCTTTATTGTTGCCTCTATACTGCTTTACTTGGGGATCTAATCCACTCTCATGGATTTAATTTTTATCTCTAAACTGATGATTTTCAAATCCACTTATTCAGACATAATCTCTTTGACCTCCAGCTTTAAATATGTTACTATCCTTCAAACATCTCCAATCCAATAGATATTTTAAATTCAATATGTCTAAAACTAAATTTATTTCCTCTCTTCCCCTCACTCCCCCCCAAAAAAAAAGCACTTTCCCTTCAAACTTTTCTATTGAAGGTAGCATCTTTCTAGTTGCCTGCATTTACAATCTAGGTATCTTTCTTGAAACATTATAATCTTTTACTCCCAAATCCCATCTTTTCAAGGTCTGTCAATTTCGTCTTTGTTACATCTCTCAAATACCACCTCCAGCTGCTCCGTTCTGATATTGCCACCACTTTGGTTCAAGCCCTTATCTCTTCATACCTGGACTATTGCAATAACTTACTGATTGCTACATTTTCCCCCCATGCCAGCCCATCTTCCATTCAGTTGTGAACATGATTTAATAAATAGCTCAAGTCCAACCATGTCACCTCATTGTGTTCAATAAGCTTCAGTGGTTCACTATGAACTCTAGTTTTAAATATAAAATCCTCCCCCTTTCTAGTCTTCTTACACACTATTCTCCACTCCCATGTAATTTTTGATCCATTGAAAATGAACTTCTTGGGGTGGCCAGGTGGCACAGTGAATAAGAGCACTGCTCCAGAGTTGGAATGACCTGGAATCGAATCTGGGCTTAGACACTTAGCACCCACTCAGCAACACCTGGCCGTGTAACCTTGAGCAAGTTACTTAACCCCAATTGCTAAAAAAAATGACCTTCTTATTGTTTCCTTTGAACAAGAAGAGTATCTCTCAGCCTCTAGAATTTTCTCTGGCTCCTCCAAAGCTGGGAAAGATGTCAAGTTTAATCTGTGTGGCGAAATAAAGAGCTCTCAGTCCCATTACTTGCCTAAAGCACTTCTCAATGACTCTAAGAAAAAATTGTCATAACACTTTTTTGTTAGGTTTCAGGAACTCTCCAAGGTTCAGGCAATCAACTTGTATGTATTCCCCAAAGAAACCTTTGGCCTTCAATTGCTCCTTAACTTGAGGTCTTGAACTGTGTCCCAGATTATCTACATAGTGACCACCTCCTTCCAACACATGCAGATTTGAGTTAAGTGTTTGTATGTGGCCTTAAATTTTGCCTAAAATATTGTGTCTCTGCACTGAATAATTTTCAGAAGAATAATATAATGGGTTAGGAAATGGTAGGGCCTAATATAATATCAGACAATGTAGCTCCGTTATTGGCATTTTGACTTTGCTACCAACAATAGTGTGAAGGCATCACAAAGGGGATAATTTTATTCAGCTTTAGCCACTCCTGTTGACATATTAAATAAAAGTTCATGTAAATAAATATCTGTAAGATACTCCACTGGTGGCAAGAAATACAAGATCAAAATAGAAGTGAAACTTTTCCTGAATCCCAATGAATCCCACAAACCCAAAATTGAAACACAGTTTGTTCTAAGAAAGAGACACACAAAATTAGGGTATGTGCATGCAAGGTTTAATTTCTTTCAAGCTGCTTGACATGTATTGCATGGGAGTTACAGTGCAAAACTAGGTACCCCTATGGGATTTACTTCAGAATAGGATTTTGGGGTATAGGTTATATGCCCTTTGAAAAGTAAGTATTCCCAGGGATTATGAATCAACTCAGATTGGTCCACATGCTCAGAGGTGGACTATATTAAAAAAAGGTCTTCAGTAGTGACTTCAGGCTCAATCCTAATCAGAGACACCAATTTCCAGGTAAACTGTCTTTACAAAAGGGAGGACTCAACTTTTTGCCCAGACATGTCTGGACAACGTGATGAACAGTAATAGACCCATCTAGATTAGATCTTGAAAGACTGAACTTGAAAAGAAAGGACATGGAGAAGTTCTAAGCTTCCAAGATAATGATTACTAAGAAAAATCATTTTCCATACATGCTAGTAGAATGTTAGTTCCAAAAAGGAAATAACAGGGTATTTACATTAAAAGTGGGGGAAGGTATAACACAATAAAAGAAACAAAAAGGCCACGATGTATTTGGTGATTTGGAGAGATGAGAAGCAATGAATACAATTAATAGGTTACTGCAATAGGTATGATCTGAACTCAAATCATAACCATTGAAATAGAAACAGGCAAATCTAAGAGATTGTGTGGAATTAGAATTTGTACTGTAACCAATTGGTAAATAATTGTTTATTGTTGTTGAAAGGAAAGGAAAAGTTGAGGATGATTTGAAATGCTGAAACCTAAACAACTGGTACATTGGTGGTCTGCTCAAGGGAAATAATAAACTTTGGAGGTTGGACCACTAAATTTTGGGAAAATAGATTTGAATATAAATCCTAGTTCTGCTATAAGTCAAGCGTGTATGCAGGGACAATTAGTTTAATGTATAAGAGCCAAAATTCACTCAAGTATAAAATTTAAAAGTTTCACTAAATTATCTGTAAGATTAATTTAACAAAAACATTTATGAGGAAGGCCAAGAGGCATAGTGAGTAAGAGTACTGGCCCTGGCATCAGGAGACCCAGGATCAGTTCCAGCCTCAGATACTTGGCACCCACACAAAATGACTGGCCGTGTAACCTTGAGCAAGTTACTTAATCCAAATTGCTTTAAAAAAAACATAAAAACATTTATGTTGTGACTAATGCAGAATTTGCCCAATGAATTAGAATGAAAGGGGCTTATATTTAGTTATTTTTCAGTAGAATAGAAACATAATTTGTACTTTATTAGAAAAATTAAAAAAGTATTGCAATACTAGATAATATTTTCATCCACTATTTCTCTGTGGCCAGCAGCCAGATGCTGGCCAAAATTTTCTATTTTTTTCCCATGGAACTTCCTCCCTTTTAATGAAGTATCTTTAAAATTTTATTTGTGGAGCCAAGATGGTGGAGTAAAAGCAGGAATTTGCTTTAGCTCCAACTCTAACCAACTCCAATACCTGTAAAAAAATGACTCTAAACAAACATTAGAGCTACAAAACCCAAAAAGTGACAGAGAAAAACATATCTCTGACTGAAGGCAGACTGACAGCCTGACAGGATGGGTCAATCACACCTAGCTGAGAACAAAGCACAATCCCATGTGAGCCACATGGACAGGGAGCAGCAGCAGTCCAGACCTGTTGGACGGACCCACAGGAACAGACTTCAGAAGAGTGAATCACTGGCAGCTGTCATGATTTACAGACATCTCAACCCATAAATGCCAAAGAGAAAGTAAAAGTTCAATGGGGAAATCTGTTGGAACTGGGTGAGAGAAGAGCATGTTTGGCCCCTGATCCCAGGGTGGCAGAGGTGGCTGCAGATGCTGCTGCATTGCTGTCTCTGGAGCTATAGGCCTTCAGACTGAGGAGAGATAAAACAACAATGCAGATTGAAATTGCTCTTGCTTTGACCAGCTTGGATCTGGTTTGCAGTCTTAGGTGGAAGTCCTGATGGGAGAAATGCTAGCATGGCAGAGCTTTTAGCGGCTGTAAGGAAAGCAACCTACTAATAGTTCTGACAATATCTCTGACAAAAGCTGTGCAAAACCCCACAAATTTGGGATACAGCACTCTCCACTTTGGAAGCAGAGTTCTACCATGGTAAAGAGCTAAAAAATCAAGTAATTGACTGACAAGATGAGAAAACATAGGAATCAAAATCAAACTATAGAAACATTTTTTGGTGACAAAGATAATGAAAACATAGAGCCAGAAGAACTCAGAAAAATAAAAATTCCTGTATTAAAAGTCTCCAAGAAAAATACATACTTGTCCCAGGCCATGGCAGAGCTCAAGAAGGATTTTGAAAACCAAATACACAAAGTAGAGGAAAAATTAGTTACAGAAATGAGAATGATGCAAGAAAATCCTGAAAAGAGAAAAGACAGCCTACTAAAGGAGATGCAAAAAATACTGAAGAAAATAACACCTTAAAAATAGAATAACTCAAATAGCAAAAGAGGCCAAAAATGGCAATGAGGAGAAGAATACCTTAAAAATAATTGCCCAGATGCAAAAGAAAATCAAAAACACACTGATGAGAATAATTACTTAAAAATTAGATTGGAGCAAATGGAAGTTAATGACTTTATGAGAAATCAAGATCCTATAAAACAGATCTAAACCAATGGAAAGATAAATAGAAGGCAATGGGATATATCTCATTGAAGACACCACTGACCTGGAAAAGAGATCCAGGAGACATAATTTAAAAATTATTGGACGACCTGAATATCACAATCCAAAAGAGAGCTTAGAAATCATCTTTCAAGAAATCATCAAGGAAAATTGCTTGATATTCTTGAACCAGAGGGTAAAATAGAAATTGTCAGAATTCATTGATCACCTCTTGAAAAAGATCCCCTCAAAAAACAAAACAAAACCTTCCAGGAATATTATAGCCAAATTCCAGAGTTCCCAGGTAAGGAAGAAAATTTTACAACTAGTCAGAAAGAAACAATTTGAGTATTTTGGAAACACAATGTGGATAACACAAGATCTAGCACCTTCTATATTAAGGGATCAATGGGGTTGGAATATGTTATTCTGGAGGACAAAAGAGTTAGGATTAAAACCAAGAATCATCTACCCAACAAAACTTAGTATAGTACTTCAGGGAAAAATATGGATATTCAATGAAATACAATACTTTCAAGCATTTTTAATGAAAAGATGAGAGCTGAAGAGAAAAATTCACTTTCAAATACAAGAATCAAAAGAAGCATGAAAAGGTAAAAGTAAAATTAAATCACAACTAGATTTTTAAAGTTGAAGTATTGACATCCCTACATGGAAAGATGATAATTGTAACTCAAGAGTTTTCTCAGTATGAGGAAAGTTAAAGGGAATATGTGTGTGCATGCATATATATGTATGTAAAGGTGGGCATATGTGTGTATATACTTATATATGTGTATACATGAATATTTAGACAAAGGGCACAGGATGAGTTGCATAGGAAGTGATGATAGCTAAAAAATAAAATTAAGAGGTCAGGGAGGAATATATTTGGAAAAAGAGAAAAAAAGAATAGGGTAAGTTATCTCCCTTTAAAAAAGGCAAGAGAAAGCCGTTACAATGGAGGGAAAGAGCAGGAAGTTAAAAGGGAACAAGTCAACCTTACTCTTGTTGGATTTGGCTTAATATATAAAACCCCTTCCCCATCACTCTTCCATCTTCATAGGGTCAATGCTATCTAATATTCTCAATTCTAATCCATGATTAGGAATGATATTCACTGCCAACCTCCTGTTTTTCTTCCCTCCATTACCTAAATTAATCACCCCATCCTCTATTCCCACACCACCATCTGTGTCTGTATCCCTCCTGACTTTCCTCTAGGTGTATAGCTCCCCCAACATGTCCTCTGTGTTTAATTAAAGTGTAATTGCTCTCTAGTTTCCTACTGTCAGTCATGATCTTTCCTGGCAAGTTCTCAAACAATTGGATATGCCTGCTTCCATTTCATAACTTCATAAATTAATTATAACTCATTGGTAGCAGATGAACATGTATTTGACATGATAAAGAATGCATTGTGGGACCAATGACCTCAAGTATAAACTCAAAGACACTATAAAAGGACAGAATCTAGGTAAAGGTAGAAATAATTTAGATTATATATGGTTTAGATGGCATATGAAATATTGCTTATTTATATCAGTGTATCCCAAGTAGATGCAGATTTAGTAGGCTAAGCAGAATTACAAGAAACTACTAGGAAAAGGTAAAGCAGCTAAGATCCATTGACAACTCTGCAAATATTTTCCTGAAAATGGTACAATCCAAAATTTCCCAGTAAGGTGGGAACTAATTGCCAAAGCTTATATAGATCAAAAATCCAGTAAAGAACCCATTATAAATATTCCTAGCAACTTCTGGGATAATTCACTAAGAAGAAAGGATCCAGTAAGGAAGGAGTCAAAGGCAATTATACCAAAAGGCAAATTATCTAAAATAATGAATGCTACTTTGCTTATAAACCTTAAAATCCCAGTATGAACACTAACTTTTGTTGTTTTGTTGTGTTTTTTTTTTGTTCTATAGTTAATTATAAGAAGAAAAGACTGTATTAGCATATGAGCCCAGGGAAAACTCTAACAAAATCTACAAAACTTTTTAATGCTTCAAATGCAACATAACTTATCTGACTTGAGGAAAAGAGTTCTCCCCTGAAACTTTAAGTGGGTGGACCTGTTTGGTTTCTATAAGATTCAAACTTTAAATAATTTGTGCCAAGTTTGTTATACCCTCCAGGTGGAGGAAATACATCAAACAAATCTTCGATTAATTTCCTCAATTTGTGGCTTTCTAGGAACAAATGCGTGAATCATAATAGATTATGGTCTGCACATTTCTATTTAGTACACACAGCCTTGAGAACCATTACGATCCCTGAACATAATGATATGTAAAGTTCTTAGCAAAGTTTCCTTATTTTGTAAAACAGGAATATAAATTTGGATAGTGGTATTTTCCCCCTCTACAATGTGAATATAAGTGTGCTGGTAGAATTCTTATCCATTTTTTAAAATTTATCATCTGAATATCAACTCTTGCAAAAAGCTGTCCCTCATTATGTCAGTCAGTGAAGACTTTCTAATCTGTAGATATACAGTTTATTTGCAGTTCCCAGGCACTAATTATTGTGAATTGTAATTATGTGCACAATATATCCTTGATTATCTTTAGTGTCCATCAAACGATGATGTCTTATCTAACCTCTCTATCCACAATACACCTCACATGGTAGTCTATAACCAATAGCAATAGATGCTACATCTGTAATTTTATTAGAATAAGGAACATATGGATAAAGAAGTTCTCTCTATCAATTCAGGTAAGCACATCCTATACAACTGTTCAGTTTTAGGGTGCTAGGACCCCAAAATATTGACACAAAGGTACTGCCTGAATGAATTCAACCCAAGCTTTCTTTCAGTCAAAGAAAAACACAGTTTATTAAAGATCCACTACATTGGGTAGATTCTTAATGAATGTGAACATTTATGACCATTGTATTGACAATCAAATCAGATAGACTTTGAGTACTTTCAGGGAGACAGGGATGGATCTTAAAGATGGAACAAATGTGGGAGGCATCTGGGGTGGCCAAGAATTCTGTGGTGACTTGAGAAGGGATCCAGGGAAGTTCTTGATGATAGTGGCCAGTAGGCTGGTGTGACTAGAGGTTAGACAACAGAAACTAAGAGAATGGGATTTTGATAGGACAGGGTGGGAAGTAGTTGGAAACAATCCTGAGGTAACACAGTTGGGAATAGCAATAATAGAAGTCTCATGGCCTCTGGAAAAAGTCTGATCAAGTAGAAGATTCAAAGTTCAGCAGAGTTCCCAGGGACTATACACCATCACAACTAGCATGGTTTAAATATTGACTAGAGAATGGAAAGATTAAATGTCTTGTTCTGAGTGACAGAGACAGTGCAATTTACAGGCAGCACTTGAACAAAAGTTTTGCTGCTAGGGAAGCAAGTTCCCTATCTGTTTGTTCATCTAAATTGAGTTGAGCAATGGAATCATTTCTCTTTGACATCTAATGAAATTAATTGAAATTTTCTTGGTAATCTAATAAATCATTTCTAAATATTAAAAATTGTTTTAAAATCCTTTTGAAAATAGTATAAAATTATATTTGTTTCTCATCGGTTGAATAAGTTTAATATACACATGTGTGTATACATGTATGTGTGTGTTTTAATTTCATACACATATGCAAACAAAAGAAAACATTGTACATATGCATAGTATATGTATGTATATATACATATATACACATATGTGTGTATACACACTAACAATATATTGGTGCATTTAAACTGATTATATTTTGAAATATGTGTGTATATGGGTTCATACACATACATAAAGACACCTATAAATGCATTACATGTGAGATCTGTGTGTATAACAAACCTTGTTTAGCCAGTATCCATATATCCACACATATTACATTTATTTGTTACACATATTACATTTATTATGTGTGTATGTATGTTTGTGTGTGTATGCATTAGAAACCTTATATAATCAATATAGTTTTATGTGTAAATTATGTGTTTTGTGTGTATACAGACATGTATATATGTAAACAACACACAAAACATACATGTATGCAATGCATATGTATACATACATGTATGTGCATGTATGCATGTGTGTATAGCTATATATATTTTAATTCCTCTTAATATTCACAGACATTATTTACAATGCACAGATATATACACAGTAACTACAGAAGGTTTGGGTTTGGTTGTAGATAGATAGATAGATAGATAGATAGATAGATAGATAGATAGATAG
>NW_027187361.1:8107108-8189187 GCF_028583685.1 Petaurus breviceps papuanus | reverse complement strand
GATAGATAGATAGATAGATAGATAGATAGATAGATAGATAGATAGATGGATGGATGGATGGAGAGAGACAGAGAGAGAGAGATGGATAGATACATACATACATGCATATATGCATACATACACATACATCTATTTTCTAGCTTTTTTATTGTTATTGAATATTAGAGTCTTAACTGACTATGTTATATAATTATAATTCATTCAATCTCACAACATTTTCACTTTGAGTTTGAAATGCCTCATACTGATTTTGAAGTTGTGCCTATGAGATTAACTTCTCCTTTTAATTGTAGATTAAATATTCCTAATATCATTAAGAAGCTTGTATTAAATAATATTGAAACTCAAAAGAGATGATAGAAAGAGGAAAAAGAAACAGAGCTAGTAACATGAAACCATATTAAAATCATGTAGAATTCCTGAAGTATCAAAACACTTAGGCACTGTGATGTGATATTGCATTAATAGTGTTATAACAATCTTCCATACATAAGTAACCTTAATTTATGTATCTTCATATCAAACTTGGGAGGTGAAAAGAAAATAAATGAATGCTATCATATGGAATTATTTATTCCCCTCTTAGATTACAGACATTCTTTAAAAAATATCTTTATTTTTAAGCCAACTATTGAGATGATGATTTTTCATTATTACTTACAAGAGGAGAAATCATCATTTGTGCATGTTGATTTCTTCATCTGTAAAATGGGAGCTCTCAGCCTCATTAAGGTGTTGGAAAATGTATATCTAAGAAAAGGGGCAGCATGAAAGATATAAAATAATACAGTAATTCCAACAGTTTATAGTTTCATTGCCTTAAGTAGCCAATAATTAAATGGAAATGATAAGATTTTTTCTGCATTCTCATTCTGTTATTATATTGCTAGGAGTATGTCTCATGGAATATCTTTGGGAATGCGTGACACCATGGAGTGTACTATAAAATAGTATTGTCAAACTCAAATAAAAAGGGAACCCTGAAGGGCACATACTGACTTAGAGAACCACAAATTTACACTATCAAGGTTTTATTGTATCTGTATTTATTTTGTTATACTATTCCTACTTATACTTTAAGGTGCCAAAATTAAAGTAGGCTAAACTCCCTCAGGTTGCAGATACATTTTTCTTGATTCACTTTCCAAGTAAAGGTATAATTAATAATTAAACTTTTTTGTAAATAAACCATATTTAAAAAGGGAAATTTCAGTTAGTATAAATTAATTATATTTATTCCTAAGATTTTTATTCATCAGAAAATCACATTAATGCTAAAAATACTTTGCTAATCAGTACAGTTTTAATGCACTTTTCAAGTTGTCTTACTGTTTACATTCAGTTAATGGGATATATTAAACTTCTTGTTAGCAATCATTTCATCCTATTCCAGAATCATGTTTGAAATAGATTTCTTTGTAGTCACCTCATTTTGTGAGTTTACTTTCTTGAAAAACCAGTGTTTTACATTGAGATTTTCAACAATTTAAGTGCTTTAATTTGTTTTTCATTGATATATACTTTGTTTAAGTAAAGCTGTTTTGATTTGATGTGGTAAAAAAAAATATTGTATTCCTTCGGAATGGTTGGCACTTCTCAGCAAAAAAGGCACAGTATTTTGTCTCTCGTGTAAGTAAACAAGTATCCATTTGTCTACTCCAGATTAAACTCTCTATGTTCTGATTCAATCGTCCACTTCTTTTCATCACCCTCTTTACAGTCACAAGAAAAACTTTAATATTAGATCAAAAAAAAAATCTCCACAGGAACTACTCACATACAAAGGAATACTGAACTGAATATCTGCCCATGAGAGTGACAGATACTTGTAACTTGGACGGTGTCTGTGCAGTGAGGGAGGAGAAGAAGCCTTCCCGTTCTTGCAACTCAATACATAGTGCGTGTCACTTGTGTTGGTGTGTTGCTGCACTCACTTTGTCCCTGTTTAAGGCTAGTGAGAACTGGAAAACACAGAGAAAAGATATGACTCTCACTACACTCAGACTGGAGACAGAATATAAGGATAGTGGTTGCCATAGGTCACATGACAAATAGAGGAGAGTGCTCAGTGGTAACCAACCCTGCAAGTAACATGATGGGCTCCACAGTGACTAGTGGAAGGCAGGTTAAACAGGACACAGACAAAGCACTCATTACATCTTTACTTTCTTTTACATCCTCTACATTTTTCATGTGGTTTCCTAAATCCCTTTCCAGCCCATGGGCTACATTTTGTGCCGACCTGGCTTCAACATTTCTATTTTTCTTCATTCAACTAAAAACATTTGTCTCAAGTTCTTTTCTGAGGGTAAAGAATTATAAATTTAGGGTATGCCCATCAACTGGGGAATGGCTGTACAAATTGAAGTATATTATTATGATTGAATACTATTGTAGTATAAAAAATGATAAGTAGTATGGCCTCAGAAAAAATCTGCAAAGACTTTCATGAGCTGATGCAAAGGGAAATGTACTTTGTGCAAACAAACTGCACATTGTAAGATGGATCCAACCATTCTGGAGAGCAATTTGGAACTATCCCAAAGGGCTATAAAAATGTACATACCCCATGGCCCAGCAATGCCACTTCTAGGGCTATCTATAATACAAAGAGATCATGCAAGTGGGAAAGGGATTCATGTGTTCAAAAATATTTATACCAGCTCTTTTTGTGGTGGCAAAGAATTGGAAATCAGGGCGATACCCTTCAATTAGGGAATGGTTAAACTAGTGGTAGTGTATGAATGCAATTGTATACTATTGTGATATAAGAAACAAGGAGCAGAAAAACTTCGAAATCACCTGGAGAGACATATATAAATTAATGCTGAGTGAGAGTAGCATAACCAGAGCTTTGTACAAAATTACATACACATCATATATATTACATACATACATCATATATGTGATGACTGACTTTGATAGACTGGACTCATGTCAGTAATGCAAGGTTATAAGACAACTCCAAAAACTCATGATGGAAAAGTTGATCCACACCAGGGAAAAATTTACAGAGTCTGAATTTAGATTGAAACAAACTACATGCTCTCTCTTTTTTTTCTTTTTTGTATTGTTCCTTATTTCTCATTGCTCATTCCATTTGTTATAATCCTTCTTCACAAATTGATTAATGTTTAATGTGAAGTTATTTGTAGAACCTATATTGGACTGCATGCTGCTGCTACGGGGGAGAGGGGAGGAGCGGGAGAAGGAGAAAATTTGGAACTCAAAAGCTTGTGGAACCAAATGTTGTAACCTGAAAGGAAATTAATTAATTAATTTATTATAAAATATGGTAAGAAGATGAGCTCTGACTGACTTAGAAATACAATGATCCAATATAACACTGAAGGATGTATGATGAAAAGTGCTATCTGTCCCCAGAGAAAGAAGTGATAGTGTCTGAACATAGATTGAAGCATACTTTCAATTTTTTTTGTTTGTTTGAAAGCAAAACTTTCAATTTTTTTTGTTTATTTTTGTCCATGTTTTCTTTCACAACAGGACTCTTATGGATATATTTTCCATGACTACACATCTATAACCTACATTTAATTACTTGCCTTGTCAATATTGGGGGTTGGGGGGAAAGTAGAGAGAGAGTTTACAACTCTTAATTTTAACAACAATTTTTTCATGTAACTAGACAAAAAGAAATTAATAAATAAATTAAAGTAAATAAACAATTTAAATTGTGGCTCAGTGTTTAAATATATTGATGCTTTGGTGATAAATAGATTTCTTCATTGAACACCAAGCAGAAGAGTTACAGATTCAGTGTAGTTTTCAAAAGGAGAGACCACTTCCTTCAAATATTTAGGTGAAATCATAGAACCCTGAAACTTTCATTTGAAGTGGGAATTGAAAGATGGGCTGCTTTCTTTAACTCAACAGTAGAGTGCTGCCATCTGCTACTAATAACATAGACTCAGCCAAAAGATCTTGAGCTTAAGTCTAGGATTATGGATGCCTCTTTGGTCTTGTGCTATATCCTGATCATAGATGACTTAATGGTGATCCTGATATAGAGATATACAGCCCAGTGACTTAAGATTTTGGACGGCTCTTGACATAATGGTAGATGAGAACAATTTGTTGCAATGGCCTTGAAAATGACTGAATCAGGTACTGTGGAGTACTCAGGTTTGGCAAGACATAGAAGACACCATAATCATTCATTGCACCTTGAGCCATTGCCAGTCATCCTGATTTTGTCCTGCCACTGGAGTTCAATGACTATGGAAGAGTAAGACTCATGACTTCACACAACATTGCCTCAGTTAAATCTAATTCATGCACAAGACGAGGCATTACCCATCATTTATTATTTTATCCCAATATCTTGATGCAATTGGTCCTCTTTAAAAATGAAGGATGAAGAACAGCAAGAATGTGATATGCTCCCTCTTCCAATGCATCACTTATTAGAAGAGAAGAACACCATACACAGGAGGAAAAGCACAATGATAACCCTTTCAAGGGTGGAGAATAAAGCACAGAGGTGAATATTATATTGGTATCTCACAGCCAGTTGTATCAAAATGTGCTTTGTGTTCTGTTATTGGCCAAATCCAATGGACTTTTTTAAAATTCATTTTTTGTCTATATTAATTTGTTTACTTTTAGTTTACAACATTCATTACCACAATTCCTTGAGTTTCAAATTTTCTCTCCCTCCCTCCCTCCCCCACCATGACATAATCCAATCAAGTATAGGATCTGAAAATACTTTCACATTATGCATTAGTCAGGTTTTAAGGAAGGATTGTACCAGATGGAATGAAGAATGGAAAGTGGAAACAAAACCAAACAAGAAAAATAAAAAGAGTAGGTAGTTTGATTCAATCTTGCTTCAAACTTAGTTCTTTCTCTGGATGTAGACATCTCTTACCATCATGAGATTTGGGGGGTGGAATTATGACTGTGGATGGCTGAGAAGAGTCCAGTCTATCAGAGTTGGTTGTCACACATATGTTGTGTCTGTAATTGTGTACAAATTCCTCCTGGCTCTACTCTTTTCACTTAGGATCAGTTCTTATAAGCCTCTCCAAGTAAATATGAAGTCCATCTGCTCCTTGTTACTTATACCACAGTAGTACTCCATAACATGCATATAGCACAAGTTGTTCAGCCATTCCCCAATGTATGGGCACCCCCTTAATTTCCAACTCTTTGCTACCACAAAAAGAGCAGTTATAAATTTTTTTTGTACACATGGGACTTTTTCGCACTTTTATGATCTCCTTGAGATACAACCCTAGAAGTGGTATTGCTGGGTCAAAGGGTATGAAATTATTTATTTACCTTTGGGCATAATTCCAGATTGCTCTCCAGAATGATGAGATCAGTTCAATACTCCACCAGCAATGCATTAGTGTTCCAATTTGTCCACATCATTTCCAGCATTTGTCATTTCCCTGTTTTGTCATCTTAGCCAATCTGACTGGTGTGATGTGGTACCTCCAAGTTGTTTTGATTTGAATTTCTCTAATCAATAGTAATTTAGATGGGGCAGCTAAGTGGCACAGTAAGTAAAGTACTGGCCCTGGAGTCAGAAGGACCTGAGACCGGTTCCAGCCTCAGACCTTTAACACCCAAAAACAAAACCCCAAAAACCTAGTCTTGTAACCTTGGGCAAGTTACTTAACTCCAATTGCCCTCCAAAAAGGCAAAAAAAAATGTGATATAGAGCATGTTTTCGTATGCTTATAAATATACTTTATTTTTCTGAAACTGCCTGTTCATATCCTTTGACCATTTATCAATTGGGGAATGACTTGTATTCTTATAGATTTGATTCAATTCTCTGTATATTTTAGAAATGAGTCCTTTATCAGTGACATAAGTTGCAAAAATTCTTTCCCAATTTTCCACTTCTCTCCTAATCCTGGTTACACTGGCTTTGTTTGTACTAAAGCTTTTCAATTTAATGTAATTAAAATAATCAATTTTACATTTCATAATGCCTTCTAATTCTTGTTTGGTCATAAATCTTCCCCTCTTCACAAATCTGGCAGGTAAACTATTCCTTGCTTTCCCAGATTGCTTATAGTATCACCCTTTATACCTGGATCATGAACCCATTTACACTTGATTTTGGTATATGGTGTTATATAATGGTCTATGTCCAGTTCCTGTCATACTATATTGCAGTTTTCCCAGCATTTTTTTGTCAAATAGGGAGTTCTTATCCCCAAAGCTAGGGTTTTTGGGTTTATCAAACTGTAGATTACTATAGTCATTGACTGCTGAGTCTGGTGTACCCAATCTATTCCAGTGATACACTACTCTATTCCTCAACCAGTACCAAGTAGTTATGAGGACTGCTGCTTTATAAAACAGATTAAAATCTGGTATAGCTAGTCCAGCAACTCTATCATTTTTTTGTCATTAATTCCCTTGATATTCCGAACCTTTTGTTCTTCCAAATGAATTTTGTTACTATTTTTTCTAGCTCTATAAGGGAGTTTTTCAGTAAACTGCTTGGTATGGCACTAAATATAAAATTTAATTTAGGTAAAATTGTTATTTTTATTATATTAACTTAAGCCAGTCATGAGCAGTTTATGTCTTTCCAACTAGTTAGATCTGAATTTATTTGTGTTAAAAGTGTTTCGTATTTGAATTCGTATAGGTCTTTGGTTTGTTTTGGCAGGTAGATGCCCAAATATTTTATAATGTCTACAGTAACTTTAAATGGGATTTCTCTTTGTATCTCTTGCTTTTGAATTTCATTAGATATATACTGGAATGCAGAAGATTTATGTGGGTTTATTTTATATATTGCAACTTTGCCAAATTTATTTATATTCTCAAGTAGATTTTTACTTAATTCTCTAAGATTCTCTAAATATATCATCATATTATCTGCCAAGTGTGATAGCTTGGTATCTTCTTTGCCTAATTTGAGTCCTTTGATTTCTTTTTGTCTCTAATTGCTACTGCTAACATTTCTAGCACCAGATTGAATAAGAGGGGTGATGGTGGACACACTTGTTTAACACCTGATCTTATTGGAAAGGCTTCTAGTTTATCCCAATTACATATAATATTCGCTGATGGCTTTAAATAGATGCTACCTGTTATTTTAAGGAAGGCTCCATTTATTCCTATACTTTCTAGTGTTTTTAAAAAGATTGGATGCTGTATTTTTCCAAAGCCTTTTCTACATCTATTGAGATAATCATGTGGTTTTTGCTTGTTTTATTGTTGATATGATCAATTGTACTGATGATTTTCCTAATATAAACCATCCTTGCATTTCTGAAATAAATCCTACTTTATCAAATTGTATTATTCTTGTGATAAGGTGCAGTAGTCTTTTGTTAATATTTTATTTAAGATTTTTGCATCTATATTCATGAGGGAGATTGGTTTATAATTTTTTTTCTCTGTTTTATCCCTACGTGATTTAGATATCACTACAATATTTGTGCCATAAAAAAGGATTTGCTAGGACTCCTTCCTCACTAATTTTCCCAAATAGTTTCTAGAGTACTGGAATTCAATTGTTCCTTAAATGTTTGAAAGAATTCACTAGTAAATCCATCTGGCCATGGAGATTTTTACCTAGGGAATTCACTGATGACTTGATAAGTTTCTTTTTCTGAGATGGAGTTATTTAAGTAATTTATTTCCTCTTTGGTTAATCTGGGCAACTTTCCCACTCCTACTGCCTGTAGGATATTTTATACTTAATGAAGTTATTTATTTTTCGCACCAAGTGTGACATGAACAAATCTCATGTGAAGCTCCTCTCCCCTCTTTCCCTCTATTATTATATGTTTGGCTTCTCTTATTCATAGAGTCCTATGCTTAATGTGTTGTGTTATTCTCTCTTTGTAACAGAACCAGTGAGGGAAAAGCTCATATAATACTCATCTCCCTCCCTTCTTTTCCTCTGCTATATTGTTTTTATTCTTCTTTGTGTGGCACTTTACCCTTTTCCACTTCATTCATTCCTCTTCTTCCATTGCAGTCCATTTGTAGCCCTTAAAAATTTTTTTAAACATCATTTTGTGTAATTTATATGCATACCCTCTAATTATCTATAAACAGTTTGCTCTTATTAAATAACAGGGTGTATGCGTATGTGTGTGTACGCATGTGTGTGTGTTTTCCTTGTTTACCTTTCTATGTCATTCTTGCATCTAGTAATTGGAGGTTGAATTTTCCATTGATTTCTCGATTTTTCATCAGGAAGGTCTGGAAATCCGTTATATCATTCAATGACCAGCTCTTTGCCTGGAAGAATATGCTCAGTCTTTCTGGGTAGGTGATCCTTGGTTGTAACCTGAGCTCTTTTGCTTTGTGAAAAATTGTGTTCCACTGCCCCTGATCTTTCAGTTAAGAGGCTGACAAATCCTGTGTGATCATCACTGTGTTTCCTCTATATTTGAATTGTTTCTTTCTGGCCACTTGAAGTATTTTCTCTTTTACCTGGTAGTTCTTGAGTTTGGCCACAACATTTCAAGGACTTTTCAGTTTGGGATCTCTTTCAGGAGGTGTTCAGTGGATTCTCTTGACTTCTATTTTACCCTCAGGTTGTAGTATCTCAGGGCAGTTTTTCTTAATGAGCTCTTGGAGAATGTTTTCCATGCTCATTTTTTCAGAATGATTTTCTGGTAGGCCTACGATTCTCAGATTATTTTTCCTGGATCTGTTTTCCAAGTCAGTTATTTTTCCATTGAGATATTTTACCTCTTTTCCTAATTTTTCATTCTTGTTTTGTTTGACTAATTCTTGGTTCCTCTTAGAGTTATTTACTTCAAATTGGTTGATTCTAATTTTTAGTAAATTATTTTCTTTGGTTTATTTTTGGAGCTCCTTTTCCATATCACACCTTTTTCTCTTTAACAAGCTGTTTGCTTCATTGAATTATTTTTCTAATTTTGCAAAGATTTTACAAGAATTATTCCTTTTGTCTTTTATTTTTCTCAATTGGTTTTCAAAGTATCTTTTGAGCTGCTCTGGGAGAGATTTCTGAGCTTGGGACCCATTCCCTGTTGATATTTCTTTGCTTGGCATTACATGTGGGTGGGGAGTCAACATTATCTCCTTCTGAGTTTGGTTTCTCCCTCTGAGGATAGTAGGACTCCAGAGTCTTTGTTGTCTACTTTCTACCCATTTTGAGGCAGTGCCCTAGCCATGACCTTCCTCTAGGGTTCCCAAGCCTTTACTGCTTAGGGTATTTCCCTGGGGAAATAGTTACTATCTTTTTGAGGGGTGGCGGGGTTGAAGCAGCCAGGGCTCACTCTGCCATCCTGCTCCTCGGAGGTCCTTTTAGGGGCTTTTTTTATTTCTGGGTTATGGAGTGCTAGTCCCAGGTGTATTTGCTGTCCCGAACAAGGGACCTGCATTTCATTCTTACTTTTGCTCTTTCCAGTCCCATCCCTTTGGTGATAGGCCTAGTAGTGGCCCTTCTGCTTGGTGGGAGGACTTATCCCCCTCATTAATCAGGCCTCCTCCCGGACTGCCTTTGCTTGCTGTGCCTGTTACTTCTCAGTCTGCCTCTGCGCACCCCATTGGCCTTTTCTCAATCCTCATTTTCCTCAACCTCTATTTAGCCTGGAACATTGTTGATTCCTCTCTCCTCTTTGATACTCTCTTTTCTCTATGTTGCCAGAACACCATCTCCTAGGTTTGTCCTTATGTATCTGATTATTCCTTCTGTCTTCTCTGTTGAACATTCCTCCAGAGGCTGACCTCTAACTATAGGTGTCCTTCAGGTTTCTCATGCTGGGTCCTCTTCTCTACTCCCTTGTACTATTTCATTAGATTATTTAATCAGGTCCCATTAAACCATCTTTATGCTGATGATTATCAATTCTATCTTCCCTGTCAATCTTTCTTGTGACATCTAATGTTGTATATCCAACTGCCTTTTAGACATCTTGAGCTGTATGTCCAGTAGATAAATTCAATATGTACAAAATGGAAGCTCATTAAATTCTTGAATATTATAAATTATAAAAGTCTTACTGATTTGCAATGGGGAAGATGTTTCCTTATTGAGTTTCCATAGCTCCAATAAAATCATAGGTTTGTACAATATGCAGACATTTACATATACACATACACACACTTATTTCTTCAGTGTCTAAGTGTCTAACATTGTAACTTTGAATAAAGATGTTAATCTCTCTTCAAAATATATTGAAACTATTACACAACCTTGTTATAGTGCTTCACATATTGGACTACCTTATCTATTATATAGATCAGTAGACAAATACAGGAAGTTAAGGCTAACAGGTATTCTCTTATTTGACATTATTTTGTTACATCCTAAGGTTACATAGATGAAAATGAAGTAGTAGCTTCTAGAAAAGAGTTTATATCTATTGGGAAGAAACAATTTATACATGAGTAAATAAGTGAAAAATATACAGAATAAATACATAGAAATGTAAAATGGGCTATGAACAACTGAAGAAATAAACATATGCCTTTTAGAAGAGGCAACAGTTGAAGTAAAGATTGACGGAATCTAGTGATCCCCAAAAACGCAAGTGTAGAGGGAGAGAATTGTGGGCATGAGGCCTAAAAGACTGAACAGAGAGCAGTGATACAATGTGATGTATAGCAGAGCTCAAGTAAGATAATTTGGGAGGCAAGTATGTGAAAAGAGTAAGAACAAATCTGTCTAGAAAGTTTGATTGGAACTAGGTTGTGATAATTTATATTTTATTCCTAAGGCAATAGACAGTCACTGAAGCCATTTAAAACTTTTCCATTTAATATTTTTAGATGATAATGTTGAGAGAATCCTTGAAAAACATTATTTCCATGATCCAAGCTGTAATGTCTTCTTAGGAAAACTCCTTTTTAAAAAGAACCTGAGATGTTTCTTTTTGTTCTTTCAAATTAATTTTTGAAATAAATATTAAAGCAAATTATATTTATATATTATTTTAATAAATAGTAGAAGGACATCATGGAAGGTCAGTCAAACTGTGGGATGCAGCAAGGAAACACATTCAGTGCCCCTGCTTTGCTGCTCAGTTTTTATCTTTTTTCTGTGGCTTAATTCCAAACTCCTGGGTTCCTTCTCCTCCCACAGGCAGCAGCTGCTCCTGGCTTCTGCCCAGGTCCCAATGCAGGCAGCTCACCATTCCTGCTCTCAGCTCAGCAAAGTCTGCATGCAGGCCGTTCTTCTCTCCTGCTCCATGGCTCCACAGAATCACAGCTTCCACAACTGGGAAACAAACAATTATCCCATCCCCCATACTTTCCTTTTATTCTGCAGATCCTGTTCGTGACGCCATTTTGTAGCAGCAAGCACCCCAAGTGTCCTCAGGGTGTTTGCCAACACAGGTTCTTAGATCTGCTTTGATAAAGGAAAGCAACTCAAAATGGGTGACCAAGCTTACTTTAATCAGTCAAATATGTATCATTTACCTAGTTCAGGGGGAAAAGGTCAGCACCCCAAACTTCAGAATATACAGACAGAATCATCAAGACAGAAACAAATCAAGTAGACACATTTCCAAGCTGCCCAACCATTACATCCATACCAAATCAACATCTGGGTTTCAACATCTGGGTTTTTCAAAGCCAAGGGGGGGCTCTTAACAACGGCTTCTCAGAAACCAGATCAAATCACAGAACATTTCTCAAAGTAAGCCCCAAAACAAAGCTACACATCAGGACTTATATAGCCTTCTCCTGGCTCAGAGAATGTATCAACCTTATCGACTCACTGCCCAATCAAAAACTATCTACTGAAAAACAAGCCTCCTACCCCAGGCTCCAGGTGCACTTTGGCCTAAGGGCAGGGCAGATTTAAAAATTTACATTCTCATTACAACACTACACCTAGAAATTATTTTCAACATACTGAAGTGGAAACACATTTCCCTAAGTTATTCATATCTATGTACTGTTAAAAAGTGGTTGCAACATCCTACTAGACAAATTTAATCTCAGTTACACAATAAAAGACTTAACTCAGATGTAGCTCAGATAGTTGTTTTTTTTTCAAGTAGGCACTAGAGGGAATCCGAAGGAGAGGTACAGGTAATTTAAATGTAAGGGGGAGAGAGAGACAGAGAATCTAGAGGGATAAAAATGAGTCATCCCACTGAGAAAAATTCTGAAGAGTATTTCAGAAAGGAGTTAGATAAGTAAAGAGAGAAATTGGTCAGGGTAGTCAGTGACATTTGAAAGTACTAGTAAGGGAATTTGAGGCTAAAGCCAGAAAGATACCAGGGCAGAGGGAAACACCAGAGCTAAGAAGACAAAATGCTGTTAAAAAAAAAAAAGATCAGAATAAAGGAACTCCTTCCTACAGGGAAATCAAGGAAGACTGGCAGTCAAGTTGAGACAAATTCCTTTGAGAAGAATCAGCATTGATTTTGCTGTTGTTGTTGTTATACACACATACATACATACATACATACATACATACATACACACATACACACACACACACATACTGAAATGGACAGCAGAGCAATAATCTGAAAGCAAAGCCAATTGTAATTAGATAGGACTGTTTATTAGCCAGCCAGCAACTGCCTCCCAAGTAGGGAAGACAGCCTTGAGCCTTTTGCAAAGCAAATTTTTATAAAAAAACATGTTGCTAACAACAAAGTATAGTTCCTAGAGGGTGTTGTGCCATTTCTAATGAAGCCTTGGTTACCTAACAAAGCCCTGGTTACAAACAAAGCTTTGGGCCATTTCTAGCAACACAGATGGAAAGTCCCATAACTACTATGGCCTAAAAGGCGGTTTCCAGGAACCCTGGTAGTGGCCCAATTCTGGAAGGGTGAGATTGGGAGGGTGGCTTTGGTTTATAATTTCTGGTGGACACTTCACTACATACATTCAATCATTCATACATTCATATATATATATGTATATACATACATACATATATTCATGTGTGTGTATATATGCTACTGCATGAATTTTCTGGTCAAGTGAACAGGGGAGTTACACAGACATAATCCATACGTGAAAAAAAAGTTATTCGTTCAACTTATACTAACAGCGTTAGGTGGCTAGTTAGTGTTTTGTATGGAGTTATAGATTTACAGTACAAAAGACAGAAGAGCTGAATTCAAAATCTATCTCAGACTTTCACTAAATATGTAATTATGAGAGATTGGACAAGTCACTCCCTGGGACTGTTTCCTCATCTAGACAATGGAGATAACAATAGCTTCTACCTTATGAATTTGTTATGACAATAAAATTTTTAAAATAACAAAAAAATTGTACAATTTGATATAAATGTAATCACTATTGTTATTTGAAAGTCAATGTATTCAGTCAATAAACGTCAAATTTTAGACTATGTGTAAGGGACTATGTTGATTGTTAGAGATACAAAAAGAGACAAAAAATAGTCTCTGACCGGAAGGATCTTACAATCTAATGGAGACAACATGAAAACAATTATATACAAAGCAAGATATATCCTTTGTGGGATACAATTGCACCAGGTGATTTGTCTCCTTCCTTTTTTCTCCTAGCATATTGTAATATAATTTGTTAATGATGTTAAATGCTTTTGAGTTCTTGGTTTCTTAGGCCATGCTCCTTACCAAATTAGGGGATTGGAATAGCCTGGTTGTTATATGATGAGTCTACCTCACAAACAAAAGGATCAGGGTAGGATGAAGACTTCTAATAGTAATGGAATTTTTTTAAGCAATTGGGGTTAAGTAACTTGCTCAAGGTTACATGGCCAGGTGTTTCTGGGTGGGTGCTAAGTATATGAGCCCAGGATTCGATCTCCAGGTCATCCTGACACTGGAGCCGGTGCTCTTACTCGCTGTGCTATCTGGCCGCCCCTAGTAATGGAATTTGAAGATCCTCTGTATTGACTTGCTTGAGTGTGATTGTGAACCCAGAGATTGTGAATTCCACTTGTGGAATGGACTTGTTGACATGAAAAGAGAGGGCTGAACTGGGAAGAGCTGAGGACCTGAATTTAGAGAGGCTGAAGAATTTTTGAAAGCAGCATTGTAGAGGCAGAGAGACAGAGAGGATTTCTGAGGGCCAGTTCAATCTGCCCAGGATTTTTGAGAGCTGCCACCCAGATCTGCCAAGGACTGAGGAGACATGGCTGTTAGGCTGGAACTTTGTCTGCTTTGATGTTATTTTGCCAGATTCATCCACTGGTGAAGGACAGCCCTGTTGTTGCAGAGGCCCTGGAACTTTGCTGCTGCTTCAGGGGTCCAGAGACTGTTCTGCAGACAGAGAGTGAATTGTGCTGTTGTTGCCGAGGTTCTGGAACCTTGCTGTTGGTTCAGAAGCCCTGAAGAGGGCTTTTATTGTTGTCTTTACAGAAATCTTGGAAGAGGTTTTTGCAAATATTTTCAGGGGTCCTATGACTGTTCTGCAGACAGTGAATGCATTAATGAGGACACTCATCTTGTGGCCTTGTAAGCTTTGTCTCCCCAGGAACAAAGATTTCTGAGAATTTGCCTCAGGTCAAGATGAAGAAAAGACCTCTCTTTGGGTATTAAATGTTGTGCTTAAGCTTTTTGAAACTCAGGGTTAGATGGCCTATTCAGTTGTCATCCAATGGTGGGAAACTTTTGACTGTTTTGTGTGTTGTGACTGACCAAATTAATGTATTTTGCTTATGATTGGAAATGAATCTCCATTTGAGAAAAGGGGCTTTGTGATTGACTAAATGGATACACTGCATAGGGTGGAATAATACTTAGAAGATGGACTTTGTGATTAACCAAATGAATGTAATATCCAGGTGTGGAGTATGACTTGGAAATTATTGAATTACACTTGGTGAATTCTGTATTTTGAATTATACTATATTTTGATTTTTTTTCTTCTTAATTTGTCACTGAATATAATGGAGAGCAGCTATGCTGGTATTTTGAACCTTGGAAAGTTGCCTTTTCTTGGCATTACAGGGCTCAAAAGACACCTGGGGAAAAATAAGGGTGGTTGTCATGCTCCTGAACCTACAAAAAGTGTGGATGCTGTCCAGAAACATGCTATCTGGATATTTGGAAGGGAAAAGTATCTTAGACTGTATAATCAGTACCAATCAGTGTTCGATACAATACTTGACTCATGGGAGTGAACTTCTTGTCTCATGACATGAATGAGTGGAAAATGTAGAAAAAAGGAGAGCTTTCAGAGTAAAGACTCTCTAGTCTAGTACTACCTTTGGGTTTTAGCAGGGGATAAACACATACATACACACATCTATATCCACATACACACATATAGGTAGGTATATACATGCATACATATAGATATATAGATATGTGGAAACAGGTTAGTTCTGTCATCTGCTGAAGGTTCTAAAGCAGTCAAAAGGAGCAATGGAAGGTACCAGCAGAGACCTGTAATAGTAACCATGCACCGAGTAATTGCAAGAAATAATTCTTGCTAAGAACTCTACTTTGTCCATGATTTAACAAATTGATATTAAAAAGGTTTCTGGGTAATGGTTGTTCATTGGCAAGTGTCATTAATTTCAACAAGCTCTAGTATGAGCTCTGTTTTATTGTTTTATGCCTATAAATACTTTCTTTTCTTTTATGCAATAATTTCAGCTTAAAAAATCTCTCAGAATATCTAGAGACAACAACAGAAAGAGGTAAAGGTCCTCCCAAATAGCCTGTGACAATATATGTACAATGATGATTAAGACATGTTCCCTGACTGCACGGGAAAATCTTATATTAGGAGAGTAAAACAATATTCAAAAATAGCTAGAAAGCAAAATAAAAAAAGAAATATACCAAGATGTTGAAAGTTCTATAAATTGTGAGATAAAAGGAGAAGGAATTATGGATTTGAAAATGGGATATTTTCATTAAGGTGGAATTTGAAATAAATGAAATAAAAATTAAAACATCAAAAATGTAAATATCTCTAAAAATGTAATGGTGATTAGCACTATTGGTGGTACTAGTGGAGAGGGGCAAAATACAATTTCTCTTTAAAATAGAATATCTCAGTCATCAACAATAAATAAGAGAACCATTAGGACCAAGATTGTCATGACAAAAATGTGAACTCCTTAGTAGCCTTCTTCAGACTAAGCATGGGTCAGTGGAGTAGGCTGGGGTGGACTAGGTGCAACAGTGCAGGGAGTATCAAGTAGTCTAATTCAGTGACCTAGATGGACTGGGCTGGAGGTGTCAGTGACCTGGGCTGCTAAAATGTATGGGAAAATTCAGAGACTGTGTTGCTTTCAAAGTTATGACCTTTCCTTTTAGGGGTACATGCCCCATCACCCCATCACCTATATTTTAGCAAAATTAGCATTTAATTCAGGTAATTGTCATAAGGATCAAATGAGATATCTAAAACACTTAGGAAAGCTTAAAATGCTATGTAAATAACATCTATCATTGTTGTTAACACAACTACTATACATACCTCTAACGTGACGAGAGTCAGGGACTGTACTACAAGTGTCACTAACTGTGGTTTTGAAGTTCCTGGAGCTAGTCCTACTCATCATTATTTCATAACTTGATATCCTTTTAAAAATATCCTCAATACCCATCATATGATATTATTAAGGATAAAATATTTTGAATAGGGAAACCTAGAACTTGACATCTCAATGATGTTTGCTATATATATTTAAAAGTTTATATATACTTAATATAAACTATATATACTTAAAGTTCTATCTCTACTGCTAGCTCTATCAGTGTTCTCATATTGACAAGGTTTTGGTTGCATAGTAAATAATCATAAGTCAATGTAAGAGGCAGAAAGTCCCCAAGAAGCCTTTTTGAATTTTTCTGAGGAAGGAGCATCATATGGTTAGAATAGTATTTTCAGAATAATATTATACAAAACCAGGTTATTGGTGTTTTATGGCTTGTTTTCCTCTGTTTTGATTTTGTTATGTTTTATCCTTTCTGTAAAAGGTAGATAATTTGTACCTGGGATTTGATTGCTTCAGGGGCTCAAGGCTTGAGTTCATGACATGCTTTCCACTACCATTCATGAGAATCATCATAGTCATGTGACCTCATGAATTTCAAATTTAGCTATTATCTTATCCTCACTTTTCCATTAAATTTCCTTGAAAGAGATATCTGCATTTAATGCTTCCACTCCCCTCCCTTCCACTCCATTTTTTAACTTTTTCAATTTGGTTTCTGAGTTTACCAATTAGCTGAGCTTAGGATCAAAACAGCTTCCTTGTCAAATAGAGATATTTAACTTTCAGACTAAAAAAATGTAGAATATTAATCCACTTTAAAGATTTAATGAATGAAGATCATGGTTTTCACTGTAAGTAAAATTACAGTATATTTAAGTTGAATATTTTTTGGATGCATCTTTCCAGTTCAGAAGATGTGATTTAGTGAAAAGTAAAAAAGGACAGCCCTTTTCTATTCTTACAATGATAATGTAACTCACCATTTCCTGAGAGGAATGTAGAGTAAACTAGACATGGTTCTACTGGGGTCTTTTTCTTTCTTGTCTATTTCTCCCTTTAGCATTAATTTACATTAAGAGTTTTGAAAATTCTATTCAGATTACAGTAGATATCTTTTCCTTTTCTCATATATGAACAGCAGAAGCAAGAGAATCTATAAACAGCTATAGCATTCTACTGGCATCTTTGCATAGAAACAACTAGATATTTGACCTTCCAGTGTCTAAAGAATTGAAATGTAATGAATAGTTAGTAGTTTTCAAAAATAAAATGTCTGAATGAGGGTTGAATTTATCTTGCCAGCTAACTAGTAATAGTTAAATAATATAGTTTGACTGTTAATATACACCATAATTTTCTTGTGCTTCATTGTTTTATATATTGGAATAAATGGCCTATCTTTGATTCATATTGAGGCCTGGATGCCTTAGTGAGGAACCCTATACAAAAGCCAAGTTACTAGCTTTTTCTAAGATATATGGGGTGGCGGTGTTAAGGCAAGAAAAGCATGGTAAACATTCTTCCTCTAATGAAAAAAACATCATTTTTCTTTGTTTCTTACTACAATGTCCAGGTAAAGTTTAGGGACAGGATGCTAGTTTGCCAGTTCTAGGACATCAGTAACATGGTTCTCTATACCCTGTGAAGAGGAAAGAAAAATAAAAATGACAGGAAAAAAAATAAAAACTCTAGACTTCTAAAAGTTATTCTCCCATCGATGACAATGGAATTGTAATGTTATTGTAATATCACACCATATGATCTGTTGTTTTAAAAATTTGAAATATCCTTAATCAATTAAATATAGACCAAACAGTATGTAAGACAAATATATACCAAAAGAAAGTACCTGCTGAGGGTGAGATAATTTTGAGGTTATTAAAGGATTAATTATGGGAATATAAAGGAATATAAATTTTTCTAAGTGGTACATGGTACATACAGAAAAATTGACCATGTACTAGAGCATAAAATCCTCACAATCCAGTGGAGAAAGATAGACATATTAAAAGCATCCTTTTCAGATGATGATGCAATTAAAATTATATGTTATAGAGAGCCATGAAAAGATAGACTAAAAACAAATTGGAAACTAAATGATCTAATCCTAAAGAATGAGTTGGTCAAATAACAAATAGTAGAAACAATAAGTAACTTCATTCAAGTGAATGACAATAATGAGACCACATACCAAAACTTATGAGATATAGCAAAATCAGTTCTTAGGGGAAGTTTTATATCTCGGAATGTTTACTTGAATAAAATAGAGAAAAATACATCAATGAATGGGTTATGCAACTAAAAAGCTAGAAAAAGAACAAATTAAAAATTCCCAATTAAATACAAAATTAGAAATTCTAAAAACCAAAGGTGGTTTTAATAAAATGAAATTCAGAAAACTATTAAACTAATAAATAAAACTAAATGCTGTTTTTATGGGAAAAAAATAACAGAAAAATTATAAACATTTAGCAAATTTGATTAAAAGAAAGAAGGAAGAAAACCAAAAACCAATACCAAAAATGAAGCAGCTGGATTTACCTCCAATGAAGGGGAAATTAAAACAATAATTAGGAATTATTTTAGCCAATTGTATGCACACAATTTTGGCAAACTTAGTGAAATTAATGTGTATTTACAAAAATTAAAACTGCCCAGATTAACTGAAGAGGAAGTAAAATACTTCAAGGTAATAATAAAGATACAGTTGACAAGAGTTGAAAGTATCAACTTCCCACGTAGGGATATAAAATGTTTGTCCTTATTGAATAACATCTTTTGTTTTGTTTTTCTTTGCTGTTTACCTTTCTATGCCCCTCTTGATTCTTGTACTTAAAGTTCACATTTTCCAATGAACTATGGTCTTTTCATCATGAAGTTATGGAAGTGCCCTATTTCATTGACTATCCATGGACGCCTCTGAAAGATTATGGTCAATTTCCCTCGTTTGCCTTGCATATTATCATATTCTGAGTCATCTGGCTTTTTTTTCATGTAGAAGCTACAAGGCCCTGCATAATCCTGATTGTAGTTGCCTAATATTCAAATTTTTTTTTCTGTCTAGTTGAAGTATTTTCTACTTGACCTGATAATTCTAGAATTTGACTATAATATTCAATGGTATTTGCAATTTGAGATATTTTTCAAGGGGTGGTTGGTGAATTCTTTCAATGACAATATCACTTTCTCATTGAAGAAACTAGGGTTGTTTTCCTTGATTTCTTTGGATCTTTTTTTTTTCATCATATTTATCAGGTAGACCATCAATTCTTAAATTATTTCTCCTGGATCTATTTTCCAGATTATTTGATTGTCCAATGAAGTATTTTACATGGACAGTGTGATAGAAATGGTATATTACAGACAGGCATTGGTCACAGGAAAAAATTAAAGATATCTATAAGCATATGAAGAAATTATCTAAGTCACTATTGATTGGAGAAACACAAAATAATTCTGAGTATCACATCACATCTATCAGATTGGCTAACATGGCAAAAAGTAAAAATGATAAATGTTGGAATAGATGGGGAAAAATTGGATCTATATCCAAAGGTCTATAAAACCGTTCTTACCCTTTGATTCAGCTATAACTTATGCAAATGATAAAAGGACCCACATGTACAAAAATATTTATAGCAGCTGTTAATGTGGTGCTCAGTAATTGGAAATGGAGAAGATGCCTATCATTTGGGTAGTGTCTGAACAAGTTGTGGTCTATGAACTTAATGGAATACTATTGTGTTGTAAGAAATGATGAGCAGGTGAACTTCAGAAAATGAGCTAATACAGAGTGAAGTGAGCAGAGTCAGGAGAACATTGTGTACAATATTAGTCATATTATTCAATGACTAACTTTAATAGGTTCACCTCTAGTCAGCAATGCAAGGATCCAAGATAATTACAAAAGACTCATAAGGGAAAATGCTCTTCACATTCAGAGGAAGAACTATGCAGTCCAAAAGCAAATTGAAGCATGTTATTTGATTTCTCTTTTTTCTTCTTTCTCCAGGTTTCTCCCATTACTTCTAATTCTTCGTTATAGTATGACTAATGTGGGAATAGGCCTGATATAAATACATATTTTGAGCCTAAATCAATTTAACTGCCCTATTGTGGTGAGGGAAGGGAAAGATGGGGAGAAAATTTGGAACTAAAAATCTTATGCATGTGAAGACTTTCTGTTGATTTTTACAGCACCTGAAAAGTCTTCCAAATCAGATATATAAATCACTCAGAAGTGTTTCTTCTTACAATTTACACAATAAAAAATAATATCCTACTATCTACTGTTCTTATTACCTACACAATAGAAAAACAATATGAAGACTATGTGTTGTGTAACCTATAAGTAGTTTATAGTAAATAGATTATAAATAAATTATAGGAGATTTTTCTGCATATTTATTTTGGTCAGACCCTTTTGGTGGAAAATGAACAGGTCCATAATTGAATACTATGAAGAGATACAGGTAGATGCTATTTGGTATCTTCAATGACTCTATGTTTTTCAATAAAATATAATAATTCTAATCATAATATTCTTTCAGTTATATTTGACTATGAATCACAATATATTGTACTGTCCAACGAATCTGGATTACTGACCATGGAGAGACATATTGTGCATATAATATTATATGTTAATAATTGCAAATTCTGTGCTTAAATCAGTAAAAGAAATATATCAGTGGAAAAGAAGATGAAGGACTCACACAACACGGAATTAATAGAAAAATGGACAGCTCAAGTATATCTTTGACACCAGTGAAATTTCCAGAATTTTTTGATGGTAACCATTAGCAATTTCTATTTACCAAGTGTATTCAATCTATTTAAATTGTTACTCCTCTTCCCTTTTAGATAAGAAAAAAAATACATCAAATGGTACATATGACAAATTTTCAATGTTCCTTCTATGACTTTTAATTTTCTCAAGGTCTCCATTTTTATACCTAACTTACTCTTATCTTGTTTCTCTATTCATCACTGTAACACAGGTTAATTGCTCTAAAACAAGAGTTCTTATTCTAGAGTCCACAGACTCAAGTTTGTGGATAGATTGATTTCCTTTGTCATGCTTTGCATTTTATTTTATTTACCTAAAATATATTCTGAGAAGTGGTTCATAGGTTACACTGCAATGCCAAAGGCAAGAAACAAAAAATACTAAGAAGGCTTGCCATGCAGTAATGCCCTTTGTTAAATCCAAACTACCAGCCATTTCAATGTTTCTCTAAATTTCAGACTTATTACTTGAGTCTCATTTCATTTAAGTTTTTAGATACTATGTCTTTTTCAAACTTTTAAGCATATTTTAACCTCAGAAAATCAACTGATTTTAAATAATTTTCAAAGAGCTGTTATTTCGCAATAGTATATAAAAATGAATTAATTGAGCAAATACTGGTTTACATGAGTCATATTTTTTCCTTAAAGACAATAAGCAAAATATTTATTTCCTTTTTTGAGAATTTTCCTGTTTTTATACTTATTATTTGACATTTTTATTTGATATCCCATGGTTCTTCACTGCAATCCAGTGTAGATGGTCTCAAAGGAATGCAAATAGAAATTGCCTAGAGAAGTCCAGGAAGTGAAAATATAAAGAAAAAATGGTGCTTATTAGATATATATAAACTCAGATCATATATATAGCCACATCACTATTTCATTCCCTTCAGTGTCATTTCCAGTGAACTCTGATTAACATCCAGTATCAGGTAATCACTGAAAATTTACTCATCTTTTCTTAACAGTATCTCTGTAAATGTTATTTTAATGTTTGTATTACCTAATTCAATACTTTTGTTAGGATTAAGTGAGACAATGTTTATAAATGCTAAATATTATTTAGTGTCACATTTTATTGGTATCATTCATATTATCATTGACAATCAGACAGAACATTGTTTAAATATAGGATAATAAGAAATCATGCATTAAAGTCAGTGAAATGGTTTCAGGCTACATTTCATTTGTTCTTGCTATTGTTATTATTATCAACAGTTTTTATTCCATGAAACATTTCTTCAAAGCATTTTGCTAAAATGTTACATGGAGAATTCAACTTGGTCCAGCGAAATATATGCCCATACACATAAGCATAGTTTGTATATACATAATATGTTATATTTGGGGGGAAAAGTTTTAGATTACTTGATTAATATTTCTACCTTAAGATTAACTCACTCCATAATAATAGATTAAAACTTGATTATTGGTAATAATAACATGTAAAGTTTATATAGATATTTCTGGCTAGAATCTGTTTTTATCATATTACTTCTGGACTTCAGTCATGCACCCCACCAAAAAAAAAATGTACTACCATTTATGTGTTATACAGGATCCAGAATGTTCTCCAAAGTATGACTCAGGAGTCCACATCAAAAGAATACCTTTTACTAGTCCACCAGAGAACATACTAGTTTTAACAACGTCACTAATCTAATACTGTGGAAATGTAAATAACAGGAACATATTATTCCCACAAATTTGAGTTTAATCTCCCACAAATGAACCTACTTTTCATGGGGAGGTTGGATAAGCATACCTACAAGGTCCTTGAATAATCCCCATTCTCTTTAACTTGCTGGCCTATCATTACTATTCCTGGCTCACCCCATTAGATTGAGTCTACTTTCCTTTAACTTTCCCCAACACTCCTCGTCTTTAATTATTATTACATTGGGGCTGTTTCCTCTAATAGCTAGAAAAGAAAAGGAATGGTTCAGGTTTCTCTTAAATTGGGTAGACTAAGATGGGTAGAAAAGGGGATTTCTCTCCCTTGTGTATACAGCACCAACTTTGACTTTTGATGCACAGATTTTATTTAATTAAATTAATTAAATATCTAAAAATGTTTAGCAATGTAAACAGAGAATAAAGACATATGTTTAACTAATATATTTAAAAGAAAGGTCAGGCAAGTTTATTTCACTAAGAAATCATTTCCTAGATAAAGGTGAGCCAGATATTGCAGTGTTTACTATGAATGTTTTCTATGGAATGCTTTAGGGTATCTGTTACAATGGTGTTGGGCAAGACTCTTGTATTTGTTCTCTATACATCCATTTCTTTAAATTTCTCTAAATTTTTATCTCTTTTCTATTTTACCAGAATGTTTGTTTATAATGCTGTTCTAGATCACAACAATTTATGGAGAAATGAAAAAGCAATTTTCTTTGGATAGCTAGCTATTCTCCCTAATTTTCACCTGCCAAATTCTGTGCTATGAATGTTGACTCAATCAGATAAAATGCAGGCTTTAAGGATGTTTGATTAGCTGCCTGACTTACATTTAGTGACCTACTTTGCATGTAAACAGCCTCTATTTACACAATTCTTGCCATCTCCTTGACAAAATGCATAAGATAGTAATTTCAATTCTATCCTAAGCTACAATAGTCCACCAAGTCCTTCTAAAAGACATGATCACATCCCAGCAAAATAAATCGTTTTCATTTGTGGATTTCTTATACACAATAATCCAATTTTGTAACCTGAAACAAAAGGCTGCCAAGAGAATATGGATGCCTAGAAACAAGTAGAGACTTTCCAAGTAGGATAGATGTTAAGAGGAAGGAGAAAAAGTCATTTAAGATATTATTTGTCTTGAAATATTTTTATTTGAAGGTTGGTTTAAGACTTTTCACCTCTTTTTCTATCCAAGAGCCCAGTACAGTTATTTGGTGAACGATAAACCTCTGATAGTGAAATACCATGAAGTAATAGTGACCTTTGAAGATTTTTTAAGGCACATGGGGCAAAAGGAAAAGTATATACTTCATTTTTGGTATCAAGGATAGAATGAAAGAAACTTATTAAGGGCTTACTATCTGCCAGGTACATGCATGTGTACATATGTGTGGGTGCATGTATGCATGCATATATACATGCAAGTATATGCACACAAATACACAGAGATGCACATGTGTAGATAGATAGATAGATACAGATAGACCTATGCATCTATCTATCAATATCTGTAAATCTATCTATATCTGTATATTTATCTATCTATAGATATAGTTAAATGAAATTTAATCTTCACAACAAACAGTAAACCCTAGGAAGTAGGTGTTATCTCTATTTTAAAAATTAGGAAACTGAGACTGACAGATGTTAAAAGACTTGTCCAGAGTTAGACAGTTAGGAAGCATATAAGTGCAGATTAAAATTCAGGTCTTCCTAATTCTACTTCTAGCATTTAATTCACTGTGCTTTCCAAAATACTTGGTTTGTATTCTGTGTTTTTTAATGTGATCTGCTATAGAGGAAAGCTATTGCTGCCTGCTATTCTCTGAAGGACAGAGTTCTGAGTTAATATCTACCTCATGCTAACACCTTGTATCTTCCATCTCTTAGTTGGTGCAGAATATCCTCTGAGAAAAAAGTATCAGGGAAAGGACCAGCTACCTTCCATCTGGCCCACAGCAAACACTTTAATCTATTACACCCCAAGGCAACTTCTCCCTCCTGCTATCAGTCTAATTTCCCACATGGAATGTGGAGAATCTTCAGGACAAAGAACATCAAACATCCACATAATTTCAGGCCTCACATCTCCTTCTTTCTGTCCTTTGAGTGTAGAGAGAATGGTGACCTCCATTTTCTAATGAACATTCTCACAACTGTTCATAAGCTCCACATACTAGTGATTCGGAACTCCTATAGATCATTATCCAAACCCCATTCCACATCCCAAGCACTAGATTTCTAATTTCTATCCCCCTCAACACTACCACCACACATTTTCAATGTAACTTCACCAAACCTATTCAAAGTGTACTTTAGAACATCTGTTCCACAAGCAACAACATTACCTTCATCTTATTTTTTTTTTTCATTTTCACTCCTTCTAGCTGTCATTGAAATCTGGCTTTCTTCTGAAGACACAGTCTCCTTGACCACCCTATCAAATCCTGACTTCACCTTCACTCATTCTTCTCCCTGTTTGAGGCAAAGAAGTTGAAATATATTTTCTTCCAAACTTTCCTTTCTATGTACTGTCCCTCGCTCAATCACTCAATAACATGTCTTTATTTAAGGTTCATGCTCATCTTATATACTATGCAATCAAACTGCCACACTTCCCTTCTTAAAATCCCCTTAAGAAGCCTTCTGTCACTTTCTCTTCCTTTCCCATTATCACACATGATAATCTGGCTATATGCCTTACGAAGGACAATCCCTTTGTTTTTCAAGAGTTCTTATTCCATCCCTCCTCTTCCAATAGATTTACCATTTCTTCTTTCAATACATTTTAATCTCTCCTTGTGTAGTCATTTTCTACTTCATAGACATATAGCCATACAATCCTTGTCCTTAAAAACTACACTAAACTAAACTAAATTGAAAAACAAAAACAAGGGAGGCTGAGTCAAGACGGCAGAGCAGAAACAGGACTTCCATGATGTTCTGGCTCCCACATGCTCCAAATCATGTAAAAGGTGACTCTGAAAAAACTTTGGAGCTGCATAACCCACAAAATGACACAGAGAAGAGAACCTCCCACTGAGGATAGCCTAGCAGGCTGGCAGGAAGTGTCCAAAACAGCGTGTTGGGCGCAGAACCCAGTCCCAGCTGAGCCTGAGGTTTTAGCCTCAGGGTGGCTACAAAAAGCCAGCATCTAGAGGGACTTTAGATTACCAGCAGCTGGGGCAGTTGGCAGAATTATCAAGCCATAGATGCAAAGGACAAAGTGAGAAGTCAGTGCAGTGAGGACTTTGGGTTTCAGTATTCTTGGAGTGTGGTCAGGATTTGTCCCCAGTGTGAGAAGCCGCTGAAGAGCCCTGGCTGTACAGCCCCAGCCATGTGGCAGCATCAGCTTCTGGCCTGCAGTTTATAGGGGTACCAAGACACCAGCCTGAGACGTAATAAGTCTTTCTTTAACCTGCTTGGACCTGAATTGCAGTCTGGGTGGAGGTCCTGGTGTGTGTGACCAGCTTGCCAGATAATGTGGAGGCTTGAGAAAGGGGTCCCAACTAATACCTTCAGCAGCTGAGAAAACCCCTGCATTTGGGATAAAGGTCCCCTGTCTGGTGGCATATCCTACTGTGGCAAAAAGCCCAAAAATCAGGTAATTGATTGGCAACACGACCAGGCAAAGGAAGCAAAGCAACATTACACCTCTTATTTTGGGGACAAAAAAGATCAAAGCATGGAATAGGAGGAAGAATGTGAAATCATAAATCCTGCACCAAAAGCTTCCAAGAAAAATACCAACTGGTTACAGGCCATAGATGGCCTTAAAAAGGATTTTGAAATCAAATAAAAGAAGTAGAGGAAAAATTGGGAAGAGAAATGAGAACAATGAAAGAAAATTATGAAATGAGAGTCAACAGCCTGACTGAAGAAAATAACGGCTTAAAAATAGATTAACTCATGGCAAAATAGGGTAAAAAGGACAATGATGATGAGAATGCCTTAAAATGCCGAATTTGCCTGATGGGAAAACGAATCTCCAAAGTTCTCTGAGGAGAATCGTTGCTTCAGAATTAGACTGGACCACATGGAAGATAGTGATTTTATGCGAAATCAAGATACTATTAGACAGATCCAAACAAATAGAAGTAATGTGTTTTTCTCAATGGGATAAACACTAACATGGAAAATTGATAAAGGAGAGAAAATTAAAAAAAATATTGGACTGCCTGAAAGCCATGATCAAAAAAAGAACCTAGAAATCATCCTTCAAGTAATTCTCAAGGAAAATAACCATGCTGTTTTAGAATCAGAGGGCAAAATAAAGGTTGAAAGAATCCACCAATCACCTCCTGAAAAAGATCCCAAAAAGAAAACTCCTATGAACATTATAGGAGTTCTCAAATTCCCAGATCAAAGAGAAAATATTAAAAGCAGCCAGGAAGAAACAGTTTGAATATTGTGGAAACACAATCAGGATAAGCCAGGATCTGGCAGCTTCTACACTGAGGGATTGAAGGGCTTTGAATATGATATTCTGGAGGTCAAAAGAGCTGGGATTAAAAACAAGAATCACCTGCCCAGCAAAACTGAATATCATGTTTCAGGGGAAAATATGATCATTCAGAGGAATAGAGGACTTTCCAGCATTCTTGATGTAAAAAACAGAGTTGAATGGAAAATGTGACATTCAGTAAAAAGAAGGAAAAGAAGCATTAGCATGAGAAGGTAAATAGGGAAAAGAAATCATAAAGAACTTATCAAAGTTGAAGTATTTAGATTCCTACATGGAAAAACGATAATTGTAACTTAAGTAAAATTTCTCAGCATGAGAATAGTTGAAAGGAATAGAAATGTATACACATATATGTCTGTATATACACATATACATATATAAACATATAAATACATATATACACATATTTCTATATATGAAGGTATAAGGTGTATGAATATATATGTGAATGTGTGTATATATGTATATAGGTATACATAGATAGAGGCCACAGGACCAATTTCATAGTATGGGATGATACTTAAAGGGCAAAATTAAGAGGGGAGAGAGGAATATAATGAGAAGAGATGGTGAGGGACAGTATAAGGTAAACTATCTCATACAGAAGAGGCAAGGAAAAATGGTCACAATGGAGGGGAAGAAGAGAAAGGCAAAAGGGAATGGGTCAAACTTATTCTCACTGAATATGACTTAGCTAGGGAATTACATAAACACTAAATAGGGTATCTCACCCTGTAAGAGGGTGGGGGGAAGGGGATGATGGGGGGGGATAGAAGGGAGTGCAGACTGGGGGGTAGGGAATTTGGAAGCACCCACTTTTGAAAAAGGACAGGATCAAAGTAGAGAATAGTGGGAGGTGGTATAGGAGGGAGGAAAGTATAATCAGTCTTTTACAATATATCCCCTATGGAAACATTTTGCATAGTTACACATGTACAACCTATATTTAATTGCTTATCTTCCCATGAAGGTGGGTCGCAACAAAGGAATGGAATGAATCTAGAATTCAAAGCTTTAAAATAAAATGTTTACATATATGTGTGTGTGAATGTATACAAGTATTAATATTATTTTACATGTAACTGTGACATAAGATATACAGGCACTGGGGCATAGAGATCCATCATGCCCTATTGGAAAGTCAGAGGGTGTATTGGAGAAGATATGGGATAGAGTAGATTGGAGGAGGGGATATTCAGTGGGATTGTTATTTTGGTGTAATGGGTAGGGAGAAAAACAGGGAGAAATTTTGTAACTCAAAACCTTGTGGAAATGAATGCTGTAAACTAGAAATTAATAAAGCATTTGATTAAAAACAAACAGCAAAAACAAACAAAAATCTCCATAACTTATATTTTTTTATCTCTGCTGCCCTTTGTAAAAAAACTGCATGCAAAAACACCCCAAAAAAATTTGTGTCTCCATTTTTTCTCCTCTTTCTTCTTAACCTCTAATTATAATCAAACATTTGACCTTATCATTCCACTAAAATTATTCTTTTTAAACTTACTAATGATCTCTTAGTTAACAAATCCAATGATCTTTTCTCATTTCTTTTACTCTTTGATCTCTCTGAAGCCTTTGATGTTTTTGATTATTTTTTTTTCTTCCTTAAAACATTTCCCCTCCAATTTTCAGGAAAACATTTTTCAAGATTGTTCGCCTATATAGATGATTGCTTATTTTCTATCTCCTTTGCAGGATCCTCTTACAAGTCACGCACTCTCATTATTGATATAATACTGACTTCTGTCTTAGGCCCTCTTGTTTTCTTTGTGTACAATGTTTTTTGGTGATTTCATCAGGTCCAAAGAATTTAATTGTTATTTCTACACTGATGATTCTCAAATATGCCAGTTATGAGCTTAATTCTCTCCTGACCTTGAATCTCACATCTCCAAATCTCATTAAACATTTCAAACTATATGTCCAATAGACATCTTGAACTCAACATGTGTAAAATGGAATGCATTCATTATCTTTCCCCTAAATACTGCCTCATTCCCTGCCCTATTATTGTAGAGAGCAACACTATCCTTGCAGCCCCGTAGGTTAACAACATAGTTATCACTTGGATTTCTCACTGTTTTACACTGTTCATATCAAACCTATTGCCAAAGTCTGTTGATTTCACCTTTGTAACATCTATCTAATGTGCCTCTTTCTTTGATTTGATGCTGCCACAATTGTAGTTCTGGCCCTCATTAGTTCCTGGACTACTCTTCTATCTGTTGGTCTTCCTGACTCAAGTCTCTCCCTATTCCAATTCATTTTCCCTTCAGCCACTGAAGTGATTTTCCTAAACCGTAGGTCTGATCATGTCACACACATTCAAAGCCCTTCATAACCTAGTGCCTCCAACCTTTCTTATTTTCTTAAATTTTACTCTTTGACACATACTCTTCAATCTAGAAACACCAGCTTCTTGGCTCCTCCACAAGCAAGACATTTTATTTCTTGACTTATTTTCTTGATGCATATTTCTATGAAGATGTGCCATGCCTGAAAGGCTCTCCCTCCTCAACTCTGACTAAGTACCTTCCTGGCTATCTATAAGTATCAAATAAAGTAGAATCTTTTCCTGGAAGCTATCCTCACCCCCTCTTAATTCTTATGCCTTTTTTCTGTTAATTACTACTTAATTATTATATACATAGTTTCTTCATATATATTTAGTTTACATGTTTTATGTTCAATTAGACTGCAATCTCCTAGGGGTCAGGAGCAAAGTGCTATGCCTAGAACTTTGCATAGTACCCTACACAGAGTAGGCATGTATATATGTGTGTGTATATATATATATATATATATATATATATATATATAAACACACAGAGAGAGACATATATATATATATATATACACACACATATACATTTAAACAACTTCATCATCTGTCCTCGTCCTATTTTTTCACTACTTTTATAATTCATCTCCTTGTCCTCCACAACCCAGCTGCAGTTGTACTTTGGATTTTCCTCACATACATCTAAACTCTATTTTCCATTTCTAAATATGCAAAATATTTTCCTGGATGTAGTTCATGTGTGAATTGCCTTTCTACCTCAATCTTTGCAGAGGTCCCTTACATTATTTTTTTTTCTATTTTTTATTTCTTGATTTTTTCCTCTTTTTTTATTTTTAAGTTTACATCATTCATTTCCACAAGATGTTGAGTTACAAGTTTTCTCCCCATTTTGCCTTACCCACTACCCCAAAACAGCGATCCCACTTAATATCCCCTCCCCCAATCTGCTCTCTTCCATAGCTTCCCCTTTTCCCCCTCTCACTTTCCAGTATGTCATGGTGGATTTCTATGCCCCAGTGCCTGTATATCTCATTTTCCAGTTACATGTAAAATAATGTTAATAATTAGTATTTATAGATATATATTTAAACATTTCATTTTAAAACTTTGAATTCCAGAAACTTTCCTTTCCTCCCTCTTCACCAACTCTCACTGGAAAAGGTAAGCAATTCATTATAGGTTGCACATGTGTATGTATGCAAAACATTTCCATAGTGGATATATTATGAAAGACTGACTACATTTCCCGACACCCTCTCCCACAGCCCACTTTATCTATTCTATATTTTTATCCTGTTCCTTTGGAAAGTGGGTGCTGCCAACCTCCCTCTCCCCCAGGCTGCCCTCCCTTTCATTACCACCCCCCTTCCCTTTCTTACCTACTCTGCTGTGGGGCAATATACCCTATTTAGTGTGTATGTCATTCCCTCCCTAAGCCAAATTCAATGAGAGTAAGATTGATCTGTTCCCTTTTACCTTCCTGTTCTTCTCCTCTATTTTAACAGTTTTCCCTTGCCTCTTCTACCTGAGATAATTTACCTCATTCTGTCTCTCCCCATTTCCTCTCATATTCTTCTCTCACCTCTTTATTTCTCAATTTAAGTATCATCCCTTCCTTTTAAGTTGTTCCTGTGCCCTCTGTCTATGTATAACTATACACATGTATACATACAGTCACATATGTATTCATACACCCAAATACCATCCAATATAGATATATATGTGTGTATACATACATACATACATGCATACATACATACATATATATATTAACACACATATATACATTTCTATTCCCTTGAAATCTCATACTGAGAAAAGTTTCACACATTACAATTATCATTTTTCCATGGAGAAATTTAAGAAGTTCAAATTTGATGAGTTCCTTGTGACTTCTTTTCATTGTTTACTATATCATGCTTCTCTTGCTTCTTATATCCAAATGTCAAATTTTCTATTCAACTCGGGTTTTTTTTTTTTTTTTCATCAAGAATGCTTGAAAGTCCTCTATTCCATGGGGCGGAGCCAAGATGGAGGAGTAGAAGCACAACCTTCCTGAGGCTCTGGCTTCCACCTTCCCCAATCCATGTAAAAAGGGGACTCTAAACAAACTTTGGAGCTGCACAACCAAAATAATGACACAGAGAAGCTAACCTCCCACTGAGGACAGCCTGGCAGGCAAGTAGGAATCCAATGCAGAGCTCTGGAGGCCGACCCCAGCCCCACACTGAGTGCATACCTAAACAGCCACCACAGCCAGAGGGACTCCAGATCAGAAGTTTCTGTGGCCTTTTCCCTATTTATCAACACATGGATGGCAAGGACAAAGTGAGAGGTCAAGACAGTCTGGACTTTGGGACCCAGTAAGTAGGAGTGCATAGCTTTTGCTCACCAGGGCAACTAGCCACTCAGACTCCTGCTCAGCCAGCCAGCGCCACGGGCAGCTTCAGCTCCTGGCCTGCAGAGTATAGGGAGACTAAGCAGCAGTCTGAGGGGTAATCGTTCTTGTTTTAACCTTCTTGGATATGGATTTCAGTCTAGGGTGGCGGTCCTGGGGTGTGTGTCCAGCTTGCCAGAGTGTGTGGAGACCTCAGAGAGGGCACCCATCTAATGCCTCCAGCAGCTGAGAAAAATCCAGCTTTTGTGATGAAAGCTCCCCTGTCTGGTTGCAGAGTCCTCCTGTGGCAAAAAGCCCAGGGATCAAATGACTAAGGGGAAACATGACCAAACAAAGGAAACAAAGCAGCAGAAGATTCCAACATTAGACTCCTATTTTGGGGACATAAAGGAGCAAAGCACGGAACAGGAATAAAACAATGAAGTCAGAATTCCTGCACCAAAAGCTTCAAAGGAAAATACAAGCTGCTTCGAGTGCATAGAGGACCTTAAGAAGCGGATAAGAGAAGTGGAGGAAAAAATGGGGAGAGAAATGGGAACAATGCAAGACTATTATGAAATGACAGTCAACAGCCTGACTGAGGAAAATAATACCTTAAAAAACAGACTGACTCAAATGGCAAAAGAGGCTCGAAAAGACAATGAGGAGAAGAATGCCTTAAAAAGTCGAATTTGCCAGATGGAAAAAGAATCTCAAAAGCTCAATGAGGAGATTCATTTCTTCAGAATTAGATTGGAGCAAATGGAAGCCAATGACTTTTTGAGAAATCAAGATGTTGTTAAACAGATCCAAACAAATGAAAGAATAGAGGGCAATGTGAAATATCTTATGGGAAAAACCACTGACCTGGAAAATAGATCCAGGAGAGATCATTTAAAATTTATTGGACTACCTGCAAGCCATTATCAGAATAAGAACCTAGAAATCATCTTCCAAGAAGTTCTTGAAGAAAACTGCCCTGATATTTTAGAACCAGAGGGCAAAATAGGTGTTGAAAGAATCCACCGATCACCTCCAGGAAAAGGTCCCAAAAAGAAATCTCCAGGAATATTATAGCCTACTTCCAGAATTTCCATATTAAGGAGAGAATATTACAAGCGGCCAGGTAGAAACAATTTGAATATTGTGGAAAGACAATCAGGATAATCTAGGATCTGGCAGTTTCTACACTAAGGGATCGAAGGGCTTGGTATATGATATTCTGGAGGTCAAAGGAGCTGGTATTTAAACAAAGACTCACCTACCCAGCAAAACTGAGTATCATGTTTAAGTGGAAAATATGGTCATTCAGTGTAACTGAGGACTTTCAAGCGTTTTTGATAGAAAAACCAGAGTTGAACAGAAAATTTAACATTCAGATACAAGAAGCAAGAGAAGCATGAGAAGGTAAACAGGGAAAAGAAATCACAAGGAACTTATCAAAGTTAAACTATTAACAACTCCTCCATCAAAAATAATAATTGAAACTTATGAAACTTTTCTCAGTAGTTCAAGGGAATATATATATATATATATATATATATATATATATATATACACACTTCTATATATGTTATATATGAGGTTATATGGGCATATGTGAATGTGTGTGTATATATATATATATATATATATATATATATATATATTTTAGACATACATAGATAGAGGCCACAAGACCAATTTAAAGGGAAGGGCTGATACTGAAAGGGTGAAATTAAGAGGTGAGAGAGGAATATAATGAGAGGAGAGTGGGAGAGACAGATTGGGGGTAAGCTATCTCATACAGATGATGCAAGGGAAAATGGTAACAATGGAGGGGAAGAATAGGAAAGCAAAAGGGAATGTTCAGCCTTATTCCCATCAAATTTGGCTTGAAGAGGGAATGAAATACACATGAAAAAGGGTATCTCACCCTCCAGGAGAGTAAGGGGGAAGGGGTGAGAAGGGGGATGATGGAAGGGACAGCAGCCTGGGGGGGGAGTGAAGTTGGAAGCACCCACCTTTGAAAAGGGGGAGATCAAAGTAGAGAATAAAACAAGTGGGAGGTTGGATAGGAGGGAGGAAAATATAGTCACTCTTTTACAATATATGTACTATGTTTTTGTTTTGCATTAGCCACACATGTACAACTTATACTGAACTGCGTATCTTGCCTGTAAGGGTGGGTGACAAGGAAGGAAGGGAATGAATCTGGAATACAAAGTTTTAAATCAAATATATGTATATGTATATATATACATATATATGCACTATTATTAGTACTATTTTATATGTACTTGGGAAATAAGATATACAGGCACTGGGGCATAGAGATCCACTAGAAAAGTTGAAAGAGGTATGGGAGAAAATATGGGAGAAAGCAGATTGGAGGAGGGAGTATCCTGTGGCACTGCTATTTTTGGGCAGTGGGTAGGGAAAAACAGGGAGAAAAAATAAATTAAATTAAAACATAAACTTGAACTGAAACAAGCTGCTAAATAATTAATTACCTGAAACAAGGTGCCAAGTACTTCTTTGCTTGCCATTGCAAGACCTTTGGCTATGACACTCAGTAAAGCAAAGCAACTAATATTATAGTGAAGAATCACCTATCCAGCAATACTGTGTGTAAACATAAAAGGAGAAAATATGGATATTTAATGAAATAGTAGGCTTCCAGTTATTTCTGATGAAAAGACCTGAGATGAATAGAAAATTTCATTCAAATCTAAGACTCTAAAAAGCATAAGAAGTGAAACATGAATAAGGAACATGAGAATCTTAATCAAGTTAAATTGATTATTTTCTTATCTGAGATAATAAAACTTGTAACCCATAAGAAATTTATTATATTCAGTGTACAAAGAAGGAATCTATTTACACAAGTCATTGGTGTCATTCTTTATTTTGAGATGGTTTGAAAAGATCTGTGCAAGTCTGAGAAAAAAGGATATCTTGATTGAAAATGAGAGGTAAATTGAGGAAAAAAACATCTTGTATAAAAGTAGCAACCAAAGGAGAGTTGTTTTGTTTTTCTTTTGAGGGATTGCTGAGCAATGCTTGTAGCTCTCTCTCATGTGACCTTGTTCAAAAAGAGACGAATATATACACACATTAAGTTTGTCATTGAAATCTATTTTATTCAATATGGTATCATATTGGGAAGGAATGAAGAGAAAGGGATTGCTGATAAAAAAAAGAAAGTATATGAAGTGAAGCAATGGTAAGAAGCAAAATGGAACTTTGCTTTTTGAAAAAAAAAGGTAAAGTAGAAATTCTACAAAATGTCTTCTGTGACATTAATATGGTTTTTTTATTTAAAGCATGGAGAATAAAAACATAGAAAGCAACCATAAACAAAGTTTTTAATGAATATTCATAAAAATTATAAATAAAACACTTACAGCTTGACTATGGCAATATATCCCAAAGATTAGACAATGTTACCATTTGAGATTTATACCAGGCATACTGAAGTGCTAGAACATTAGGAAACATTAAGAAATTATATAAAAGTATAAATTTTTCATTTTTTGAAAAATCCACCTTAATTCTCTAACAAGGCATTTATAAATGTATCATCATCATTTATGTGAAGAAAATAAAGCCCAAGTTCATTAAAAAATAAAAACTCTAATAATACTAGTTATTTTCTCCAGTGAAACATTTTAAGGCATGTGTGTATGAACACACATATACATATATGTGAATACATAAATCTATGTATATATGTGTACATGGATTTATATACACTTGTCACTGTTAGTTTATCTTTTCTCTATCCCCACAAATAAAATTTATTTATTTTAGGAAGCTATGTATTAGCAATCAGAATGCTTCCTGAAATGAAATAAGATATAAAATTTAATTTGGGGGAATTTCTGAAATAGTACAGTTACTAGAATCAGAATAACTTATCAAAGTCTTGATAAATCCTACAGAGCCACTCTATAGCAAAGAAGATAGCTTGTTCAATGGATCTTATAAAGATTTGTTATGTCTTTATAATGTTATATTAAGGTAAAAATTGAGGAAAAAGTAAAGGGAAACATCATTAAAAAATAGTACTGATCCATCCATCCTACTTTAAACATATATGGCTCTGAGTATTTTCCCAAAGAGCTGACATCATTTTATTGTAACAGATTAAGAATATTAAAAAAATTAAAAATCCAGAATACTATGAAAGAGGCAACTTATGTCAATTTTAAATGCCCTAAATACAGATTTTACAAATATGTTATCATGTTGTTTTCTCTCACATATTAAAAAAAATAAAGTGATTTTATAATTTGCTTCTCATAAACAAGAGTTGTTGAGATCATGCATATGTTACTGTGTTTAATCCTTTTCAGTTATGTCTGCATCTTCATGACTTCTTTTGGGGGTTTTCTTGGTAATAATACTGGAGTGGTTTGCCATTTCCTTCCCCAGGTTATTTTACAGAGGAGAAACCTGAGGCAAACAGCATTAAGGGACTTTCCTAGGGTCACACAACTAATAAATATCTAAGTTCATATGTGAAGTCAGTTGTTCCTGACTCCAGATGCAGCAAAATAACTACTATGCCTCCTAGCCATCCCCTCCTCTACATTACTTATTTTCAAATAGCTGTGAAATATTTTAACAGAAATAATGGAATTCTTAAATAATTGGTGAAAAGATTCTGTACAAATGTTCTAGCATAATAACATAAAAAATGTAAGCTAAATTTATTTATAGATTTACTACCACACTAAATCAAACTACCAATTAGGTATTTTATAGAACTAAATAAAAGGAATAATACCTCTTATTTGGAGGAGAAGAAAGATTTGTAATATCAATGAGTCAATGGAAAAGAGTACCAAATTAATGAAATAGTATTGTGAGATCTCAAAACATTCTATTAACAGAATTGAACAAAACCATTTCCTGTAGGCCCAAAAATAAGGCAAGGGAACTCTGGTCCATTTAGTTTTACACTTCAATTTTTTAATATTAAAATTAGAAATTAACTGAGTTTTGAGAAATATCATTTAAATTGAAAAAAAAAAAGTTCCTGAGGTGTTTCTAGGGGGATAATTTTAAATTTGTTTTCAATGTCTTTGAAGTAAATATCCATTTGAAAAGGTTGATCTCTTAGGAAGTAGTTAAAAAGAACTCTGGTCCTAGTCACTGTTTCTAAATAGAAAGTTCACAATTAGGGCTAAAACTTTCTTTTTTTACTTTAAAAATTTTATTAATAAAGACTTATTTTATTTATAAATATTTATTTATGAATAACTTGTTAATAAATACTTAGGTACTAATAAATTAAAAATTTATTAATTTTAACTTATTAATTTCTAGTTTACATCATTCATTTCTGCAAGATTTTGAGTTGCAAATTTTCTCCCCATTTTCCCCCTACTGACCACCCCAAAAAAGGGATCCCACTAAATATCTCCTCCTGCAATCTGCTCTCTCCCATGGACCTTCCCACGGATTTGTATACCCCACTGCCTGTATATCTCATTTGCCAGTTACATATAAAACAATAGTAATATTAATGTGTGTGTGTGTATAACATTTTATTTTAAAATTTTGAATTCCAGATTCATTCCATTCCTTCCTTGTCACCCACCCTTATTGGGAAGATAAGCAATTCAATATAGGTTGTATATGTGTAACTATGCAAAACATTTTCTTATTTGATATATTGTAAAAGACTCTCTATATTTCCCTCTATCCTATACCACCACCCAGTTGTTCCATTCTTCAAATTGATTCTGTCCCTTTTCAAAACTGGGTACTTCCAACTTCCATCCCACCCCAGGCTGCCCTCACTTCATTCATCCCCCCTCTGATCCCCTTATCCCCTAATCTCCTGTAAGGTGAGATACCCTAATAAGTTTGTATGTCATTCCACCACCAAGACAAATTCAATGAGAATAAGATTGACCCATTCTCTTTTTCCTTCATGTTCTTCCCATCCATTTTGACCATTTTCCCTTGCCTCTTCCATATGATATTGTTTACCCTATTCTGTCTCTCCCCATCTCTTCTAATTATATTCTGCTCTCACCTCTTAATTTCACCTTTTAAGTATCATCCCTTGCCATTAAGTTGGTAATGTGCCCTCTATTTATGTATACGTTTACACATGTATACACACACTGACATGTGTATTCATATGACCATATGCCCTCCTATATAGACATATTTATGTGTATATGTATACACACATTTGTATTCCCTTCAACTATTCTCATACTGAGAAATGTTTCATAAAACACAATGATCTTTTTTTCCATATAGGAATTTAAATACTTCAACTTTGATAAATTCCTTAAGATTTCTTTTTCCTGTTTATCTTCTGATGCTTTTCTTGCTTCTTGTATCTGAATGTCAAATTTTCTATTCAACTCTTTTTTTTTTCATCAAGAATGCTTGAAAGTCCTCTATTCAATTGAATGACCACATTTTCCCCTGAAACACCATACTCAGTTTTGCTGGGTAGATCATTCTTTGTTTTAATCCCAGCTCCTTTGACCTCCAGAATATTGTCTTCCAAGCTCTTTGATCCCTCAGTGTGGAAACTGCCAGATCTGGAGTTATACTGATAGTGTTTCCACGATATTCAAATTGTTTCTTCTGGGCTGCTTGTAATATTTTCTCCTTGATATGGGGACTCAGGAACCTGGCTATAATATTCCTAGAAGTTTTCTTTTTGAATTTTTTTCAGGAGGTAGTCAGTGCATTCTTTCTACCTCTATTTTTCCCTCTGGTTCTAAAATATCAGGGCACTTTTTATTGAGAATTTCTTGAAGGATGATTTCCAGGTTCATTTTTTTTATCATGACTTTTAGGTAGTCCTGTGATTTTTGAATTATCTCTCCTGGATCAATTTTTCATATCAGTGATTTTCCCAATGAGATATTTCATATTGCCTTCTATTTCTTGATTTGTTTGGATCTGTTTAATAGTATATTGATTTCTCATAACGTCCGTAGCTTCAATTTGTGCCAATATAATTCTGAAGGAATGATTCTTTTCAGTGAACTTTTGAGATACTTTTTCCATCTGGCAAATTCGGCTTTGAAAGGCATTCTTTTCCTCATTGACTTTTTGAGTCTCTTTTGCAATATGACAATCTATTATATAAGGTGTTATTTTCTTCAATCAGGTTTTTGACTCTCATTTCATGATTTTCTTTCATGGTTTTCATTTCTCTTTCCGATGTTTCCTCCACTTTATAAATTTGATTTTTTAAAATTCTTCTTAAGCTCTTCTATGGCTGTAACCAGCTTGTACTTTTCTTGGAAACTTTTGATGCAGGAGTTCTGACGTTGCTGTCTTTCTCCTGTTCCATGCTTTGATCCCTTTTTCCTCAAAACGGGAGTGTAAAGTTTGATTGCTCTGTTTGTTTGTTTGTTTTTCTCCTTTGCTTGCTCATGTTGCCACTCAGTTACTTCAGTTTTGAATTTTGTGTCACAGTAGGACTCTGTTACAAGACAGTGGAAATTTGTCCCAATGCGGGGGTTACTATAGCAGCTGGAGCTGTTAGTTGTGGTGTCCTCTCTGAGCCTATACACATTACACACTATGGCCAGCTGGTCACTCACCCCATGACTTCAACCCCAAACAACAATCCAGATCCAAGCAGGTTAAAGCAAAAGCGATTGCCCCTCAGTCTAGTGGCTTGGTCACCCTACAATCTGCAGGCCAGGAGCTCTGAAGCATCCATGTGACATCCAGCATAGCCGTGGTATCTCCTCAGCTTCTCCCTCCAGGGGTTAAAGCCCAGACCACACTCCTCTCACTTTGTCTTTAGCATCTTTGTGTTGATAATTCTAGAAACCACCACAGGTTCTGGTGACCTGAAGTCCCTCTAGCTGGTGGCTGGCTGTGGCCATGCTGAAGCTCAAACCTTGGGCTCATGTGGGGTGGGCTTGGCTCCCAGAGCTCTGTGCTAGTCATTTCCTGCTATAGTGTCATTTTGTGGATTCTGTAGCTCCAAAGTTGGTCTAGCATCATTATTTACATGAATTGGAGGAGGTTTAAGATGGAGCCACATGGAAGTCCTGTTTCTACCCTGCCATCTTGAATCTACTCCTCCCTACCCCCTAGAAACTTCCTTTTATTCTCTTTTTTGCTCTTTATATTTCAAAATTGATTAATCTACTTATAATTTTCTGCAATCAATTCCCCAAGCTTTTGAGTTCAAATATTCTCCCCTACTCTCACCTCTCCTCCTTCACAAGAAGACATTTGATCTGAAATAGACTTTACATATATATTCACATTAAATATTTTCACATAGTTATGTTGCAAAGAAGAATTAAAATCAATGTAATGAATCACCAAAAAAAGAAGGAGCAAAATATAAAAGAGATAGAGAAAATGGTCAGCTTTGATCTGCATTCAGAATCCACAATTCTTTCTCTGAATGTGGACAGTATTTTCCATCATGAGTCTTTTGGAGTTGTCTTAGAACCTTGCAATCCTTAGTAGAACCCAGTCCAGAAAAATTAGTCATTGCACAATGTGGCTGTAATTATGTACAATATTCTCCTGGTTCTGCAGCCCTCAATAAGCATCAGTTTGTATGAGTCAGTCCAAGAATTTTTTAAGTCTACCTGTTCATTATTTCTTATAGTACACTAATATTCCATTACATTCACATGACACTACTTTTGCAACCATTCCCTAATTGACAGGCATCCTTGCAATTTCCAGTTGTTATCCACCACAAAAAGAGCTGCAATAATTTTTTTTGTATGTTTGGGTTATTTTCCCATTTGTGTGATCTCTTTAGGATACAGCATCAGAAGTGGTATTGCAGGGTCAAAGGCAATGCACATTTAAAAAAAATAATTAATTAATGTATTAACTTTTAGTTTACAACATTCAGTTACACAAGATCTCCATTCCAAATTTTCTCTCTCTCCTTCTCCTCCCTCCTCCCCATCATGGTGGAATACAATCCAATATAGTTTCTGCAAAATCTTCGCAGTAATTTTTAGCCACACTGTAAAGAAAGATTATAACCAATGGAATGAAAAAACAAGAAACAAAGAACAAAATAAAACAAAGGAGAGAGAGAGCATGTAATTTGCTTCAATCTGTATTCAAACTTTATAAATCTTTCTCAGGATGTACATCGCCTTTTCCATCGTGAGGTCTTTAGAGTTCTCTTAAGACTGTGAGTTGATGAATTGAGCCTAGGCTATCAAAGTCAACCTTCAAAGATATGATGTGTCTGTAATTGTGTACAAAGTTCTCCTGGTTCTGCTCGCCTCATTCAGAAGTAGTTTATATAAGTTTCTCTGGGTTATTCTGAAGTCCGTGTGCTCCTCTTTTCTTATAGCACACTAGTATTCCATGACATTCATAAATCACTACTTGTTTTTACCATTCCCCAATTCATGGACATTTCTTTGATTTCCAATTCTTTGCCACCACAAAAAAGAGTTACTATGAATGCTTTTGTATATACAGGTCTTTTTTCCCCCTTGCATGATCTTTTCAGTTTACAGCCCAAAAAGCAGTATTTCTGGGTCAAAGAATATGAACATTTTCATAGCCTTTTGGCCATAGTTCCAAATTGCCCTCAAGAATGTTTGGTTCAGTTCACAACTACACCAGAAATGCATTAGTTTTCCTATTTTCCTATATCTTCTCCAGAATTTATCATTTTCCTGTTTTGTCATGTTAGCCAATCTGACAGAGGTGATGTGGTACATCAAGAGTTATTTTAATTTGCATTTCTGTAAAGAGTGATTTAGGGGAATTTTTCATATGGTTAAAGATATCTTTAATTTCTTCCTGTGAAAACTGCCTGTTCATATCTTTGACCATTTATGAATTAGGGAAAGACTTGTATTCTTATATATTTGATGTAATTCTCTCTCTATATATTAGAAATGGGTACTTTATCAGCAACACTGCTTATAAAAATCATTTTGCAATTTTCTGATTACCTATTAATCTTCATTATGTTCTCTTTATTTGTACAAAAAACCTTTAATATTAAATGTAAAAAAATATCCATTTTGCATTTCTTAATGTGTTCTACCTATTATTTTGTCATAAATCCTTTCCTTCTCCATAAATCTGATGGGTAAACTACTTGCTCTTCTGGATTGCTTATAGTATCAACCTTTATATCTAGATTGTGAACATATTTTGACATTATTTTGAGACATGTTTTAAGATATTGGTTTATGCCCAGTTTGTGCCACATTATTTTCCAGTTTTCCCAGCAGGTTTTAACAAATACTTTTTTATTGCAGAAGATGGAGTCTTTGGGTTAATCAAACAGTAGATAACTGTAGCCATTGACTACTGTTTCTTGGGTACCTAATCTCTTCCTCCAATCCAATACTCTACTCCTCAGAGAGTACCAAGTAGTTTTGATTACTGCTGCTTCATAATACAGTTTAAAACCTGGTATGGCTAGGCCACCTTCCCTACCATTTCTTTTCATTAATTTCCTTGATATTTGAAATGGTAGCTCTTCCAGATGAATTTTGTTACTCTTTTTATAGCTCTATGAAACAATTTTCAGGTAGATTGATTTCTATGGCAATAAATATGTGAACAAATTTAGGCAAAATTGTCATTTTTATTTTATTAGTTTGAACTTACCATGAGAAACTTATGTTATTCTCCAAATATTTAGATGTGACTTTATTTCTATGAAAAGTGTTTTGTAATTGTATTTATATAGTTCCTGTACTTATTTTGGCAGGTAGACTCCCAAACATTTTACAACATCTACATTAACTTTGAATGGAATTTGCCTTTCTATTTCTATTTCTAACTATTGGTCTTCACTAGAAATATATAGGGATTCAGAGGGTTAAATGTGAAGGGATTACATTTAAAAGATGAAATTGAGAGGTGAGAGAGGAATATAATGAGGGAAGATGGGGAGAGACAGAATGGGGTCACTTATCTCATTTAGAAGAGGCAAGGAAAAAGTATTACAATGGAGGTGAAGAATAGGAAGGCAAAAGGGAATGGGTCAACCTTATTCTCATTGAATTTGGAATAGGGAGGGAATGACATACACACTAAATAGCGTATCTCACCCTACAGGAGAGGAGGGGGGGAGAGGATGAGAGGGGGTAGGAGGGGGGGGCAGGGCAGGTTGGGGGGGGAGGGAAATTAGAAGGGCACATTTTCAAAAACGGTTAGGGTTAAAGTACAGAATAGAACAAGTGGGGGTGGGATAGGATAGAGGGAAATATAATCAGTCATGATATATCCACTGTGGAAATATTTTCCGTAGCTACACATTTATAAACTATATTGAATTGCCTATCTTCCCAGTAAGGGTCAATGATGAAGGAGAAAGCAAAAGAATCTGGAATTCAAAATTTTAAAATAAAACGTTTAAAAATATTTTTATTACATCTTTTACATGCAACTGAGCAATAAGATATACAGGCCCTGGGATATAGAGATCCATCTTGCCCTACTGGAAAGTGGGAGGGGGAATGGTGGAGGATATAGGAGACAGCAGATTGGGGTAGGGGTTATACAATGTCATTGCTCTTTGGGGATGGTGTGTAGGGGAAAAAGGGGAGAAACTTGTAATTCAAAATCTAGTGGAAATGAATGATGTAAACTAAAATAAAAATAAAACTTAATTTTTGAAATAAGGAAGAAAGCCAAATTACCTCTACCAATTTGAAAAAGGTGAATTCACAACCAATAAAGACAAAATTAAACAATAATTAGAAACTATTTTGCCTAACTCAATGCCTATCAATCTGAAAATCTTAGTGAAATAGTTGAATATTTACAAAAAATATAAATTGCTCAGATTTATAGAAAAGATAATAAAATACTTAATATCTGCATGTTAGAAAAAATAAATCAAAGAAGTCATCAACAACCTCCCTATGGAAAGAATCCCCAGGGCCAGATGGGTTCACAACTAAATTCTACCAAACATTTAAAAAACATTTAATTCCAGTACAATATAGAGTATTTGGGGATAAATGGTGAAGAAAGACTCCTAAAAAATTTTATGGTATCTATTGAGTGCTGATACCTAGCCCAGGAAGTGCCAAAAGAAAGATATCAAATTATAAACCAATTTCCCAAATGAACATATATGCAAAAAAAATTTCAATAAAATATTACCAAAGAGATTACAGCAACTTATCTTGAGATTAATACACCATGATCAGGTGGATTGATACCTGGAATACAGGACTTGTCATTTAATGTTTGATGATGGTTTTCTATAGATACTCCTCATCGTTTAAAGAGAACACAATTTATTTCCATACTTTCTAGTGTTTTGCACAGGAATTGACATTGACTTTTTTTTCAAATGATTTTTCTGCATTTATTGAGATAATCATTTGATCTCTGTCGGTTTTATTATTGATATGGTCAATCATGCTGACAGCTTTACTAATATGGTAAATATAGTGTGGATAAGCTAGAAGCCCTCTCATTAAAATCAGGGGTGAAACAAGGATGTTCATTATAACCCCTGTTATTTAATATTGTAATAGAAATGTTAACTTTAGTAATAAGAGAAGGAAAGGAAGTCAAGGAATTAGAAGAGTTAATGATAAAAAAAGCTACCACTCTTTGAAAATGATATGATGGCAGATTAAGAGAATCCTAGACAATCAGGTTAAACTTGAAATAATAAACAACTTTAGGAAAGTTTCAGGATATACAATAAGCATGTATAAATGCTCAGAACTTCTATACTTTGCTAACAAAGTCCAGTAGCCAGACATAGAAAGAGATAATTCATTTAAAGTAACATAGCCTATAGAAAATATTTTGGAGTGACCTGACAAGGCAAACCTAGGAAGTAAATTAACATAATTGCAAAATACTTTTCACACAAACAAAATCAGATCTAAATAATTGGAAAAAGATAATGGGTAGACCAAGCCAATATAATAAACATGAAAATTCAACCTAAATCATTTTTTATTCAGTGCCATAGCAATCAAACTACCAAAATCATTTTACAGAGAAAGAAAAAAAAATAATAAAATTCATCTGGAATACAAAATGGTAAGAACATTAATGGAAATAATAAAAACAAATACAAGTAGAGATGGTCTAGCCATACCAGATCTAAAACCGTATTGTAAAGCAGCAATCATCAAAACTATTTCATACTGACTAAGAAATAGAGCAATGGCTTAGAGGGATAGGTTAGATACACAAGGTACAATAGTCAATGACTATAGTAATCTACTGTTTCATAAACCTAAAGACTCCAACTTTTGCTATAGGAACTTAGTATTTCAGACAAAAACTGATGGGAAAACTAGAAAATAGTATGCAGAAACTAGGCATAGATCAGCATCTTTCAACCTATAGCAAGATAGAGTCAAAATGAATATATGTTTTAGACCTTAAGTATGATACCAGAAGTAAATAAGGAGAGCAAAGAATAGTTCGCTTGTCAAATCTATGGAAAAGGGAATAATTTATGACAAAACAGAAATAAAAAATCATTATTAAATGTATAATTTATAATTTTCATGACATTAAATTGAATAGGGGTTGAAAAAGCAAAGTCAACATAATCAAGATTAGATGGAAAACAGAAAACTGTGAATCCCTTTTAATACCATTGCCTCTGTTTAAGGCTTCATTGCTAAAATATCTAGATACCTGAGCCAAATTTATAAGAACACAAGTTATTCCCTATTTGATAAATGCTGAAAGGATATGAACAAGTGGTTCTTGGAGGAAGGCACTGAAGTTATTTATACTCATAAAAATGCTTTAAATCCCTATTGATTAGAGAAGTGCAAATTAAAACAATTATGAAGTACCATAACACACCTATCAGATTAGTTAACATGACAAAACAGGAAAATTATAAATGTTAGAGATATTGGAAATTTGGAACACTAGTACATTACTGGTGTAGTTGTGAACTGATCCAAACATTTGGGTCTATGACAAGGTATGCCTAAGGGCCATAAAACTGTGTCTACCTTTTGGTCCTGCAATAGCACTTTTAGGTCTGTATCCCAAAGAAATAATAAAAAAAGGGGAAAGGACCCACATGTATCAAAATACTTATACCAGCTTTTTGTGTTGTGGCACAGAAATGGAAATTGAGGGGATGCCCATCAATTTGGAAATGGCTGAAAAAGTTCTAATACATGAATGTAATAGAATGATTTCAGAAAAAACCTGAAAAGATCTAGATGAATTGATGCTGAGTTATTGGAGAAGAACCAAGAGAGCATTATACACAGTAACAGCAACATTGGAATGACCAGTTTTGATAGACTTAGATCTCCTTAGTGATACAATGGTCTAGACAATTCCAAAGCCTCATGATGGAAAATGCTATCTACATCCAGAGAAAAAATTATGGAGTCTGAATGTGGATCAAAGCATATTTCCCTTTTTGTTTTTCTCTCCTGTGATTTTTTTCTGTTTGTTGTGATTCTATTTTCACAACATGACTAATGTGGAAATATATTTAATATGATTGTAAATGAATAGCCTATATGAGATTGTCTGACATTTTTAGGGATTGGGGAGGGCAGGAAAAGAGGGAGAAAAGCAACTGGAACTCAAAATCTTATAAAAGTAGGTGTTCACACCTATCTTTGCATTTAATAGAAAAAAATAGTATTAAGTGGAGGGGAAAAAAAAAAAAGATTTGCAATGAGGACTGAGTATACCATTCTATTTTTTTCCCTTTTGTTATGGACCCAACCACGAAGACAATCACATGCTGGCATTTTCTCTTCCTATTGTGGTCCTTCTATCTTTTTGTTTGCAAGCAAAAGGCTAGGAATAATATCTCATAAACAATTCCCATAGAAATCCCCTGAAAGAACTAATGCCCTGGGCAACATCTTGTTCCAGTACAACTGTTCTCTTGTGGTGTCTTGGCTTATAATTGCCTCTCCCATGTGGGTCAGAAGGGTAGGGGTCTTTTTATACTACCTCCTATTTGCCAAAAGGGGTAAATCTCAAGATAATGGAAGACACTGTTTTCCAGAGCTAAGGCCCAGCACACAGACTGTGCCCTGAGTTTGGCATAAAACCATCCTTTGTGTTCACCCTCTGGCAAAATCCCACAATTATTGTATTGCTCTGACCGGCACCAGCTGTCCTCTGATCTCAGACAAGCACTTGACAAACTGACAAGTCCTGGTTATTAAGCCTGATTCTATGAATCAAATTTGTCATATTGTTGCTGTTACCCCTCATTGTCAAGCCTACAGCTTACTGTGTAGCCATTGGTATAAATACAGAAAACTCCCCACACTGCCTTATGAACACTTAACTAGGCGTTAGGGCCCCAGCACATGTCTTTAGTTTGATTCATTATTTGCAAACCATTTCCATTATTTTCAAAATAAACTTCAATTTGATTCCTGAATGACCTGTCTTTAGCTTTCTCTGTTCAGCTTTGGCTATCCACAGGTCAATAACTACTTTGCTCTGGTTGACAGTGGTATGTCTATGTCTATGTCTATGTCTATGTCTCTCTCTCTCTCTCTCTCTCTCTCTCTCTCTCTCTCTCTATCTATCTATCTATCTATCTTTCGCTATCTCTCTCTCTCTATATATATATATCTATCTATATCTATATCTATATAAAATTGTTTCTTCTAACCACCATGTGAACGCTTGCCTCATGTGAGTTCTCCATAAATTATTTTTTTTTGGCAAGTGTATGTTTTGCATTGGAACAACATGGCCAGACATTTGGAGTTTTTATCTCTGAAGTAGAGTTTGCATGCTTGACAGTTTAGTTTAAGTAGGGACCTCAGTGTCTGGTACCTTATCCTGCTAGGTGATCTTCAAAATGTTCTTTAGGCATTTCAGATGGACACTTCCATTCTGTTTCCTGGCATGGTGCTGGTAGACTGTCCAGGTTTCACAGGCACAAAACAATTGAGGTCAAAACAATGACTGTGTAGACCTTCAGTTTCGTCTTCAGTCTAGTACCTCTTCTCTCCCATTCTTTCCTTCAGAGCCTCCCAACCACTGAGCAAGCTCTGACGATGTATTTGTCAACCTCATTATCAATGTGCTCATCCCTGGAAAGGATAATGTCAAGGTAAGTGAACTTATCCACAGCATTAAAAAACTCGATTTGCTGTAACCAATGGTTCCACATAAGAATGGTGTGGTGGTAACTGATTCACCTGAAAAAGCTGAAGAACTTTTGTTTTCATGGCATTAATTGTTATGCCAAAATTGTCACAGGTAGCAGAGAATTGATCCATACTTTGTTGCATCTCAGTTTCACGGGCTGCATTAATTGTATGATCATCTGCAAACAGAAAATTGTGCACCAACACTCTCTCCACTTTTTATTGATTGTGTCTTATGAGAGACACTGACATAGGACTGCTCAGCATGACATGCCCACCTCAGAGAAGATGATGTGCTCTATGAACAAAGCAGAATTGAAACAGCTCAAAGGAACTGCAAGGTTCTCAAATTCATAGTATCCACCCCAATTAGTCACACAGACTATTTGTGCCTGATCTGTGACGGAGCATTCTGAGGTCCTATTGGTCTGATCAGTCACAGATGGATACATTGAAACTTGACTTTTCAACACTAGTGTCATTTTGGTCCTCTTAAAGAACAGATGACAACCAACCAATCAACCAACTAATATACATATGTATGTGTGTATACATACACACAGACATATATTCATAACATGCTACATTGACTTCTTTAATAAACATGTTGTAATATATTCATCACATTCAAACCATACATTCTATCAATAGCAAATATGCACTTTTTTGCTAATAAAAACTAAGTTAATGAAAATCCTCAGGTTCTTAAAATATAGTTCTATTGATTTTTTTAGAAAATAAATCTTGAGGCTACTCGATCCTGTTATAAGCAATTCATTGTTCTGTTTGGCACTCCACATGCTTTTAGCATATTCTGTAAGGAGAAGTAAGAGGAGTAATGAAAGGAAGACTGTGATGACAGGACTAATGGTGTCAAAGAACATACCATTTATAAGTGTTCTTCCTCTGAAGGCTTATTTTTAATGTGCTCTTTTGTGTAGCACTCTAATGGTTTTTCAGTGGAATTGAATTCTCTGTTCTTATTATGTAGACTTCAGTAAGCTTTGAGGAATAAGGTTATAGGTCTCAAAGGAGTTTTATAATTAATATTTCCCTACCTTGTTAAGTATGAATAATTATTCTAAAACATGATTGCTATATCGTACCACAATTCTATGCCTACAGATGCTAAAGCTAAATGTGATCAGTGAAGGAGAGGGGGAGAGAGAGAGAAACAGAGAGAGAGAGAGAGAGAGAGAGAGAGAGAGAGAGAGAGAGAGAGAAATAGAGAAACAGAGAGAGAGAGAAACAGAGAGAGAGAAGCAGAGACAGAAACAGAGAGAGAGAAACAGAGAGAGAGAGAAAGAAACAGAGAGAGAGACAGAGAGAGACAAAGACAGAGAGACAGAGATTAAGATTATCTCATTATAATTGTCCTACAAAAATTTCAATATTTTGTCCCAGGGTTTTCCTTTCTCTTTTGTTTCAATTTATTCTGTCAAAATAAACTTACCAATGTTGCCCACTGGAACTGCTTCAATGACAGACTACTATGGTCTTGTTTTCTTCCTCTGGTATGGTGTAGCAATCTGTTCAATGTCTGCAATATTAAGAAACCCCGACTGAATAAGAAATAGGTTTGTAAAAGTGTAAAACTCAGCAAAAGGGAAGGAGAGGTTTAACTCAGCAATATAATGCTGTATTAAGAAAGAAGGAAGGGGAAGCTAGGTGGTGCAGTGAATAGAGCACCAGGCCTGGAGTCAGGAGGATCTGGGTTCAGATCTGACCTCAGACACAACACAAAAAGTAGCTGTGTGACCTTGGGCAAGTCACTTAATTCCAATTGCCCTACAAAAATAAAAAAATGAAGGAAAGAAGGGAGAGAGGAAGAGAGGGAAGAAGGGAGGTTATATTAATTTTATTTGTCCATTAATTTTGGTAGAAAATGATCAATTTGAGAAAAAATGGAAAAGGTAGGATTTAGGGTTATAAAGTGGTGTTATGGTTGCCTGAGTTATCCCTTCTCTCTTAGTATTTCAAGCCACCTATTTTCTAATTTGCTGCAGTCTCTGATAAAGAATTGGCCTTTGTCCTCCCTTTCTTGGGTTAATCCTTTATGCCTCCTCCAGCAAACTCTCTTTCCACTACTCATTTTTTCCATATTTCACAATCTATAGAAACCTTCCTTGTTATAATTTAAAACAGGACAAGTTCTCCTACAGCCTTAAGAAAATACGAACTAAAACAACTCCTTTATCATACTATCCACTCAAGCTATCGCTCAATCTATACTCTTCGATTCCACTTCTCGCACACATTTCTCAGCACCGTGAAATTTGATGCCCACCTTAGCAATTAGAAGTAATTGCTCCAAAGTTTCCATGATTCCTCAATCCCAAAACATAATTGTCTTTACCCATTTCTCTTTTGTCTCCATGTGTCTTCAGCATCTGAAATTATTAACCACCCTTCCTGAAAATTCTCAGGTTGGAAATTTTTAAAATTACACTTTCCTTTTTCTCCTTCTACCTATTAAGTCACTTCTTCTCAGTGCCATTTGATATATGATTGCATTGTAACATGTACTGATTATAAGGGTATGCTAAAATGCTATTTTGGGCATCTTCTTTTCTCTAGAGTGCTATTCATAATCTGAGTTGTGAAACCATAATTTCAGTTGGCTTTACAGTAAGTCATATATATGTAGATGTTTATGTGTACATACATATGTATATGTGTGTATACAGAGAGGGTTGTGTGCATGCGGATGTGTGTGTCCCTCTAAATAAAAATGACAATGGTTCTAAGCATCAGTAGCTACCTACTAGTTATCTCCAAATGTATCTCTGAGAGATTTCAAACTCAACATGTTCAAATGAGAACTCATATATTTTTAATCCCAATTCTGTCTCATTTCTATATTTTATATTTCTCTTGAGGGAACCACAATCCTCTTATCATTTGGTTTTCTAAAATCAGAGGTATATTTGATTTTTCCCTTTCCCTCATCTTCACTATGCACTGAACTGCCAAGTCTTTATCAATCATACTGTCCATTTAGGCCTGAGTTTACTTTTGTATACAGTAATCAGTTCTCTTAAATTTGCGAGCCTATGCTCTTATGACCATATTTCGTGTACTAGTCTTGGGGATCCAGAGATGTGTGATAATGTCTAAGCTTTAGTAATTATTACCTAAGGGTACATGGATAGGTCAAAACTTGTCCAAACATTGGTATCTTCCTCTATAAAATGAAAAGAATAGGGTTTGCCCTACAAACTTCAGGGATGCTATAAGTAAAGAATTTTATAAACTCCAAAGTACCAATAATGTGGAGTAGAGTAAATATCTTGTGAAGAAAAAAAAACAGGAAGTTACACTTGAGAAAATAAAGACATAACACTACACGATTGCATATAAAAATGCATAATGATAACCTAAAACATAGGGAAGTATTATGGTTTTTATTTTTTTCTTTAAGAATCAAGAATGGATTACAATCAATACATATTTATTTAATAGAGAAAATGTAATATATCATGAATATGTAATAATATATTCTACAATAGATCAAGAAAATATGACCAAATCAATATATATAATTTATAAACATATCAATATATGAAATATAATTTATATATTCAAATATGTAATTACACAAATTATACATTAAAAATTATAATTATTGGTTCTTGACTTCTTTAACAGAAGAAACACACACATATATATATATATATATATATATATCCAGACATGTATACTATAAATCAATATGCATCCATGTGCACACATATATAAAGCTATACACAAATGCATTGTGCATATACTATTTTTAAAAGGATAAGAAAAGCATTAAGTACTAGGCACTTAATTTGAAAAATTCATTCTTTTTCTAATAATGTATCATTTTTATCATGTTTATCATTAGCAAGAAAAGAGAAAATTTAAAATTGCATTTTTGTATCAAATAGACTTTGAAAATGGTCATAACAATTTGTTTGAAAATGAAAGCGAAATCATCCAACAGCTCTTTAGATTTCCTGGGAGCATCTGAAGAATTTGTCTTTCATAAAAAGTATTTGTATTTCTGATACAAGTAATAATTTGCAATATATTTTATAACTAGTAGCAGTTTATTCTATTTAGTTAATATCAAAGAGGTAACCTTTATATTGATTTGGACTTATTGGAAACAGACCTAAGGGATTAAAGAATCTATTTTTCTGGACAAACTCCAGTTTTTTCTTAAGGCAGTAGTTTGGACTAGCTCATCGCTAAAGGGTACTTCATGACATGTGATTCTATAGCCTAAATAATTATAAAAGATCTATACAATCCTATGATAAATGCAGTCAAAACACATCTTTGGAACTAATTTAGAGGTCATGGGTACTAAATTACTATATAGGGGGATACTGAAATGAGAAACATTTTAATATAATAAAATATAAATAAGTGAAATGGAACTAGATTTATTTGAAGACACAGGAAGGAAATAAAATATGATAAGATGTGTACATATTAAATATTCACTTTTCTTGGTGTATTTTATTTTGCTAATTATGCTGCTGCTTGTAAATTTCTAAACTTGGTACACAATGAACTTGTAGTTATTCACAAATCTCATTATGTACATTCTAAAGGAAGCAGAATATGCAAACAATTTTTCAGATGAATTTGGACTAAAAGTTAATATAGCCATATCCTTATATACCTTGGTAAAATGCAATACATTTAAGTTTGAAATTATTTAGGATAAATTCATAATTTGACTTCCTTCTCATGCTTTAAAAAATACACATTTTATTTTCTTCATGTAATCAGTCTTTCCAGTGGTAGACATTGATACTGTTTCACTACTTTCTTTTCCTGTGGTACTCATGTCAAAAATTTGCCACAAATGTTTCATTGAATTTCATGTAAGCATTGTTAGACCATTCTGGGCATTAATTCTCAAACTACTTACCGATTTTATGTATATATTGTTCTGACAAAATTTGTTTTTAGCTCCACAGAATTTTTTTTTAGTTAATTTATTTCCACAAGATTTTGATTTACATATTTTTTCACCATTTTTCCCTTACACACCACCCCAAAAGAGCGATCCCACTGAATATCCCCTCCCCAATGTGCTCTCTCCCATTTCTTTCCCCATCCTTCCTCCAACTTTCCAGTTGGGCATAGTGAATTTCTATGCTCCAGTGCCTGTATATCTTATTTCCCAGCGGCATGCAAAGTAACAGTAATAATAGTAAGTAAGTAAGTATGTATGTATGTGTGTATGTATGTATGTGTGTGTATATATATATATATATATATATATATTTATTTATTTTGAAACTTTGAATTCATTTTCCCCTTCCTCCCTTGTCACCCACCATTACTGGGAAGATAAGCAATTCAATATAGGTTGTACATGTGTAGCTAAGCAAAGAATTTCCTTCGTGTATATATTGTGAAAGACTGATTATATTTACCTCCATCCTATCCCATCCCCAACTTTTTCAATTTTCTACTTTGATCCTGTCATTTTTCAAAAGTGGATGCTTCCAATTTCCCTGGCCCCCAGCCTTCCCTCCCTTACATCATTCCCCATCTCATCCCCTTTCCCCATACTCTCCCATAGGGTGAAATAACCTATGTAGTGTGCTTGGCATTCCCTCCCTAAGCCAAAATCAAGGAGAATAAGTTTGACTCATTCCATTTTGCCTTCCAGTTCGTCCCCTCCATTGAAACAGTTTTCCCTTCCTCTTCTATATAAGGTAATTTACCCCTACTCTGTCTCTCCCCATCTCCTGTCATTATATTACTCTCTCACCTCTTAATTTCTCCTTTTAATTATCATCCCTTCCTATTCGATTGGTCCTGTCCCCTCTATCTATGTATACCTGTACACATAAATACACACTCAAATATGTATTCATATGCCCATATTCCCTTCTATATGGAAATATATATGTATGTATACATATGTATGTATATATATACATAGAATCAGTTTATCAAATATAAAATCTCAACCAGATATAGAATAAATCATTCTTTACGTTGTCACACTGAGAGTTGAACAGAACAGTCACGTGTCTACATAAATCCTTATTCATTGTGCCAAAGGGAATAATAACATAAAGTCCAGTCATTCATCTAAACAAAGGTATCTGTCCAAATTTGTATTAATAAACTTGCTAACATTTCTTTTAATTATACAGAGACAATTACTTTGTTATTTCTATCCAGTAACTGTCTCCTGATAAACCACTATTTTGATTGTGCTGATATTGCTTTTCTTTTCAAGAAGTTAAAAAAACAAAATGTTCTGTTATAGCTCTAAAAGATAGAATTGTAGCAAAAGCCAGCTCTTTTACATGAATAATCATTCCTATTCATCAGGAAATGTAGAAATAACCTTTTATAATGTATTATAAGAATGGGAATGATAGTGATTAAATTCAATACTTTTAATTATCTTCCTTTTCCACTAATAAACATCTATTTGTAATAATAACTTTATCTAAGCTCAATGACCTACACAAGAAAAAAAAAAACAAAAATTATTATGGCCAAGATCATGTTGGAAATATATACTATAATTTTATTAATAAAACAAAATTAGATAGAATCTAAATGTCAAATGTATTGAGTTTGGACATGAGCAGGAGCAGGAGCTGATTGTGGATACTGTTTGGGAAAATTTTTGGTGTCTTTGATAACTCCAAGAACTTAACTTCTATAGAAGCCCATGTTTTCAACATTCATCTTCCACTTTGACAATACATTAACTAAGTATGGGTCTATGGTCTTAGAAAGAACAAAGTACTGGAGTATGCAAAAAGAAAAAAAAAGATTCTAATATGTGAATGAAAGTAATGGCATATTAACCACATGACCTGAACACAGAAAGGATATAACATGCATCATTGATATGTGTGAACAAGGAAATTTTGTGATTGTGGCATGAGAGTGAAAATTAGTACTTCAAATGGTTACTAATATCCATAAAAGTCTGAGATGAAGGACTCTAGAAAGATATCTTTTATATTGTGTGAAGCATCTTTGAATGGATACAGACAAGAATATTAGATGTTGGAAAATTGTGTTTTATTATTTAGAAAATACTTCTTTATTTCTATTAGAATTTTTATTAAAATATGCTAGACCTTGAAAGTTTATAATGTGGTTTCAATCTGCCTTCCCAGTCTTCTTTCACATTAATATATTTTCTGTTCTCAAGCAGTGCATGTGAATGAGATTGTGGTGTCAAGGAAGTGGGTGAGTGGGTTGGGCAAGAGATACTTGTTATATTCCAATATAACCTAAACTATTACCCATATTTGCCCTTTTTCTCTTCCATCTTCACACATTTCCTTAGGGAGCACTGCCCCCTTCGTGGAATTATACTTCTGCCTCACATTACGTTTTTGAGATTCTTTTTCCAACAGTTTATATGTAGATACAGATAGATAAATATAGGTACTTGGAGCCGTATTACTTTCTCTCTCTCTGTCTATATTATATGAGTACTTATGCATATAGGTATGATTGCTGACATATTTGTATATGCACATATATAAATACATACATATTACATGAACATTTTATATAATGATATAATTTTATTATATTATAAATATTAGATAATTAGAAAATAGGAATATTATACACATATATATTATTTTATATAGTTATATACACACATACATGTATTCATATGAACATTATATATAATGTATATATGTATATATATGCAAAATACATGCTCATACATATAATTATAGCTGCAGTTTTGCTTGTACTTATTTCTTTATACATATCTTTAAAAAAAATTTGTTTTTAGAACTTTAATTTCCTGATTCTTTCCCTTCTTCCTTCCTCACTCACCCCCACTGGGAAGATGACCAATTCAATATAGGTTGTACATGTGTACATGGAAAGGCAAAACATTTCCATAATAGTTATATTGTGAAAGACTAACTATATTTGTCTCCATCATTTCCTCCCAAGCACTTACTATGTTTTCCACTTTGACCCTGTCTCTTTTCAAACGTATGTGCTTCCAATTAACCTTTCATCCAATGTGCCCTTCATTCTATCATCTCCTTTCTTATACCCTTTCCCTTTATTTTCCTCTGGGGTAAGATATCTAAAAGAGAGCATATGTTATTACCTCCTTCAGCAAAGTTCAATGAGAGTAAGGTTGACCCATTTCATTTCATCTTTCTGCTCTTCCCCTCCATTGTAACAATTTCATCTTGCCTCTTTTATCTGAGATAATTTGCCCTATAATAGCTCTCCTTTTCTCCTTTCATTATATTCCTCTCTCAACTCTGAATTTTACTTTTTAGATATCATCCCTTCCTTTTGACCTCATCCTATGCCCTCTATGTTTACATGTACACATATACACATGCTCACATATGCATTTATATACACATGCAGCCTCCTATATAGAAATACTTATGCAAACATACATAAACACATGCATATATGCATATAAATAGACATAGGCACATAAATATACACATGCACACACATGCATGTACATATGTGTATAAGTATATGTATGCATATACATATATATACCTATACACATATGCATGCATATTCATATATGTATACATACACATATACATATGTGCACACACATGTAATGCATATAAACACAAGTGTGCATATACACATACATAAGAACAAACATATATATGCATGTACATGTACATATACACATATATATTCCCTTCAAATATCCTCATACTGTGAAAAGCCTCCTAAGTCAATCATCATTTTTCCATTTAGGAATGTAAATAGTTCAACTTTAATAATTTCCTTGTGAAATTTTTTTCCCTCTTCACCTTCTCATGCTTCTCTTGCTTCATATATTTGAAAGTGAAATTTTCTGTTCACCTCTGTTTTTCTGTTTTTTTTTTTTTTATCAAGAATACTTGAAAGTCCTCTAATTCATTGAATGACCATATTTTCCCCTGAAACATGATACTCAGTTTTGCTGGGGAGGTGATTCTTGGTTTTAATCCTAGCTCCTTTGACCTCTGGAATATCATAGTCCCTTTGATCTTTTAATGTAGAAATAGCTAGATCTTGTGTTATCCTCATTGTGTTTCTACAGTACTGAAATAGTTTCTTCCTGGCACCTTTGTGATATTTTCTGGTTGACCTAGGAACTCTGAAATTTGCCTATGATAGGGGTTTTCTTTTTGGGATCTTTTTCAGGAGGCATTTGGTGAATTCTTTCAATTTCTATTTTCCCTCTGGTTCCAGAATACCACGACAATTTTCTTAGAGAATTTCTTGCAGGATGACTTCCAGGCTTCTTTTTTGTTCATGGATTTCAGATAGTCCAAAAAATTTAAAATTATATTTCCTGGATCTATTTTTCAGGTCAGTAGTGTTTTCCAATGACATATTCTACTTTGCCTTCTATTTTTTTTCTTTTGTTTGTATCTGTTTTATAGCATCATGACTTCTCACAAAGTCATCAGCTTCCATTTACTCTAACCTAATTTTGTAGGAATTATTTACTTCAGTTTATTTTGGAAATTCTTTTCCATCTGGGCAATTCAGCTTTTTAAGACTTGCTTCTGCTCATTGGCTTCTTTTGCCTTTTGAGTTAGTTTCTTTTTAAGGTTTTATTTTCTTCAGTATTTTGGGGGTCTTCTTTAACAGGCTGTTGATTCGCTTTTCATGGTTTTCTTGCATCATTCTCAAGTCTCTTTCCAATTTTTCTTCCACTTCTCTGTCTTGATTTTCAAAGTCTTTCTTGAGCTCCTCCATGGACTTTATCCCACATGTATTTTTCTTGGTAGCCTTTGTTGCAGCAGTTTTGACTTCATTGACTTCTTCTTCTTCCATATTTTAATCTTTTTGTCCTCATAAAAGGATTCTATGATGTGATGGAGTGCAATTTTTCTTACTTTGCTTGCTCATCAACCTATTCCTTGACTTTGAACTCTTTGCCAAGTTAGAATTCTGCTTCCAGATTGCAGAGAAATATGTTCCAAATTGCCAGTGTTCTCACAGATGTTGTCAGAAATAAAGAGGGCACTCTCTCTACAGTTACCCCAAGCCCTGTCTCATTGGTCACACATTCCAGACCACCACTTAAGACCCTGAGCCAGATACAAACAGGTCAACAAGAGCAATTACCCTCTGAATGGTAGCTTGGTCTGCGTATACAATCTGCAGGCAAGGAGCTCTGGAGGCTGCTGCCGCCAAATCTCTGCCACCTCTTTCCATGGGGGCAGGGGACTCACCATGCTCTTCTGTCACCTGGTTAGAACAGAGTCCCCTAATGACCTTTTACTTTCTCTTTGCTGTATTATGGGTTGAGAAGTCTGGAAATTACCACAGTTTCTGGTGATTCACTCTCCTGAAGTCTTCTCTGGCCAGACTGTGCCACCTTTCAGGGCTGACCCAGGTCCATTTGCTGGCATATAACATAGGACTGTATTCTTCTCCCAGCTTGGTGTGATAGACCCTTCTTCTTGGCCTGCCAGGTTGCCTTCAGAGGGAGATTTGTTTCTACCTGTCACTGTGTGGGTCCTGTAGCTCTAAAATTTGTTTAGAGTCATATTTTACAGGTATTGGAGGTTTTTGGAGTGGGAGTCATGTGGAGTTCCTTTTTTTATTCCACCATCTTCTTTATACATGTATTTATCTCTCTATATATCTATCTCAATATGCCAAGCTATATTAATACTAATATAAATCTACCTACATTCTCTACATCTAGTTATATTATCCATATCTAAATTTATATCTGTATTTATATGCATCTCTGTATCCTTTCTCCATCCTTATTTCTTTATCCATATCTGTATCTATGAAGCTATCAAAAATTGCTGTCAATAGATACATAGATGTAGTTGTAGAGATATGAAGATAAACACATATATATATATGTATGCTTGTGCATATGTACAGGGATATATATATATATATATATATACATATATATCAAAAGAGATGTAGTTATATAGATAAAATTGTAGGTATTCAGTTATAGATATGAATTTATAAACCTTTATATATATACACACATATAAAATTATATATACACATGTAATGAAGATATATACATGAATACAAATATATATACATATATATTTATATATAAACACATACATAAAGATTTATGGATATAACATGCACAAATGAATTTATCCATGGATATTATTGCTTGGAGCAGATTGTAAGATATAAGGGATAATGCATGAAAAATGAAAGTTATTATGCCCATTAAGGTCAAATAGCTCTGCTCCAATTATATTTATTCATATAGGAGTCTAATCTATGTGTGTGTGTTTTTCTGTCTGTCTGTCTCTCTTGTTGTTTTCTATCTCTCTCACACACACAACATGTAAAATTCCTAATTGTTTTCCACAATGGCTTGTGTAACTCACAGCTCCAATAGAATTGAATTTCAACATCTATTTTTGCCACAAACTCTCTGACATTGATTTTCCCCACAATTTTCAATTTGATAGGATTGAGGTAACACTTCAAAGGTGCTTTCTTTATAACTATTTTATATTTTTTCTCTCCACTTCCGATGGTAGACAATATTGTCATGCAATTATACATTGCTCCTATATAATCATAATGCAGTATTTTTTCTAGTGATCAAGAAATTAGATTCCACACAGTGTGACAGATTTAAATGAAATAAAAAGGAGAATGATATAATGTATATTAAATAACTGGAGTACAAGGTCATGTACCTGAGACTAGCAGTCAATAAATAATTTGCTGCAGCAGTTAGCAATGATATTGTTGTAGTTGTAATTACAGTTATATTGTTTTTGTTGTTGTTTTGATTTTGCTGGAGCAGGATGATTAAAGACTACCCTAGGAGGAAAAATATATGTCATATTGAACAGTGACACCCTGATGAGGGCTACAAGGTGAACTTAAATAGCAAATTTGTAAAAATAGATGAAAACCCATTGAGATTTATCAAACATATACCAGACTAGTTCTAGTGACTTAAGTGATACACACAGAAAAATCTAGAAATCATTTCTAGGGATTATGATCTACTGATAAGAATCCTAAAGAGATTAAAAGAGCAGGAAATATATTGACACCCTCATCTAATTTAGAGAATTTATTTGAGAGAAGAAAACAATGGCATTTAAGTGAACAGATGGCCACAGGTAATTAAAAATAATGCAATTTGTATTCTGTTTGTCATGGTTAATGATACTGGGAAGACTTTAAGTTTGGAACAAGTTGGAATAGTTTCTGTCTGAACACTTGATATGTTTTAGAAGAGGCTGGATGATCGATCACCTGTCCCAGAATGCTGAAAGGAAGATTTCTGCAGGTAGGAAGAGACCTTGGACTTGAGAGATAGCCTTTCCCGACTTCAGATGGAGTGGGCTGAGATCCTATTCAGAATCTCTTGGTTTTTGTGTGCTTAGAGGTTGGGTTAAATAAGTCAAGCACAGTCATCCTCTGTCATTAACAAGATATACCTTGCCTGCTACCCTGCAATGCCTCATGTTCCACCACTAGAGAGCCATTCCTTTGGTTAAAGCCTTGCACACTACTTGTGATTTTTCCTGGGCAGAATAACTCTTTAAAGTAAATTGCATACTATAAATGAATTTGAAAGAAATAAAAGAACTTTAAATTGAAAAGACAAATAGAAGAGAGAGAGGTTTTCATACACAACTGTCTGTAGTATGAAACCGACTAGGTTAATAGTAGAGGAGGAGACTATTCACAGAATAAAATTGTTGTGATTCTATACAATAAACGAGAAAGTTCATAGAATTACAAAATACAAGAGGCCAAAAGCTGAACATTGAATAAAAAACAAAATTAAATAAAAATTGAATAAAAGCGTTGACTTTGCTTATCATATTATCTTTTTTTAAGTTTACATTATGAGCATTTTCTCCATTATTTTTTTTAAACCTCAGCAATCAATAAAACAAAACAAAACAAAAAAAAAAAGGTTCTAATTTGTAGCGTTGGCTTACGTCCAACCTCTAAAACCTTCTACTGAAAATTTAACAGTCAGCTCTTGCAAGACAGGTGGCACTGGTTCCAGTACACCCCCAGCGTCACCTGAGAAACAGGCATGCCTAAGTCATCATTTGCACCCCAGCTGCAGAATGTATCCAGGACACTGCCGTGCTTCACGTACTGTTTTTTTTTTTTCCAAATGCTTTATTAACTTCTGGTTTATATCATTCATTTCCACCAGATTTTGAGTTAGAAATTTTTCCCTGTTGTTCCCCTACCCAGCACTCCAAAAGAGTGGTCCCACAGGATATCCCATCCTCCAATCTGTTCTCTCCCATATCTTCTCCCATGACACCTTTGACTTTTCCTATAGGACATGGTGGATCTCTATTCCCCAATGCCTGTATATCTTATTTCCCAATTACATGTAAAATAATATTAATAATTGAATGTATATATATATTAGACACTTGATTTTAAAACTGTGCATTCCAGATTCATTCCCTTCCTACCTTGTCACCCACCTTTACTGGGAAGATAAGCAATTCCGTATAGGTTGTACATATGTAGCTATGCAAAACATTACCATAGTAGATAAGTTGTAAAAGACTGACTATGTTTCCCTCCCTCCTATCCCATCTCCTATTTGTTCTATTCTCTCCTTTGATGCTGTTCCTTTTTAAAAGTGGGTGCTTCCGATTTCCCTAGCCCCCCCAGGCTGCCCTCCTTTCCATCACCCTCCTTCTCATCCCCTTCCCCCCTACTATCTTGTAGGGTGAGATACATTATTTAATGTGTATGTTGTTCCCTCCCCAAGCCAAATTCAATGAGAATAAGGTTTTGCCTTTTTGCCTTCCTGTTCTTTCCCTCCATTGTAACCATTTTCCCTTGCCTCTATTATATTAGATAGTTTACCCCATTTTGACTCTCCCCATTTCCTCTCATTATATTCCCCTCTCATCTCTTAATTTCACCTTTTAAGTATCATCCCTTCTTATTAAATTGTGGCCTCTATGTATACCTGTAAATATATATACACACATTCACATATGCCCATATAGCCTCATATATATGTATGTATGTATGTGTGTGTGTATATATATATATATATATACACACACACACACATACACACACACTCAGCATCAGTTTATCTAAATCTTTCCAGGTTATTATGAAGTGTGTTTCCTCCCCATTTCTTATACCACAATAGTATAATACCATCTTTTAACATAATTTCTAGAAATGTTTTTCACTTCTTTCAGAAATCTTGAATATTGATTTTTCAATTCTTGTAAAATTATGTCACTTGCCACACTGATATCTCCTCTGTGTACTCCCTGTGATGCATGTATTCTTTCAACTTCATTTTTAAGAGTATAATTTCTCATATGTCAATCTTTTACAAGATATTGCAGTCTAAATATGTTTATGATGTCTATAATTATGAACAATATATCTGTACTGCCTTTCAACCATTAAAAAATTACTTATTTCTAATTATCTCCAAATTCTTTGGATCATTTGGAAACTTAAATGTCATACCTTGTTTTCTACAGATTCATTTTACTCCCATCACTCTATTGTGTTACAAAAGGATACTGTTCAAAACCTTTCTTCATATTCTTAAATATTTTATATATTAATGTATGTCCTTAATTTGTATTACCCTTGAAAGTTATAACTGATGCTGAGTGAGGAGAGCAGAACCAGGAGAACTTTGTACACATTTAAAGACACATCATATCTGTGATGATTAATTTTGATAGACTAGGCTCATCTTAAAAATGCAATACTATAAGACAACTCCAAAAGATTCAGAATGTAAAGGGATGTCCACATCCATAGAAATAACTACGAAATCTGAACGCAGGTTGAGGCAAACTACTTTGTTTCTCTTTTTTGTTTGTTTTATTTCATTCCTTCTTTCTCATTATTGAATCTATTGCTTATAATTATTCTTTGTAACTTGAATAATGTTTAATGTGAAGGCATGTATAGAACTTATATGGGATTGTATGCCACCATAAGCAGGGAGGAGGAAGGAGAAAGAAGGGGAGACAATTAAGAACTCAAGGATTTGTGGAATGGAATGTTGAAAAATAAAAGTAAATAAATATATTTTAAAGATGGTATTATAATTGATAAAATGTCAATATTGAGAATAATTAAATAGTCACATTTGTTAAAATATTACTTTCTGTAGTTCATCATATCTTCAAAAGTATATAATTGGATGAATAATAGAGATAATTTAGATCATGCTATTTCTTTCTCTTTTTTGTCTTTATTAATTTAGTTACTTTTAGTTTACAAGATTCATTTCCACAATCCCTTGAGTTTCAATTTTTCTCCCTCTTCCTCTACTCTCCTCCTCCCATGGTGGCAAGTATCAATAAAGTATAGGATCTGCAAATATTTTCACATTAGACATTAGCCAGGTTGTAAAGAATGATTGTAACTGATGGCATGAACAATGAGAAAGGGGAAACAAAAGAAAAGAAGAAAAAAAGAGCTGTTAGTTTGCTTCAGTCTGCATTAAAACTCTGTTCTTTCTAGTTCTTTCTCTGAGTGTAGACATTTCTTTCCAGCATGAGCCTTTTGGAATTATCTTATGACCTTGAATTGCTGAGAAAAGTCCGATCTATCAGAATTGGTCATCACACAAATTTTGTGTCTGTAATTGTGTATAAAGTTCTCTTGGTTCTGCTCTTCTACTCTGCCTCAGTTTGTATAAGTCTCTCCAGGTAAATATGAAGTCCATCTGCTTCTCATTTCTTATACCACAATAATATTCCATTATATTCATATACCACAACTTGTTGAGCTATTTCTCAATTGATGAATATCCCCTTAATTTCCAATTCTTTACCAGTACAAAAAGAGTAGTACATGTGGGTGTTCTTACAACTTGTATTATCTTTTTGGGATAAAACCTTAGAAGTGTTATTACTGGGTCAAGGTGTATGCAATCATTTATACCTCTTTGGGCATAGCTCCAGATTGCTCTCGAGAATGGTTGAATCTGTTCACAACTCCACCAACAATAAATTTGTGTTCCAAATTTTCCACATCGTCTCAAGCATTTCTCATGTTCCTGTTTTTTTTTTTCAGCTTAGCCAATCTGGGAGGTGAGATGTGGTACTCCAACAACAATGCATATGTGGTCCAAATTTTCCACATCATGTCAGGCATTTGTCATATACAGAGAACTGAGTCAAATTGAAAAGAATAAAAGTCATTCTCCAATTGAAAAATGGTCAAAGGATATTAACAGACAATTTTCAGTGGTAAAAATTAAGATATCTACGAGCATTTGAAAAAAATGCTCTAAATCACTATTGATTATAGAAATGCTAATAACAACATCTCTGAGGATCCACATCTCACAAGTCAAATTGGCTAAGATGACAAAACAGGAAAAGGACAAATGGTGGAGAGGATGTGGACAAACTGGAACACTAATCCATTGCTGGTGCTGTTGTGAACTGATGCAAACATTGTGGAGAGCAATCAGGAATTATGCCTAAAGGGCTATAAATAATTTCATATACTTTAACCCAGCAATACGACTTCTAGGGTTATATCCCAAAGAGATAATACAACTGGGAGGAAGACCCATATGTTCAAAAATATTTATAGCAGCTCTTTTTGTGATGGCAAAGAATTGGAAATTAAGGGGGTGCAAATCAACTGAGGTATGGCTGAAGAAGTTATGGCATATGCATGTAATGAAATATTATTGTGCTATAAGAAATGAGGAGCAGATGGACTTCATGTTTACTTAGAGAGGATTATACGAACTGATGCTGAGTGAGAAGAGAAGAACCAATAGCAATTTGTACACAATTACAGACACAACAAATGTGTGAAGACCAACTTTGATAGACTGGACTCTTCTCAGCAAGACTTATAAGTCAACCCCAAAAGAATCAAGATGGAGAGACACTTCACCATCCAGAGAAAGAACTGAGTATGAATACAGATTCAAGCAAACTATTTGCTCTTGGGGCAGCCAGGTAGCACAGTGAGTAAGAGCACTGACCCTAGAATTGGGATGATCTGGGATCAAACCTGGGCTCAGACGCTTAGCACCCACCCAGAAAAACCTGACCATGTAACCTTGAGCAAATTACTTAACCTCAATTGAACATTTTCTGCCATACTATATTCCAATTTTCCCAGCAGTTTTTGTCAAATAGTTCTTCTCCTCAAAACTGGGCTCTTTAGGTTTATAAAACAGGAGATTACTACAGTCTCAGGTACCCAATATATTCCATTGATCCATTATTCAATTCCTCAGCCAGTAACAAGTAGTTTTGAGATCTGCTGCTTTATAATACAGATCAAAATCTTGAATGGAAAGGGCACCTTCCCTAGAAATTATTTAATTAAATTCCTTGATATTATGGGCCTTTTGTTCTTTCAAATTAATTTTATTATTTTTTTTTCTAGCTCTATAAAGTAATTTTGTTGGTAGATTGATTTGTATGCCATTAAATGTGTAATTTAATTTAGCAAAATTGACATTTTTATTATATTAGCTGGACCCAACCATGGACAATTATTCTGTTATATTAGCTCTAAACAGCCATGAACAATAGTAAGATTTGACTTTATTTGTGAGAAAAGTGTTTTGTAGGTGTGGTCATATAGTTCCTGGGTTTCTTTGGCAGGTATATTCTCAAATATTTCACAATGTCTACAGTAACTTCAAATGAGATTTTTCTTTGTATCCTTTTGGATTTCATTAGAGATATACAGGAATGCCAAGGATTTACATGGGTGCATGCATGTGTGTGTGTGTGTTTTCCTTGTTTACCTCTTTATATCTTTCTCGAGTATTGTAATTGGAAACCAAATTTTCCATTGAGCTGTGTTTTTTTCATGAGGAAAACCTGGAAGTCCCTTATTTCATTAAATGACCATCTCCTTGCCTGAAATATTATGCTAGGTTTTGCCAGGTAGTTGATACTTGGTTGTAGTCCTATCTCTGTTGCCTTATGAAATCTACTAGGTCCTGTGTAATCCTGACTGTTGTTCCAAACATTTGAATTTTTTTTTCACTTCTCGTAGTATTTTCTCCTTGACCTTATAATTCTGGAATGCAGCTACTATATTTCTTGGAGTTTGCAATTTTAGATCTCCTTTAGGAGGAGTCTGGTGAATTCTTTCAATAACTCTTTTACGCTCTGATTCTAGGAGTTCAGGACAGTTTTCTTTGACACCCCCTTGGAGAATATTGTCCAGGCTGCTTTGTTCAACATGAGAAATGAGAACGATGCAAGAAAATTATGAAATGAGAGTCAATAGCCTGACTGAGGAAAACCACACCTTAAAAAAACAGACTAAGTTAATTGGCAAAAAAGCATCAAAAAGGCAACGAGGAGAGGAATGCCTTAAAAAGCTGAATTTGCCAGATGGAAAAAGAAGCTCAAAAGCTCAATGACGAGGATCATTCAATAAGATTTAGAATGGAGCAAAAGGAAGCTACTGACTTTATGAGAAATTCAGATGATGATAAACAGATCCAAACAAATGAAAGAATAGAAGGCAAAATGAAATATCTCATGGAAAAATCACTGATCTGGAAAATAGATCCAGGATAGATAATTTAAAAATTATTGGACTACCTGAAAGCCATGATCAAAGAAAAAACTTAGAAACCATCCTCCAAGAAATTCTCATGGAAAATTGCCTTAATGTTTTAGAATGAGAAGGAACAAAGAGTTTGAAAGAATCTACTGACCACCCCCGGAAAAAGATCCCAAAAAGAAAACTCCTAGAAATATTGTAGCCAGGTTATAGAATTCCCAGGTCAAGGAGAGAATATTACCAGCAGTCAGGAACAAACAATTTTAATATTGTGGAAACAAAATCAGGGTAACACAGGATATGGCAGCTTCTACACTGAGGGTTCAAAGGGTCTAGAATATGATATTCCAGAGGGCAGAGAAGCTGGGATTAAAACCAACAATTACCTACCCAGCAAACCTGAGTGCCATTTTTCTGTGGAACATATGGTAATTCAGTGAAATAGAGGATTTTCAAGTATTCTCAATGAAAAAAACAAAACAGAGTTGAATAGAACATTTGACATTCAGATATAAGAAGCAAGAGAAGCTTGAGAAGGTAAACAGGGAAAAGAAATCATAAGCCACTTATCAATGTTGAACTATTAACATTCCTATATGTAAAAACAATGATTGTAAGTGATAAAACTTTTCTCAGTATGAAAATAGTTGAAGGGAATAGAAATATGTATGTCTATATTGGAGGTTATATGGGCATATGAATACATATGTGAATGTGTTTGCATATGTTTACAGGTATACATACATAGAGGGAACAAGACTGAGTTAATAGAAAGGTATAACACTTAAAAGTTGAAATTAAGAGGTGTGAGACAAATATAATGAGAGGAAATGGAGAGAGACAGAATGGGGTAAACTATCTCAGATAGAAGAGGCAAGGGAAAATGATTGCAATGGAAGGGAAGAATAAATAGGCAAAAGGGAATGGGCCAACTTTATTCTCATTGAATTTGTCTGGGGAGGGAATTACATGCCCACTAAATAGAGTATCTCACTCTACAGGAGAATGGGGGGAAGGGGAAGAGAGGGGGATGATGGAAAGGAAGTCAGGCTGTGGGGGAGAAAAGCTGGAAGCACTAACTTTTGACAAGGTATGAGATCAAAGTAGAGAATAGAACAAGTGGGTAGTGGGATAGGAGGGAGGGGAATATTGTCAGTCTTTTACAATATATCTTCTATGCTAATGTTTGTCATTAGCTACAAATATACAACCTATACCGAACTGCTTATCTTTCCAATAAGTGTGGGTGACAAGGGAGGAAGGGAAAGAATCTGGAATTCAAAGTTTTAAAATCAAATGTTTAAAAGTATATATATATTTAAATATTATATATAATTATTATTTTTATTAATAATCCTATTTTACATGTAATTGGGAAATAAGATATATAGGCACTGGGGCATAGAGATCCACCATGCCCTTCTGGAAAAGTCGAAGCTGGTATGGGAAAAGATCTGGCAGAGAGCAGATTGGAGGAGGGGATATGCTGTGTGATTGCTATTTTGGGTTGGTGGGTAGGGGAAAAATGTGCAGAAAGTTTGCAACTCAAAATCTGGAGGAATTAATTATGTAAATCAGAAATTGATAAATCATTTGAAAAATGGAAAAAATAAGGAAAAAGAATTTGAGTAACTGATGAAATGTTTTTGTCATCGTAAGCTAATAAATTAGTGCTTCCAGTCTTATTGTAGAATATAGTGTAAGGAGTAGGGCAAGGGAATCTTTAGACTACAAATTATAAATCTAGATTCCTCTTTCTCTTTCTCAAAGTTCACTAAATACTTTGTCTTTTGGTATGAAAATTATTCTACTGAATAACTCCTAACTCATTCATTTAGATTTATTTTTTCTACTCTCTGTGATGGTTTGTCATTTCATCTACTCTCTCTCCTGACCCAATTAGAACAATTGTACACATTTCAGTCAACTGCCTAAGGGTAAAGATAAAATATATGTCCTAATAAGAGAGAAAATGAATTGACCCACATAAATAATGAATCTATGTAATTAGCAGCAGTGACCTCCAACTAAGCTAAATAAAAATAGATTTATCAAAAAAACTAAAGTAGGTTTTGGCCAATTTTTCAGATAAAGAAAAGTGAAAACAAAAACCTCAACTAATGTCAATTATACTTGTAGACAAATGAATTAGAGGAATTTTGTATCCATTTCCTAAACCTTACCTTCTGTTTCAAAGCTGTGTAGGCAATAGGTAATTTCAAAATATTCAAAAGTCAACTAACATTTTTTATTATCTTACTAATTGGGTGGGTATGGATTATGAAAACATGATAATTTAAATTCAAAATGGAAAAGAAGAGACTAGATTATTAGATACTTTTTGAAATAAGAGACAATGTAAAATGAAGTGAAGTGAAATAATGATCTAGAAAAAGTTGATTTATAAGGTATTACTTTTAAAATATCTTGACAATTGGAAAGAAAATAATTAAGTTTTTATCCTGAATAATTGCTTCAATTCTCCTTTAACTTTATTTCTGAAATCCTCTGGGTCTAGATGGGAGCTTGAATTTATAAGTTCTAAGGAATTACAGAGACTTTTCTGTCTTCCAATTCAGAATATCATTGCTCTGTTCCTTGAAAATTCTTTTCTCTTTGAATTTTTAAAAGAAACTTTTCAGAAGGGAAGCATATTACGGAACAGGCATCAGTGAAGCAAATTAAGGCAACCTAGGTACAAGAGTTGGGACAAAAAGGAAGAAAAACATGAAGAAATATTCATCTACAGAGGTGGATGTCTATAATTGCTATTATTAAAAAAAAAGGAATTAGGATGGAATAGGGAGAATTGAAAGTCACCAGTGGAGAATAAACAATTGAAAGCAGAGGAAATGAAATTAAAATGATGCTGATTACTAGCAAATATCAAGAAAATTTTTTTTGACTCAGACAAATCAGATGAATATAAAAAGATTGTAGGGGGATTGAGGAAATTTCAAGTAAACTTCCCTTTATTTCTTTTTTTTTTTCCATTTTTTGGTAGGGGGAAGGTCAGGGCAATTGGGGTTAAGTGACTTGCCCAAGGTCAAATGGCTACTAGGCATTATCTGAGGCTGCATTTGAACTCAGGTTCTCCTGAATCCAGGGCCTGTGATCTATTCACTGAGTCAGCTAGCCTCCCTCATTTCTTTATTCTGAGGAAATTTCTGAAAATTGATTATTTTTCACTTATTCACTATATCTAAGATTTGTCAGACAATCTTTTATCATCACAAAGTTTACTAGAATTTTCCATTTTGAGGAATAGCTATAAAATAATTGAGTAGGTAATCCAGGAATAATACTAAACATACAAAGGTGTAGTATTATTGCAACTTAAAATATTATATTTGTTCACATTTCTCAGTTCTAGAGGAAAAAACTATTGAGTGGCCAGAGGAAGTAGGACCATAATAGAAGACATAATTTGCATTAGGAATCCCTGATTTCAAGTGCTCTCTTTGAAAAGTCACTTAAATTCTGCAATTGTCAAAGATTCTTAATTAAAAAAGAGGGTGCCTACCTAAGTTAATGGAGTCATTTGCCACGGAGATACCTATGCAGAATCACTCCCCAAAAGTCAATCCTATATTACAAATGTAATTACTGAAATCTTGTGAGATGTAAAGATCACTATGTAAGATCCCACACATTAGTGAGCTTATATTTGAGTCATTAGAATAAGTATTCAGAATAATACAGACAATAGATATTAAAATTCAGGTATTGCCTCAACTATGGAAATTCTGAAAACTCCCTGCCCTAATAAAACTTGAGAAAATAAATGAGTAAGTATTTAATAAGTCTCCATAATTGAATTTTTTTTATTTTTAGTTTTCAATATTCATTTCCACAAGGTTTTAGTTACAAATTTTGTGCCCGTCTTTCCCCTACCCAGCACTCCAAAATAGTGATTTTGTGGAATACCACTTCCCTCAATATGCTCTCTCTTATATTCTCCTCCATTGCCCCCTGACTTTCTAGTAAGGCAAGATGGATTTCTATACCACACTGCTTTATATCTTATTTCTCAGGTACATGTAAACATAGAGGTAGTAGTACTAGTAGTAGTATTAGTGGTAGTAAAATTAGTAATGATGATGATAATAACAATATTTTTTAGTATTTGATGTAAAAACTTTTATATACACACACATGCATTTATATTCCCTTCAAATATTCTCATGCTGAGAAAAGTTTCATACGTTACAATTATCATTTTTCCACATAGGAATGTAAATAGTTCAACTTTGATAAGTTCCTTATAGTTTCTTTTCCCTGTTTACCTCCTCATGCTTCTTGTATCTGAATGTCACATTTTCTATAAAACTCTGTTTTTCTTTTCGTTAAGAATGTTTGAAAGTCCTCTGTTCCACTGAATGAACATATTTTCCCCTGAAATATTATACTCAGTTTTTCTGGGTAGGTGATTATTTGTTTTAGTCTTGGTTTCTTTCACCTTCAGAATATCATAGTCCATGCCCTTTGATACCTTAATGTAGAAGCTGTCAGATCCTGTGTTATCCTGAATATGTTTCCACAACAGTAAAATAGTTCCTTTCTGGCTGTTTATAATATTTTTTTCCTTGACCAGGAAACTCTGAAAGTTGGCAAAAATTTCCCTAGGAGTTTTCCTTCTGGGATCTTTTTCAAGAGGTGACAAGTGAATTATTTCAATTTCTATTTTGCCCTGTGGTTCTAAAATATCAAACAAGTTTCCTTGATAATTTCTTGCAGGATGATTTCCAGGTTCTCTTTTGTATCATGGCTTTTTGGTAGTCCAGTCATTTTAAAGTTATTTCTCCTGTATATATTTTCAGGTCAGTGGTTTTTCCCATAAGATTTTATCATTTGGTTGGCTCTGTTTAATAGCATGTTTGTTTCTCATGTAGTCATTAGCTTCCATTTCTTCCAATCTAATTCTGAAGGAATGATTGTCTTCAGTGAGCTTTTGATACTCCTTTTTCATCTGGCAAATTCAATTTTTATGGCATCCTTTTCTTCATTAGCTTTTTGGACATCATTTTCATTTGAGTTAGTTTATTTTTTAAGGTTTTCTTTTCTTCAGTCAGGTTGTTGACTCATTTTTCACGATTTTCTTTCATCATTTTCATTTCTCTTCCAAATCTTTTTTTTTCCATTTCTCTTACTTTATTTTCAAAATCCCTCTTGAGCTCCTCCATTGCCTGTAACCAGTTTATATTTCTCTTGGAAGCTTTTGAGTCAGGAGTTATTTCTTCATTGTCTTCCTACTGTTATATGTTTTGATACTTTTTGTCCCCCCAAAAGGAATCTAAGGTTTGATTACTCTGCTTGTTTTACTGCCTCTGCTTGCTCATATTGTCAGTCAATTACTTAACTTTTGAGCTCTTTGTCTTGATAGAACTCTGCTTCCAGAGAGGCGAGCTTTGTCCCAAAACATCACTCCTTTCGGCTCCAGGCCTGCAGATCATAGGAGGACCAAGTGGCCAAATAAAAGGTATTTTCCATAATCTATCTGCTGATGCTAATGCAGGATTCTCTTGCTTTTCCCTTCTTGGATCTTGGTCACAGACTTGGGTAGTGATCCAGGGTTGAGGAGTACTGGTGTAGCAGACTTGGTGAGGCATTGGGGAGAAAGTCCTCTTCACAGTTCCCAGACAGATGCCTGGGGCAACAAAAAAGGCACTTTAAGAACACCTGTGCAAAACCCCATATATTTGGGATACAGCATTCTTAGCTCTAGAAGGAAAGAGCTCAAAAGTCAAGCAACTGGTTTTCAAAATGACCACACAGAACAAACACAATAAGATCATACAACACTTTTGGGGGGACAGTCAAAGGATTGAAATGTTGAATGAGAAGAAGACAAAAAGTAAAAACTTCTCCATCAAAAGCCTCCAGGAAACATATGAACTGGTCATAGGAGGAGTTCAGGACAGATTATGAAAATCACATAAGAGAAGTAGAGCAAAAATTATTAAGAGAAACGAGAATGGGGTGGCCAGGTAGCACAGTGAGTATAAGCACTGGCCCCAGAGTCGGGATGACCTGGGATCGAATCTGGTCTCAGATACTTAGCACCACACCCAGAAATAACTGGCAGTGTAACCTTGATCAAGTTACTTAACCCCGATTGTTTTAAAAAAAATAGAGAGAAAGCAAAATGAGAATGATGCAAGAAATTCATTTAAAAAAAGTCAACAGCCTGACTGAAGAAAATAACACCTTAAAAAAATAGACTAACTCAAATGGTAAAAGAAGCCCAAAAAGTCAAAGAGGAGAAAGATGTCTTAAAAAGAATAATTTTCCAGATGGAAAAGAATTTTTAAAAATTCACTGAGGATAATAATTCCTTCAAACTGACTTCATTGGAAAAACAATTGACCAAGAAAATAGATCTAGGAGAGAGAATTTAAAATTATTGGACTTATATGAAAGTCATGATCAAAAAACAAAAGAGGTTAGACATCATCTATCAATAAATTCTCAAGGAAAACTTCCCTGATATTCTAGAACCAGGGGGAAAATAGAAAGTTAAAGAATTCACCAATCACCTCTTGAAAAAGATCCCAAAACGATAATTCCTAGGAATTTTATAGCCAAATATCAGAGTTCCCAGGTCAAGGTGAAAATACTGCAGGCAATCAGGAAGAAACAATTTGAGTACTGTGGAAAAACAATCAGGATCACAAAAGATCTAGCAGCTTCTACATTAAGGGATCCAAGGGCTTGGAATATGATACTTCAGAGGAGAAAGGGGCTAGGATTAAAACAAAGAATCATCAATTCAGAAAAAAAAAACTGAACGTAATACTTCAGGGGAAAATATGAACATTCAATGGAATAGAGGATGTTCATGCATTCTTAAAGAAAAGACCAAAGTTGAACCAAAAATTTGACTTTCAAATTCAAGAAGCAAGATAGTAATGAGAAAGTAAACAGGAAAAATAAATCATAAGGAAGGTATTAAAGATGAACTATTTATATTCCAGAGAATTTTCTCAGTATTAGTATAGTTGAAGGTAACACACATACACATATATGTGTGTTTGTGTGTGTGTGTGTGTGAGAGAGAGAGAGAGAGAGAGAGAGAGAAAATATGTATAATTAGATAGGATTAGTAGAATATGAAGGTATGGTATCTAATGAGTAAAATTGAGAGGTGACAAAGGAATTTATTGGGAGAAGGAGAATGGGAGAGATAGAATAAGGTAAAATATTCACATAAAAGAGGGAAAATAATACTCTTACAATGGAGGGGAAGAGCAGAAAGTCTAAAGGGAGTGAGTCAACCTCATTTTCATTGGATTTGGCTTAAGAAGGGAATAGCATACACACTTAATTGGGCATTATACCCTACAGGGAAGTAGGGGACAAGGAGATAAGACGGGGGATGATAGAAGAGGAAAACATATTGGGTTACAGGATAGATAGAAGCAAAAACTTTTGAAAAGGGAGAGGGTAAAAGGAGAAAATAGAATAAATGCAGGAATATGATGCAAAGAAATATAATTTGTCTAAATGATATAACTATTATTTAAATGTTTTGATTAATTACACATGTATAACCCATGTTGAATTGCTTGTCTTCTCAGTGGGAGTGGATGAGGAGGAAAGAAGGGAATCTGGAAATCAAAGTTTTAAAAACAAATGTTTAAATTTATTTTTACATGCAACTGGAAAATATTATACAGGCCATGGGGTATAGAAATCACTCTTGCCCTACAAAATTTTGAGCGGGGGATTAAGGGAGGACATAAGAGAGTACACATTGGGGGAAGGGGTATTTAGTGTGCTTGCTACCTTGGGGTGGGGTTGGGGAAGAGACAGGAAGAAAATTTGTACCTCAAAATCTTGTACAAATGAATGTTGAAAACTATGGAATAAAAACATTTATATAAAAAAAATAACATGTATCCTCTATCTATATTACTTGGCTAGATCCACATTTAAACATTGCCTGCAGATTGATGGTCTTACTGATGCTAAGACTTACCACACAGACATTGGTTCCCTGCCATTGGCTTAAGATACTTTCTTCCTTAACCCTCTTCTTTCTGTTAAATGAGGCAGAATTCTCTATCTTGCCATGAAAAGCCAATCTAGAGCACAGAATGTGACCAGGTTAACTTTAATAGATAAATCTTGGCTTGGGAGTTTGTTACGGGAATGGGAATCTGAAGATCTTCCCTGCCCCTTCACCCTTTGATAAGCTTAAGTGAATCTGAGAACCTTCCCTGATTAGGTCCCCTTAATAGGCTTAATGTGGTCAAATGGAGCCTGTGGTGGGAGGCTTGTTTTTCAGCAATGCCTACACCTTGTTACTTTGTGATTAGGCAGTGTGTCAAGAAGGCTGTTACATTCTCTGAGCCAGGAGAAGGTTACATATACCCTTATGTGAGGTTTGGTTTTGGGTTTTACTTTGGGAAGAGTTGTGTTTTTGACCAGAAGAAACTCTGGGCAGCCATTGAGGCCCCCGTCTTTGGAAACCCAGATAATGGTGCTTTCCTCTCTGGTAACTAAGTATGGATGAAATGGTCAGACAGCTGGAAGCCTGTCTGCTGATCTGTTTCTCTGTCTGCTTGTAAGCTCTGGATTCTCTGAAGTTTGGGGTGCTGACTTTTTTCTCATGAACTAGGTAAATGACTTATGTTTCACTAAAGCAAGATTTTTAACCCATTTTAAGTTGCTTTTCTTTAGAAAAGAAGACCTAGTAACCTGTGCTAGCAGCCATACTGGGTATGCGCAGATGCTTACTGTTATTGAGTCCCTTCCACTTTTCATGGTAGCTTGACTAGGTGTTATTTTTATTTTTTTTTAAATGAGAAAAAATAATGTTAAGGATGTGGAGTATCAGTTCCAATTTCAAACTATAGTTCAAACCAATAATCATCAAAATAATGTCTCTAAGAGGGAAAAAAAAATGTTTGACTAGTGTAATGTATCAGTTATATAAAACATATAAGCAAATGAAGCTACTAATATTTTTGATAAGCACAAAGATACTAGATTTTGGGGTAAGCACTTATTATTTGCCAAATATTGCTGTGAAAAATAAAGAGCATATTAGCAGAAACCAGACATAGACCAACATCTGATATCGTGTATCAAAATGTAGTCAAAATGGATAAATGATGGAGAAATAATGGGCGAAATTTTAAGTAAATTAAGGGAGCATGGGAATATGAACATGTCAGATCTTTGGATATGAAAAGTTTATGGAAAAATAATAGAAAAAATTATCATGGGAAGCAAAATGCATAATTTTATTTTACATAAAATGAAACAAAAACAACCATTGCACAAATAAAATTAATGCAACCAAAAATTGGAAAACAGGAAAGTGGAAAAAAATTATTGTACCTTTTTCTGGTTTCTCATTTCTCAAATATATGAGAAATGGAGACAAATTTACATAAGTAAGAATAATTCCCTGGGTGAAATGATCAAAGGATTTGTAGGGAGTATTCAGAAGTCACATGAGAAAACACTTGATTTAAAAAAAAATTGTTTATTTACTTTTAGTTTACATCATTCAGTTCCACAATCCCTTGATGGACAGGGCAATTTGAGCTCAAAGCCCTTTCTGTCCCATGGAATTCAAGAATTGTCTTGGGGCCTCTTGGTTCCAAGTCCACTCTGTACTTGCTGGAGATTAGGAAATACGGAGGTCCACAGTCTAGTTGCCTGCTCACAAGAACGTTTCCTATAAGCCCACTTGCTTGTTGAGCAGCAGCTGTCGTGACTGGTTCAGCACCCCTCCATTGGTTCACCCTCTCCATGCAAGAGGGGATCACGCTTGCATCATGCTCTATTTTAACCATTTAGGAGCTAGTTTCTTTCCTAAGATGGCATGTCATTTTGGAATAAACTACATCTCATCTCTGGTCTCTCCATTCCTTCTTGAGAACACAACTTAAGGCTGGCCCTTAGATTAAAAAGGTTAGTGGCTGCTTACACCTTAAGTTTCAAATTTTCTCCTCCTCCTCCTCCTCCTCCCCCTATGGTGGCATGCACTCAAACATGGTATCTACACATACCTCACCTTAAACATTAGTCAGGTTGTAAAGAAGGATTACAACCAAAGGAGGGAACAATAGGAAATATGAAACAAAGCAAAACAAGACAAAGAAAGAGAACAAGTTTTTTGCTTCAATCTGCATTCACACTCTATAGTTCTTTCTCTGGAGGTGGATATCTCTTTTCATCATGCATCCTTGGGAATTGTCTTATAACACTACATTTCTGAGAGGAGTTCAGTCTATCAAGGTTAGTTGTCACACATATGTTGTGGTTGTAATTGTGTACAAATTACTCCTGATTCTGCTCTTCTCACTCCATGTCAGTTTATATGTGTCTCTCCAGGTTATTAAGAAGTCTCTCTGCTCCTCTTTTCTTATAACATGATAGTACTCCATTAAATTCATATACCACAACTTCTTCATCCATTCCCCAATTAATGGGCATCCACTTTGATTTCTAATTCTTTGACACCAAAAAAAGAGCTGCTATAAATATTTTTGTACATATGGGTCTTCCTCCCACTTCTCTGATCTCTTTGGGATACAACCTTAGAAGTGGTATTGCTGGGTGAGAAAATACTTCAAATCAGGGCTTCTAAAACTTTTTCCATTCAAGACCCCTTTGAAAGAAAGAAATTTTTATGTGGCCACAAGTATATGGCTAAATAATATAGGAGTACAAATCAAATATTCATTGATAAAAATTCATGAATAAATTTATTTTAAAACTATTGTTTGATATACAAATAATTTTACCACTTATTAAAAATGAAAGCAAATTTTCATACTAATGAGATGGATGAGCTTTTTATTTTTACAAAATATAATTAAATCTTGCAGAATAATTGATACTATTGGGTATAGATCATTTCCAACATTTTTCAGAGTTGATTGATATTTTGATTTTTTAATAATCAATTCTGAGAATGACTCTCTGCATAGATACTTAGTCAAAAATGGAAAAAGTATGTTTAGTGCCATTTCAGACTTTGTTGGCAATTCTGTACTAAGCCCAAACCAAAATGAATTTAACATTTCTTTAAAAGACTCAAATTTCAAACTTGGGTCACTTGATGACTTGGGAAATTCATCTTGAACTTCAATGGCAGAATATTGACCTTTTTAATTTCAATTCAGTGTGGTTTATGAAACCAGCTTACTCTTTTAGATTCAAAATTTGAAGGGATGTATTTCTGAAATTGTCTATCCAGTCTCTTCAGATGACCAAACATAACTTACAATTAAATCTTTAGGAAGGTTATTTTCAACTATAAAATCATCTGCAGCCATAAAGCTTTTCCAAAGAACCATTTCCACCCTATTCTCCCATATTGTACCATTTTTAAATAAAACTTTCAATTTTACATAACATTTAACATAAATATGCTACAATTTTTTCTTCTAGCAGTATGTTTAAACATTGAGATTTTCAAAAAGTATGCAACAAATAGTAATGTTTTGAAAGCCATAAATTCTTATAAGAAAATTTGTAAAATCAGATTTCTGCTCACTCAAAAATTTAACAGCTTCACCTTTCAATTTAGATAATCCATTTAAACTTCTCCCTCTGGAGAAGTACCTTAAATCTGAATGTAGTAATAAGCTTTTGTAATCAGAGTCCATGTCTTTCCAAAGGTTTGAAACCAAATTACTACTAAGGACATGACTTTAAATAAAGCTAATAATTTTGATAGTATCACAAATTAAAACATTTAACTCTGATAATTATATATATTTTTAGTAATAGTGCATCCTGATGGATCAAGTAGTAAATGAAAGTAATATTTTCATTGCCAACAGCTATAATTTTTGCTATAAATCATTGTGCTAGTATTGTCTGTACAGTCTCCAATGCAATTATTCCACTGTAAAGCTTCATTTGTGAAAAATCAACTGACTTTAAGACATCCATCTTCCACTTTTGTATATACTTCCTATGATTAACAAAACAATAATTCCTCATGCATATTCATTCCCTTTATAATCATATCTTACATAAAGGAGCAACTGTGCCATATTAGAATTATAAGGTGTTTCATCTACATGAATTGAAAACTTTGGGCTGCCCTTAAGCCTGGTAATATGCTGCTGTAACTGGTCATTGCTAAGTTCAGAAATTCTTTTGGAAAAAGTATCATTCAATAAAGGAATTTTATGAATTTCACGCCCATACTTTTTCCCATCAACTATTTCTGACATTTTTATAGCAGTAGGTAAGACAAGAAATACTCAGTAGAACTTTTTAATTTTTAAAATTAAATAAGAAGTTTCATAAGGTGCAAGCAAATACTTTTATTGACTAGCAAATTTCTAAAATTATTGTTTTTCTTTATTTGAATAATTTAAACATTGTTCAAAATATTCTTTTGGTTCATTGCAGTATGCAGTATGGTTTCATGCATTCTGCAGTATACACATAATTACTAATTGAGCAAAGTGGATTTCCCACAAAATCATCATTATTAGAAGTAAATCCATATTTCAAAAATGATTTGACCTATTTTATTTTGTTTGTCATTTTAGTATTACAACCTGGTAGAGAAGAATCTTTTTCATTGTCATCAGTATTTTTTCCTCTTCTGTCTAAATGTAGCCCGTTATCCATAACTGAAAAAATATTTTTTCCTAAAATATAAATAGATCTTGCTAAAATTTTCTCAAATAATTAACAGCTTCATTGTATGAAATTACATTTGCTTTTGTTTAATTAAAAAATATGTTCACACTTACATACACAAAGAATGGTGATGGTGAATAAGCTTATGTTTCCACAAAAGAAAGCTATTAAAGTGATTTTTAAAATTGAACATTGTAACATTACACAGTCCAAAGATATACTAATTTGATACTTATGAATGATGGTATGAAAATATTAAAAAAATATTTTCTGTAATTAAACCACTATGTTGGTAAGAGCAGAAGGCTTTATATGTACATTAAACACATTGCATTTCAAAACATGCAAGAGTCTCTAATCTGAGCTAAGGTGCTTCTGGCAGCATCCATTGGAATGCTGGCATGATGGTTTGCATAATACAAACTATGGATTTTGTGTAGTCAGAACCAAGGGTACTGTAAAGTTATACAATGCAACACTGGCAAACATGCCACATGGGCTTCAAGAAACACTTTGGATTCATTATGTGTTTGACTTTGGATAAGTTTTTCTTCTTTGTACATTATTTGTATTTTTGTTGTTGGCAAATTTTACACAACTCCCACATTCAGTTATGGGATCCTATAAGGAATAGAAACCTACAGTTTAAGAAATGCTGCACATAAATTGCTATCACTTAGAAAAATGCAAATTAAAATAGTTCTAAGATATTAACTCATCCCTATCAGATTGGCTAAAATGACAGAAATAGACAATGACAAATTGTAATAGTAATGAGAACTCTAACATCCCCCCCCCCTGCCTCCAACCTTAATAAGTCTAATAGAATTTGAAGACCTCCTCTGCTTGGAAAATATGCTCTGCCCCCTAATAGGTGGAATGGACTCACATGGAACCTGCAGTGGGAGGAGTTTGCTGAAGGGTGGAGCAGAGCCCACCGGAAGCTGAGAGTCAGAACCAGCTAGAAATTGGGAGGACATCATGCTTCTGAGGGAGAGAGATGGGATTGTGAGTAGATATTGGTTTTGTGTTGGTTTGTGGGAAGGTAAAAGATGCTATGACTCACTGTGCTGTTATAGCTCATTATCTTCCTTGCTACTATGATGCAATCAGTTTACTGCTTTTAGGATTCCATTTTCTGGTTTCTGAAAATATGTTTTCCTTTTGCCTTCTATATGGATAGTGTGTTATATTTTGTGATTGAACACCATGCAGGTATATTTATAGTGATTGTGGGTGGTGTGAATAATGCATTGGCACTATGAAGATACTAGAAGGAATGTGGAAAACTTACAACATTAAATATTGTTTGTTGAATTGTGAACTTGTCCAACCATTCTGGAGAGAATTTTTTAAATTATATTTTAAAGACTTTGAAATTGTGTATTCACTTTGACCTATCAATAGTACTACTAGCACTGTATCACAAAGAGTTCAAATAAAAAGTAAAAAACAAACAAAATAACAATACGTACAAAAGTATTTATAGAAGTTTTTTTGTTATTGTTTTTTTGGTGGTGCTCAAAAATTGGAAATCAAGGAAATGACAGCAATTACTGAAAGGCTGAATAAATTGTGATACATGATTTTGATGGAATACTATTTTACTGTAATAAGTGATGAGCAAAATTAAAAAGCTGGTAAGGCTTATATGAACTCATACAAATTGAAGTGAGCAGAAATAAGAGCATTTTAGAGAGTAAAAGGAATTCTTTAAGTATGATCAGTTGTAAAAAACTTAGCTGTTCTGAAGAAAACAATGAAGCAAATACTCAATGTTACTCAAAGTAGAAAAGGTGAAAAATTCTCTCCACTTCTAGATAGAAAGCTGATGAACTCTGAATGTGTATGTAAGCAATTTTAAAACTCTACTTTTCTTGTGTGTGTGCACACTTGAGTGTGTGCATGTGTTTTGTTTTGAAAAATGGCTACTATAGAACATGTTTTGATTGATTTCATATAAAATTAATATTAAATTACTCACCTCAAGGAGGGGGTTAAAATGAAGGAAAAAAAACTGAAATTAAAATATTTAGAAATTGTGGAATATGCAGTGAAAAAATTATATATATGAAGAAATTAAAAAGACATATAATGCAATCTTAAAGGATGAAAAGTTCTATTTTGTCTTTCAATTTCAATAAATGTAAATAATTTATAATCATTCCAAATCAATGTTTGTGAGGGGGAAGTAGGGAAGTAGAATTAGAACTGTCATTTTATTAGTATGGACAATCCTCAGTCTAGGGACTACTTCTTCCAAAATCCAGAAGAGAGTATTATGCAGTTTCTTATTTTGAATATGTCTGTGGGAAATGAGAATCCAAATACTTTTCTTAACTTCATATACCTTGTTTAGGTCTTCTTTAGAACTTGCACTAGGTCTCTGTGACCCTTAAATTAACTTTTATATTGATGAAAACAAAGAGAGATGAAATGTAAAATTCTAATTTAATGTATGATGATAATGTATAATGACAGAGATAACCAGGAGTTGAAAACTAGAACTCAGGCATCTTAATTCCAAGTTCAATATTCCTTATGTAAAATAACATATTTTAAACAACATTTAATGCCATTTCAAACAATTATAGAAGCAGTATATCCTAGTCAAGAAAAAGTTAATAAATGTTGGTTCAATCAAAATGTGATGCTGTTTGACATATCATGAAAGTGCCATGAAGTTTTCTGTTCATTAACTGTTTTGTCATTCAATATCTCATCTGAATTTTACATTCTCCTTAAAGTATTTGAGACAGAAATTTCCCTGTCCACATTTTAAAGATTCCGAAATCAAGGCCCAGATAAATGAAGTGGCATATGTTTGGAAGTTTAAGGAAATGTGGACA
>NW_027187361.1:8082278-8107098 GCF_028583685.1 Petaurus breviceps papuanus | reverse complement strand
AGATAAATGAAGTGGCATATGTTTGGAAGTTTAAGGAAATGTGGACAAGGAAAGAATTATGAAGATTTTAAATGACTTTCTTTAAAACTACACCTATAAATCATCTCAGGGACTGGATTCTGGGAAGATGGAGGAGTCAATCAGAACATTACAAGCTCGCAAGGTTTTCCGCCACAAAAGAGGTAAAATAGTGACTCGGGGCGAAGATAGAGTGATAAAAATATAGGAGTATGATCAGAACAAGGGTCCACCTTAATAATCAGAAAAAAATCTGAAGAGAAATCCTAAGATGAGGTTTAGTCCCTATGAAGAGTAAACATATACAGGCTAGGGACTTCTTAGCTAGTATCAAGCCCTGGGGCTAACTAGGTTGGGAGGCTGCCTCAGTCTCAGCCACAAGAACTTTTACTCCTGTAAAGGTGAGGGGAGTTGGGCATCTGAGCCAGGAATATTGATCGACCCTCTGTTGACAAAGACTGAAATACCCATCTTTAATGGTAAGGGAATTTGAAGATGTTCCCTGCCAGTTAATGGACCTCATTTGGAGTCCAACAAAAGAAGCTTGCTTAGGGAAGCCTTGTTTTTCAGGAGCTCTATGCCTTTAGTTACTTTGTAATAGGGAAGTGGGTCGTGAAGGTTGTGATGTCCTCTGACCTTGGAAAAGGCTATATATTCATCTGAGGTGAGATTTTTGCTTTTGGGCTAACGTATGGGAAGAGTTATGTAATTTGGCCACTTGATATTGGGTAGCCATTGAACTCTCTGATGTTGAACACTCAGATGTTTTTGATTCTATCTCCAGTAACTAACACTGTATGTATGTAATGGTCAGACAATTAGAAGCCCTGTCTTTGGTCTGTTGAACTGTGTTATTTTCTCTGTATTTTTTGTCTGCTTGAAATTTCTGTAGTGTGTGTGTGTATAAATGTAATACATGTTTGTATATATTTAATGTTTGTGCATGTATGTGTACATATAAACATATATATTTGTATGTGTATATGTGAATATTTATATGCTTATGTGTATTGTGTGTATATATACATGAATATATGTGCATTTTAATATTTATTCCAAAATATGATACCCAGCAAAATTAAGCATAATACTGAATTTTTTAAAATGTGTATTTAATAAATTGTCAGACTTTCAAGACTGTTTAAAAAGCTGAACTTAATAGAGATTTCATATGCAAGAAACCATAGAAATATAAGTTATATCCCAAAGGTTTATTACAAGGTAATAAATGAAGTAACACTGTTTACCTATTATGTATGCAAAATATAAAATATATTGTTTTATAGTTAAGTTATTAGGAATTGGGCATTTATGAATAGACCAAAAGAGAAATTGTCTTACACAAATGAAGTATGAGAGGAAGAACTTGCTCAAAAGTATTAAACGGGAGAGGAGGGTTATTGGTACTTGAAACCTACCTTCATCAGAAATATGATTCAAGAGGGAACAATACATGTAAATTTGGAAGAGTATAAAAGTCTTTCTCTACCATGAATTTAAATTTTTCTATATAAGTCTAAAATTCATAAAGATATAAATTGTAAATGGGATAGGACGTGGGTATACGATAAGGGAGGGATCTCTAGAGAGGACAGTAAGGTAATAGTTTAAAGGGGTTGGCATCCTTGGCAAGGAGTGGAAGGGTACATAAAGTAACAGGAAGGCAAGGTAGTGGTTCAAAGTAAAATTGAGTAGTCAGGAGGAATAGGAAATAAGAAATAAGCACAAGCAGAATAAACAAAGATCAAGAGAAGAATATTCCAGGTAAAGTATGCTTATGTACATATGTATGTATGTATAGGTATGTATATATATTGCTCAGTTGTAGTCTCCTGGTGGGGGGAGGTGGAAAAAGAACAAAATCAAAAGCACACAGCAGACTACAAAAAGAAATCAAATATGGATAATGTTTAAAACAATGCATAATATTTATCATATAGTCCTTATTGAAATGGAAATTTATTCCTATATATTTTGAATGACCTCTTACATTCTACTGTGTATGTGACATGCTTTTTTTTGCTTATTTTGTATTTTAATGTATGTTTCCTTTTCATTTTCTCAAGCATGTATTTGTCTTAGTATTTAAGGTTAAAATATTTTTTTAATCGTACCAGACCATTAATGGTTCTCTACTTTTGAATTCTCAATTGCAGTGACTTTTTAAATAATTTCTCCCTACTATTTTGTTTTTTTTTTCAGTTCTGTCTGAAATATTGTGATTCCATGAACTACATAGCATGTCGCATCTTTTGAAGTTTTCCCAAGCTCATGTTTGTTACTTCCATGACACTGTTTATCTCTCTCATCCTCTGCTGTCCCCTATTCATTTTGCCTTTAATCTTTCCAACATCGGTGTCTTTTCTAAAGGGTTTTGTTTCCCAATTTGTAGCCAATACATTTCAGGTTCAACTTCAGTACTTGTCCTGCCAATGAGGAGGCTAACTCAATTTTTTCCCCTATAACATTGACTGATATGTTCTTCTTCATATCCAAGGGTCTCTCAAAAGTCTTCTCTGGCACCAGGTTTGGAAATTATTGATTCCGCAGTTCTTACATTTCTTTATATTCCAACTTTCATGGACATGCATTACTATTGGACAAACCATAGCTTTGACTATATAGACTTTGTTGGCAAGATGACACCTCTCTTTTATTTAATGTGCCATCCAGATTTCCCATAGTTTCCCTTCCAAGAATCGTTTAATTTCATGACTGCCATTATTGTGTACAATTATCTTTGAGGCAAAGGCTATAAATTCTGACATTAGTTCCATTTCTTCTCCTTGTATTTGCCATGAAGTGATGGGATCTGTTGCCGTGATTTCAGTTCTTATTTTTCTTGTTTTAGCTAGTTTTACACTCTTTTTTTCCTCATCAAGGGGTTTCTTAATTCTTCTCCATTTTTACCATCAGTGTAGAATTGTCTGCATGTTTAAGTTTGCTGGTATTTTTCCCAGCAAACTTAATTCTGCTTTTTAATTTGTCCATATTGGCATTACACATTATTCATGAAGCATATAAGTTAAATAAATAAGGTGAATGTGTATATATATATATATATACACACAGCACATATATGCATACACATGTATGAATAATGTGTGTATGCCACATGTATTTAGGTATATGCTCTTTTCACAAATTAAAACCACTAAGTTATTCCATATTCAGTTCTAGCTATTGTTTCTTGGACCACATACAGTTTCCTTGGGAGCCAAGTAAGATGACGTGATACTTCTATCTCTTTGAGAACTTGCCACATTTTGTTGTGATCCATACAGACAACAGTCAATGAAGTCAATGAACTAATCAGTGAAATAGAAGATGTTTTTTCTGGAACTCTCTTGCTTTTTCCATTCCAGCGTTTTTTTCTCCAATCTTTGCAAATTGAATGTCTAAGATGGAGGTGCTATTGGAAAGTTTGGAGAATATTCCATTTATAGGTTCTGTTGAACAGAAATAGATATTTTGTTTGAATTCTTTGTAAGTTCAAGGTCTGGTATGCTTTGAGGTCAATGTTGGATTAGTTGTTGTTTTGTACATATTATGATTAAATAAATCCAAGTAAAATTTATTTTTTATAGAAATATTTGAAAACATTCCTTTATCTATGACAACATAGAATCTAAAATATTTTAACAAACTGTTCAAGAAAGGTCATGCACTTTGACAAAACCTGTTCCTTTGCACTTATCCTGCAAGCTATATCATTCCTTTACCATAAAGTATGAGAATAGAAACTGTGTTGTATCTCAATTGTGTAGCTAGACTGCCAACTAAGAGAGTACTTCACAAATAATAGTACATAATAAATGAGTACTTCATGAATAAATTAACAAGTCATTAACAGAATGAAAATTTTTATATTTTACTTCTGTTGTTTTCCTAGAGAATTCAGATATCTCACTTTATTTTTCTCCTTTTCTTCAAACCATCCCATCTGTTTCACCAAGGTTGAAGTCTTATATATTGTTCCTGCTTCTAGGCCAACTGCCAAACAGCACCAGCTGCTGGTAATGTCTTTCCTATGTCATCCCACAAAATATTTCATCAGGGAAATGGATCTTAGTAACCTTTTCCTTCTCCTCCAGTAATGAGATGAGAATTTATGATTTTTTTTTCCTTTTTTATAGTGGCCCAATCTTCTTCTTCATTCAAAGTAGCATTTTATTTAAGGGTTGAAAAGCACTTTACATATATTATCTCATTTTATCCTCATAACAATCCTGGGGTGTAAGTGGTATTATTATCTCCATTTTATAGAAGAGGAAACTCAGAATTTAAGTCACTTTCTCAAAGTTACATAGCTAATAAGTGTCTGAAGTTTGAATTTGAAGTCATATATTCCTGACTTAAAGCCTTTAGCTGCCTCTAAGTACCATGATATCAAGGAGCCTGTGTCATCTAAGCTCATTACTTCTCCTCTATTAGCAAATTGCACTGAATACAGTGGGACCATATTAGTAATGAATGAATTGAAATGAACGTGATGATCACATATTTGTTTGTATATCAATTTCCCAAACATACAAATAAATATATAATTTAAAAATATCATTTTATTTGCCTTATTCAGTATTTGCTCTTTCAGATTAAGAACTTTTAGACATCCAATACAGTGTTACTTTTCAAAATAATATAGTTTTACGCATAAATAATAGACACAAAATATTTTTCGTGCTGATGAGTAATTGTTCAAAAAAAGTCCATCTCTAGGAAGAATTAATTCAAGCAACAGTACCCTTTTCCCCCTCGGTGTCTAGTTTCTTCACTTAATATTCTGAATAATTCCTCATTTCTTCATTTTGTCTTGTCTGAATGAACATTTATCTCACCTTTCAAATGAAATATTTTCAGACAAATATTTCATTTCTGCACTGATAATAAAATGTTCATTCTACAAAATATTGTTATATTACTTGATACTTGTATACACCATGGTCATGAGGAAACATTTTATATCAATAGGCATTTTTTCTCTTATTGAGTATCCTTAACCAGAATATCAAGGATGGACATTGATATTGAAGGAAATTTTATAGTTATAAATATGCAGCAAAGATCATTAAAGGAAATAAAAAAATAGGTGACTTTATATTACTTGAACATTAACAAAATAATCTTAAACGAATCTTATTTTAAAATAAGAAGGGCATATTCACAGTTATCAAGGAGAAAAGCTACTACAGATACTGTGGGTCCAAAATTAATAATAAGTACTGAATATTTGCAAAGTTAGTGATGAATAAAATTATTAAGTAGGTAAGGCACTATTAAAATATTTCTCTAGAAGTTTATTTTAAATACCAAAAGATTCAACAAAACAATTTTCAAGTCTGGAGCAAAGTAGAATATTATCATTATGATCGAAAAATTATTGAAATTTGAATATGAATTGCAAACTTAGAAAAAAAGTGTCCTTAATGATTTTGAAAGATCAAAAGAAAACTATACCAGAAAGATGGATTCACTCAATACCATATGAGAGTAAGAACATTCTCAGATATAAAAATATCAATAGAATAATACTGTCAAAAAAAACTGAGGGTATGGGTGTGTTTACTATTGTGGGATGATACCTTAAAAACAAAATTAAGACATCAGAAAGAGGGATGTACTGTGAGAAGGGTGAAGGGAAAGGTAGAATGGGGTAAGGCGTCTCACATAAAAAAGGTGCAAAAGACATATTCAGTGAAAGTATTAAGAGTGATTGACAATGCTTGCCTCCTTAAACTATTCAGAATTGATCCAAAAGTGGAACAATATACACTCAAGAATGTACAAAAATATATTTTACCTTTCAGAGAAAGAGTTAGGAAGGGGAATAAGGGCATAAAAGGGTCTGATTTTTGGTGGGGGCATGTGGGAGGCATGGGTCAGAAGTAAATCAAGTTTGAAAAGGTACGTGAGAAGAAAGAAAGAAATTTGGGGTTTGGGAGGTGAGAAAAGAATAGTAATCATAATTGTGAAAAAAATAACAACATTGTTCCTTGGAGGTATATAACCTCATTGTTCAAATTTATTAAGAACTATGTCAATTTATGAGACCTCAAATCATTCTGTAATTGATAAATGCTTGGAATATATGGACAGGCAGTTTTCAGATGAAGTTATGTAGTCATATGTAACCCTCTGTAGTCACATGGGGAACAATTCTCTAAATCACAATTGATTAGAGAAATGCAAATTAAAATAATTCTGAGATACTACCTCGCACAAATAAGATTGACTAATATTACAGAAAAGGAAACTGACAAAAGGTTGGTAGAACTGTGGAAAACCTGGGACACTAAAGAAATTTTGTAGAGTTTTAAATTGATAAAAAAAAAAGAAAAGAAACATTCTGGAGAGTAATTTGGAGCTATGGTCAAAAGCCTATACAATTGGGCAAATTCTTTGATGCAGCAATACCACTACTGGATCGCTAGCCCATACACACAAGGACATACTCTGTTCCTATAACTGATGAAGCTTCCAGTGAACTACATGTTTATATGTTTATATTCCAAATATAGTTTCATCAGGTGTTTTTTTTTTTGGGGGGGGGAGATGGGATAGAAGTGATTAGTAGTCTCATAAAATCATCATAAGAAGGAAAATATATTATTTTTTAGGAAAATGGGTTTAACTCAGATACCAAGAATAAACTATTAGCTATTAATCATTTCTAAACTAAGTAGGCAAAACTCAGCATGATTAAAGAATTTCATCTGAACACAGAAAATGTCACATGGCACTATTGGTTTTAGAATTAATTAAATGAATTTTTAACAACCCAGAATAGAAATATGTCTTATACACACTGTGATTATTTGAGCCTTAGATTTAATGTGTCCAAAAAACCTACATGTAGTAGTTAATAAGTATTTATTAATGGATGGATGGATTGATTGACTAATGTTGAAAATTAAAAAAATAAAACTAGAATCATTAAAATCAGCAGTAGAGATATAAAATTAGACCTATTTAAAAGAAAATCTTTTTTCAGTCTCCACTGCTCAGATGTCCATCTTTGAAAATCCATCTGTCTTTACTTTTGGGCCAACTAGGTGATGCAGGAAATAGAGCACTGGCCCTGAGTTAGGAGGACCTGAGTTCAAACCCAACCTCAGACACTTGATATTTTCAAGCTTTGTGATCTTGAGCAAGTCACTCAACCTCAATTGCCTTGCTTTCCCCCCTCAAAAATATCTTTATTTTCATAGACCTGCAAAAACAATAACTGGATAGGGGGAAAAAGATTCATCTGAGTCAACTGAATGCAAGGAGGAAAATGAACAGGAGAAAATATTCACAATATTGTTGAGTATATTTTTTTCTGAGGGAAAAAAGTAAACATAGAAACTTAAGGACAGCTTTTCTGTACATAATATTTTAAATTGTGTTCATCACAATATACTTGTATCACTACAGCAGATGATTGGATAAAGTTGGATGTAGAATATAGAAACCAGAAGAGAAAAAAAAATAAAACTGTGATTGAAGGCATTGAGTGATTTATTATGCTTGATATTACAGAACCAGATAAATTACTTTGTCTCTATCTGGAAATATGCATCAATATACTTCTGTTAGAACAGCTGTTCTAGCCTGAAATACATCACATATTAGCATCTTAAGTAGACCTTTTTTTCTCATAAAGTAAGCAAAACGCAGCCACCATGACCTTGATTGAAGGGTTTCAGAACCTAATTAAAGAGAAGCCTCAAGGTATTTCACAAACATGCCAAGTATGCCCTTCTGGCATTAGAGTGATGCTGGGAGAATCATTCACTGACTGCCTCGCTAAGTTAAGAAAATGCATTCCCAATTCTCTGTAGAGGAGCTGCTAATTAAAATGCAGATTCCACTATAGATGGAGACTGGGTATTTTCTATTTAAAGTAATATGTGGCAAGCCAGATACACTTGATAATACTAAGTTATTAAACAAGGAGGAAAAAAAACCTGCCCAAATCTGAGCAAAGCACTGAATGGAACAGTTCCATTAATTGAGACTTAATCTGCTTAGTCATTTTAATAAATCTCAACTCTGATCATGTTGCAAAGATCAAATGGAGTATGGGAATCAAAAAGGAAATACCTTTGGCAAGCTTGGAGAAATCAGTGTAATTCAGAGCATATCCATCTCTCTTTATGGGAATTGGTCACAGATTTTTTTTTAAGGCTCATATTCCTCAAGAATGATTTCATTTATTTATTTATTTATTTGTTTACAATCTATGGAATATATGTAGATCTATATCAAAGTGATGTTTATTACTATAAGACCACAGAAGTCTCCTTCCAAATGTGACAATGGGTGAAGGTAGGATATGGAAGTCAAAAGTACATAATAGACCAGGCTGAGGGCATATTAAAAAAGAAAAAAAAAGTAAAACATTCTGACTAATGGGATTTACACAGCAAGACTTGTGTTCCAAATCTTCCACATGATTTTTAAGTTTAAATGTTAGAAATTCCTAGGTCTGGGAATAGATTTGTTTTTGACCACACCAACTCAATTTTAACACAATTTAATACTGCCTTGGAAAACAGCAGAAATAATTGGAATTTACTTACCCACCTATAACCAGAATTCATAGGAAAGGAATGAACTCCCAGTTGGCCATCAATTTTAGAGAGAAAATAAGTAATGTTAAGAATTAGAATTATGGAATTCATGATTTTTTGTGAGAATATACAATACAAACTTTTTGCATATTCAGCTAAGGAAACACATACAGGGATGTGGTTCTGGTAAGGCTGTAACTGCAAATTCATAGTTGACTACATGATGCCAGTTCTTCTGGAATTTTCTGTAGCAACAGAAGTTGCAACACAGCTACATAAAACTGCTTAATTGCTTAAAGTAGTTATGATGCACTATTAAAAATTAGGACAACTCCCCCAAGGACATAGAGAAATAAAACAACAAAGCAATGAAAATGATAAAAAAAAATTACAATTTTTTTTTTCTTGGAGATGATATTGAGAGGGAACTACAGCCTATATAATAGGTCATAAATTTGTTGCCTCAGCTGCCTTCCCTTTGACGCCTTATGTGCAGAGCCTGATTTAAAAGATAAATAATACTATCACAAAAAAAATTGTGAAATGAGTACAGATATCACATATCACACACAGTGATTTTATTCATACTCCTTGTCCATAATAGCATCTGGCCTAATGATAATTCCTTGACAATGAAGTCAAGGCTTTCAGGAACCTTCAAATTCATCTTGTTTTGTTTTATTGTTCATGAATGGACCCTATATTTGGCCTTTGAAATTTTTGTTAAAATTGGACTCTGTTCACCCGGAGGTGGGGAGGCTCTGCCTTAAGAGTCAGGTGTTTTTTTGTTTGTTTGTTTTTGTTTCTTGTTCTATTTTTGTGCTACTGTTTTAACTGGTAGTTTTGGGGGAGTTGTTATTTTTTATATTTCCAAGAATTTGTGATACTAGGAGAGGATTGGTCTCTGATCTCATAATCTGCATTCTAATCTTTACTGAAGAAAAGTCCCTTGTCTCCTGCAGCCAAAAGTACTGGCACTCTCTTTACATTGGAAGTGATATCATGATACCTGCTTTTATATGAATGACCACAAGGGATACTTTCTGCCCTGAAACTGTAACCCGGAACAGCTGGTGGTAGAGTTGCCAATCAGTTTAATCTGTACCAAGAGGCAGCAAATGTTCCTCAGCAGTCTTTTTTCTGACCATTTTCTCAATCCCCGTAATATACCTGGTCTGAGAGCTCCTCAAGTTGCTGCTGCTGCTGCTGCAGTTGCTTTTGCTGCCACTGAGTGTGTGGGCTACTGACAGTCTTCCCTTCCAGACTCACAAACATTTCCTGCTAAATTCCTAAGTTTTCTTAGACCATACAAGTATCTCACCTTGACATTTTGTTGCATCTACAGCTCTAAAATATGATTAGAGTCATCATTCTAAAGATCTTTAGAGGGGAATGGTGAGAGAGTTCAGCAGGGGTTGCCTCTAATTTGCCATGTTCTTTTTCCCATTGTTTTGAGTGCTGTATGCCCCTAGAGGACAGGGACAATTAGAATTTGGTCTTTGAATCACTAGAACCTAAGGAACTGAATTCCAGTCAATCCCACCTATCTCTGCAAACATGGAAAATGTGACTAGTGTTTGTACAGCTTCTTGATGAAAACATAAATTTCACTCTTAGAAATATGTGTTCGTTTTTGAATTACCATAAACTATACCAGTATTCTGTATTCTTTGACTATTTTTATGTAAGGTATAAGGACAGCTATTAGGGAAACAAAACTAAAAATCAACATCACATAAGACATTTCATCTCTAAGAACCTTAGTTTCCATATTTATATAATGCAGGGAATAATATTTTCACTGCATCCCTCACTATATTCGTGTGAGGAAAGTACTTTCCAAACTTAAAATTCTTGTGTACGTGTTGCTGATAAGAAAAACAACAATGATAGTAGTAATAATTTCTGTTAATATTATCATCAGCACCAAGGCAAAACAAGTACATACGTACTTTCAACCCTTAAAAACACACCTCTCAGGACATGTGTTTCCATTATTGACATATTTTTCTCCTTCAAAACTGCCCTTGAAACTAATTTTAGCCTACTTTATCCCGCATGAAAACATTGAAGGAACAGAGACAAATAATGGGATTTGCCTTAGGCCCCATACTTGCCTGGAGATAATGGACAAAACTCATAATTCATTGAACTGATAGTAGCCTTTTCAAAAATATATGTTCTGTCACTCAGATACTGTAATTGAAGTCTCTGGGGAAATCGACAAACTGAAAACTGGGTGTTTTAAAAGTCTTAGTTCAATTTTGAGCTAATAAAGTTTAAAAACTGCACTAACACTTTGGGAACCACAGATTTCCAAGCCACACTATATTCATATTGTATAAATATGGAATAAGTTATATTTTGGTAATAAAAGGTTTTTCAAAACATAGAGCTACGGAATTACAGAATTGAAAGGAGTGTCACCAGTCCAACCATTTCATGAAGCACTATATCTAAGATGAAATAACATAGACAAGTTGTTATCTGAAGTAAACTCAAAGCTGTCTAAAAACAGAAAATCTCTTTCTTTAATTTCCCACAATTTGATTTTCAGTTTTTCTAATTGTTTAGAAGTTCTCATTATGTACAAATAAATTTGCCTCCCTGTACCTTCTTTGCTTTGGCCTAGCTCTGCTATTTAAGGACAAGAAGATCAAGTTTAAGCTTTTTTTATGAAGAAGTGAAATATTTGAATGTGCAGACTGTGTCTCCCCTAAGCCTTTTCTTTTAGATGCTTATCTCTTATGTTTCCAGTTCCTTTTCCCCCCTACTTAATAATATTTTTTCCAATTACATGTTAAGTTAATTTTCACCATTCACTTTTATAAGATTTTGGGGTTCAATTTTTTTTCTCTCTCCATTATCCTCCTCCCCAACATTCCATGCAATCTGATATAGGTTAAACTTGCACAATCATATTAATTATATTTCCACATTAATCATGTAGTGAAAGAAGAATAAGAATAAAATGGAAAAATTAGAAAGAAAAAGCAACAAAAAAAGAGAACAGCTTGCTTCAATCTGCATTCATACTCCATATTTCTTTCTCTGGAAGTGGATATTCTTTCCCATCATCAGTCTTTTGGACAGGTGTTAGATCATTATGTTGCTGAGAAGGGTGAGTGTATCAAACTTGGTTATTCCACAATGTTGCTATTACTATGTACAATATTCCCCTGATTCTGGTCACTTCACTCAATATTGGCTTGTTTAAATATTTCCAGGGTTTTTCCCCCAGAAATTTACCTGCTGGTATGTTATTTTTTTTTCTTTTATCTATTCTGCATTTGAGTTCTGGTGGTTTGAGTTTAAATTTTAAAAAAGAGAGAGAGAAAGCAAGGGATAGAATGGGGTAAATTATCTCACATAAAAGAGGTAAGAAAAAACTTTTAAATTGTAGAAAGATAGGGGGGAGGTGAAGTAGAGTGGAATGAACCTCACTCTCATCAGAACTGACTCAAAAAGGGAATAATAAATACAGTCAATTGGTTATAGAAATCTATCTTATCCTACAGGAAAGTAGAGTGCAATCGGATGAAAGTAGAGTGCAAAGGGGTTCGATGGAAAGAAGAACAGATTGGGAAAGGGAGTAGGCAGGATGAAAACACTTGTTTTTGTTTTATTTTGTTTTAGACTCAAACCCCAGAAATCAAACACAAAATAGAAAAACAAAACCATGAACTTAAATTCTGAAACTTAAATACAAAGTAAGGTAACAGCATGTCATTTGCAAAACAGAACAGAAGAGAGGATTCAAAATATATGTGAATAAAATTTTATTTCAAGAAAGGCTGTATTATAAATACCATACTTTGTGTTGAGAGATGTCTCTCTTTGTTTCTTTGTAACTTTTCATTTGTTCTCTGTTGTACACTTTTCCCTTTCCTGTTTTCCCTCTTCCTCTCCTTCCCACCACACCAAAGTCTGCAATTCAGTGCAAATATGTTTGTAAATAGACATAGATATATACTTATACATATACATACATGCATAAATTCATTCATACATACATACATAGATGTAAAATTTCCTTAGCAATTCTACTCCTGATCTGTGTTTTCATTTTTATGCATATTTCTTATTTGTTACACATCCTGACTCCTCTATTTTATTTCTACCCACTACCTTTACTGAATATGTTTACTATTCTGAAACTACCCTTGCTCCAAGGAACCCTAACCTATCTTCCTATTCCCATACATCTAAACACCTTTCTATAATCCCTTTGGGAGAAAATTTGGGAGAGAGCAGATAGGAGGAGGGGACATGCTGTGGGACTGCTATTTTGGGGTGGTCTGTAGGGGAAAAATGGGGAGAAAATTTGTAACTCAAAATCTGGTGGAAATGAATGATGTAAATCAGAAGTTAATAAAACATTTAAAAAAATTTTAAAAGCTTAGGAATGAAATTAATAGCCCATATTCTTTTTTTCACCATTGTTCTCTCTTTTAAAGTTATTTTCCCTTTTTGTGATGATTATCAATTGTGCAATTATGGGTAATATTCTTCTTTAGAATGTCAGATTTGAGGGAAAAGTGTAGGTTCAGAACAGTAGTTTATCTTCCATATTTTAATCTCATTTGCCAGTGAAGTCATCAATAGATTTTAAAGAACCTAAACACTCAGGTTTCAGGTATGGTTCAGTTCAGTGAGGCTATTGTTAGCTAAGTAACCTTGTAAAATCATTCAGGATAGAACTGAATTATCATTACTTGTTTGTCCTACATTTGATGTATGATCAGAGAAGCTTAACCTCCACTCCAGGGCCTATAAACTATGGTTAGTAAACTTCAAAATGAGAGTTCATCCCCAGTGAATCAATACTATTTCATCTGTCTTATTTATTCACTGAAGGTGTGTTCCATGTAGATCTTAATTAGAGAAATATTTTCAAAATCCCTAGTGGTATGACATGACAGAGCAAATAGTCTGTGACTAGCACACTTTAATCATTAAACAATCTGATCTCAAATAGAAATATTATGGGCAAAATTGTAACTTTCCAAGGCTGTTCTTCCATGGTGTTACCTGACCTACTTCCTATAGACAAGTCTCATCCCCTGACAGTAGAACTAATTTCCCCGCCACACACACACACACACAATATCTGCTAGTTAGAAACCTGTATTTTTGACCCATCTTAGTACTTTTTCTAGTCTTTGAAAAGACTCCTCAGTAAAGAGGTAGGGGGAACTGGGGCCAACTTCTGGCTCTCAATAACCAATTGCCAAATTTTCATCATAAATGTTTAAACTTTGGAAATTGAAGGTGCTATAAATTATTTTGATTTATTATTTTGTTTATTATGTTTCTTTAATAAAATGGAGAATTTATAGTTCAGATTAAACTTAAACTGTGTCAACGGTATTTTTTTTTCAGATCTGGTGGTAAAAAAGTTTACCAGTACATCACTGATTAGTTTTTTCTTCCTAACTCTAGGAAATCTACTGTTTCTATCCCTTGAGCATTGGTGGTGATGAGCAGTTTATGATTCTGCATTCAGAGGAATAAGAATATAGTCTTATTACAGTACACTGAAAATAAGGTAATGATATGCAGTCCACAAATTTTCTTTTGTCTTTTAATTACAAAAGATATGTTAGGGTCCCTAAACATTGGAAATAAAAAAAAAAAGATATCTGATATATAGAGTGGGCTTATTTTACAGTTGGTTATTGAAAATTGAAGCTCATTTATTTTAAATATCAACTGAATCAAAGTTATGCAGGAATTATCTGGGACAAAAGGCATAACTTGATTTTTTTTAATTAAGAAGATTGAAAAATGTGATATATGCTATATAGAATATGCATTTTCCTAGCACTTACTGTACACCAGATGCTGTGCAACTAACCATTACATTTTTTACAATATTTTACAAATATTATCTTATTTGGTCTTCAGAAGTACTCTACAAGGTAGGAGCAATTATTAACTATATTTTACAGTTGAGGAAACTGGGTCAAACAGAAGTTAAATGACTTGTCCAGGGCTATGCAGTTAATAAGTGTCTGTGACTGGAAATAAACTCAGGTCCTCTGAAAACAGGATCCATATTTCATAAAAAACAAACAAACAAAAAATACTGGATGGACATTACCAGACCAGTTTATAGTCCTAGCTCTGCTATTCATTCATTTGACTTTAAACAAATCTCATAACTTCTGTATAATCTGTATACCAACTTAGTATTCTAAATTATGTACTTAAATTAAATGATGTCTAATAGCTTTTGTACCTCTAAAATACTGAGTCTGTTTCAAGTAGACTTTTCAAATCTCTTTGGAGTTCAATTGTATCAATCTAAAAATATTTTAAGATTGGTGGAGTCAAGGTGAAGGAATTTGAGTTTCCCCTCAAACCCTCCAAATACCTTTGAATACTAAAACTAAATAAACTCTAGATGCAAAAAGATGGAGTGGAACAATATTCTAACTCAAGATAAATAAGGAGGTCAGCAGGAAACATCTGTTGCTCCAGGGTGAGAGAATAGCATAGTCCACCAGAGGTCATGCCAGCATAGCACTGGACCAAGCAAAACAGAAGCAGTCCTTGGGAGGGACTGAATCAGAGGCTGCAGTAGCTGCTTCCTGAGCTCTTAGACCACAGAGGGTAAGGGGGTCAGAAGATTATAGGGATTTTTTGCTGGCACTGAGAAAAAAACCATTGCTTTACCCATACTCTGATCTGGAAGATAGCACCAGGGAGAGAAGGAGCATAGGCACAGTAGACATTGTGGTTACAGTGGGGTGTGGAGGAAGTCTCCTCACAGTTACAGAGCTGAAAAGAGAGCTAGTGGTGAAACATAGACCTAAGCACAGGACAGGAGAGTAGTAAATGCACAAATACTTAGATCATACCATTTCGGAAGAACTGAAAATTTACAAATCTCTAGAAGTAACTGGGAAAAGAACTGAAAATTAAAAAAAAAAAGAATCTCCCAATGTTTGTGACAGGGCTGCTTCTAACCTGGAAGCACAGCCCTACTATAAGGAGGATTTAAAAAACAAGTAATAGTCTGGAAATTTGACCAAATAACAGACATAAATTCAGGCCATAGAAAGTTATTATGCTAACCAGAAAGGTCAAAACACAGACTCAGAACAAGATTATGAAGTAAAAACCCCTTTATGCAAAGCCTGCAAGAAAAAATGTGAAACATTATTAGACCATGGAAGAGCTCAAAATGGATTTCGAAAATCAAGTAATATAAGTAGAGGAAAAATAAGGGAAAAATGAGAGTGATGCAAGAAAAAAAAAGAAAAATGAGTCAAAAATACTGAAGAAAATAACAACTTAAAAAACAAACTAGAACAAATGGTAAAAATGGCCAAAAAGCCCAGGAGGGGAAGAATGTCTTAAAAACCAGAATTGGCAAAATAGAAAAAGAAGCACAAAAAAGCACTGAAGGAAAATATTTAAAAATCCTTAAAAAGTAGATTTGGTCAAATGGAAAAGTAGGTTCAAAAGCTCACTGAAGAAAATAATTCCTTAGAAATTATGATGGAGGAAATGGAAATGAATGACTATATGAGAAGTCAAGAAACAATAAAATACAACCAGCAGAATGAAAAAAGAAGGTAACTCAAAATATCTCATTAAAAAACAACTGACCAGCAAAGTGGATCATGCATAGAAAATTTAAAAATTATTGTACTACCTGAAAGCCATTATTAAAAAAAAGCCTAGACAGCATCTTTCAAGAAATTATTAAGGAAAACTGCCTTGATATTCTAGAATCAGAGAGTAAAATAGAAATTGAAAGAATCCACCAATCACCTTCTGAAAGAGATCCCAAAATGGTAAGTCGCAGGAATTTTATACCCAAATTCCAGAGCTCTCATATAAAGGAGAAAATATTGTAAGCAGTTACTAAGAAATAATTCAAGTACTGTGAAAAGATAGTCAGGATAATATAAGATTCAGCAGCTTTTACATTAAATAATAGGCACACTTGGGATATGTATTCCAGAGGGGAAAGAATCATGGACTACAACCAAGAATCACCTTCCAAACAAAACTGCATATGAAAACTTCATGGAAAATGAAATGAATATTTGATGAAATAAAGGATTTTCAAGAATTCTTTTTTAATTTTTTTTTTTTTTGCTTTTTGGAAAACAATTGGAGTTAAGTGACTTGCCCAAGGTCACAAAACTAGTTTTAGTGTTGTGTCTGAGGACATATTTGAACTCAGGTCTTCCTGACTCCAGGGTCAGTGCTCTATTCACTGAGCCACCTAGCCACCCCCATTATCAAGCATTCTTGATGGAAAGGCCAAAGATGAATAGAAAATTTGACTTTCAAGTACAAATCATGACAGAAACTTAAAAGGCATAAAGGAAAGGGAAATGTAAGAGACTCAATAAAGATAAACTATTTACATTGCTACATAGAAATATGGTATTCATAACTCATAAGAACTTCCTAATTATTAGGGCAGATAGAAGCATATGTAGTCAGAGGACACACAAGTATGAGTTTAATATGCAGAGATAATATAGGAAAAAAAACAATTAAGCAATGGAAAAGGAATTAATTGGGAAGAAGGGAAAGAGAGAGAGTAGAATGGAGAAAAATTATCTCACATATAATAGTCAAGAAAGAACTTTTACAGTGGAGGGGAAAATAGGGGAATGTCGGAGAACACTTGAATCTTACTCTCACCAGAAGTGGCTCAAAGAGGGAAGGCCATATACAGTTAATTGGGTATAGAAATATTTCTTAAACTACAGTCAAGTAGGAGGGGATGGAAATAAGGGGGGGGTGAAATAAGGGAGGCAGATTGGTGAAGGGGATAATCAGAATCTAAACACTTTTGAGAAGGGACAGTTTGAAAGGAAAGAGGAAAAGGAATAATAAGGGAGGAATGAGAATGGAGGGTAAAATAGCAATAGTAACTGAAAAAAATTGAGGCAAATTTCAAAGATAAAGGCCTCATTCCTCAAATATGGAGAACTTAATCAAATTAATAAAAATAAGAACCATTCCCCAACAGATTAATGATTAAAAGATATAAACATTTTTCATATGAAGTAATCAAAGCTATATATATATATATATATATATATACATATATATATATAGGTATGTAAAAAATATTCTAATTTACTATTGATTAGAGCAATGCAAATTTAAACACTTCCTATTAGATTGGCTAATAGAACAGAAAAGTAAATGACAAATGATGGAGGGGATGTGTGGAAAATGGGGCATTAATTTTCAGGTCTTGGAGCTCTGAAATGATTCAACCATTGTGTAGTGTAATTTGACACTATACCCAAAGAGCTATGAAACTATGTATATGCTTTGACCTGGCAATACCACTACTAGATCTGTATCCCAAAAAAAGGTTAAAAAAAAGGAAAAGGTACTAAATGTGCAAAAATATGTATAATAGACTCAAAGTCCTTAAGAATTTGGCCACAATGCCTCAGATTCCTTAAGGTTATAACATGCTTCACAATATGTGTCACAACAGCTCAGATTCTTAAAATCTCAGCCACCTCAACTAGTGTTTGAAAACACCTTGTCTTGGGGCAGCCAGGTAGCATAGTGAGTAAGAGCACTGGCCCCAGTGTCGAGATGACCTGGGGATCGTATCCCAGGCTCAGATACTTAGCACCCACCCAGAAACACCTGGCTGTGTAACCTTAAGCAAGTTACTTAACCCCAATTGCTAAAAAAAAAAAAAACTGTCTTTTACTAAAAATATTATAGCAACACTTTTCTGGTGGCTAAGAATTGGAAATTGAGGGGATGCCTAAAAAAATTGTGGTATGAGCTTTTGATGGAAAACTATTATGTGATGAAAAATGATGAGCACGATGCAATGGAAAAAAAAAAACTTAGACTTGTCTGAGCTAATCCAAAGTAAAAAATATACTACGTACAAAATTACAACAAAATTGTAAGATGATCAGTTCTGAATCGTTGAGCTTTTCTTAGCAATGCAATGATCCAAGTCAATTCTGAAAAATTGATGATGACACATTCTATACTTCCCCTGAGAAATTACCAATACTCTCTGAATGAAGAATGATTTTTTTTTGCTTTTTAATTTTTTTCTTGAGTTTTTGGTTTTGTTTTTTTTCATGACATGACAACTATAGAAGTGTCTTGCATGACTACATGTTTATAACCTTTATCAAATTGTTTGTCTTCTCAATTGAGGTGGTAGTGGGAGGAAGAGAGAATTAGAGACTCAAAATTTTAAAAATTAATGTTAAAGATTGATATACATGTAACATGGGAAAAATAAAATTCCAAACAAATAAGAAAAAACAACACTATACAATGTGAAAATACAAGATACTGTTTTAAATGATGATCAATGGAATCATTTAAAATTTGTCATAATATTCATAATGGTCATAAAATTTATTCTATATGTTATTTTAGATATTTGGTAAACTGAGTTCTGAATTAAACAACCAAATACTAATCTTGGAAAAAACTTAAGATATATTTTGAATGATAAAAATGCCTTCTAAAGAATCAAATTATATAAAATGTCTATTAGTTGCCTATCTTCCCTCTGATCATTTGGTGTTATATGGATTTTCTAGAGACAGATCATATTTAATAATAATCATCCTACAGTAATATAACTAAACTGCTCCAAGTACATATTCTTATGTCCCAACTTAAATCTTGTTTTGTACCTTAGGTTGTGATACAAAGGTTAATCAATGTATAGGCTTCTAAGATACTGGCATCAAAATATACTATAACTTAATTTATCTGGAGCAGTTGGGTAAACTTTGTATCTCAAGGAATTAATCTTGGATTCATTTTAATTCGAATGTGTTCTCAGTTACCTAAATGGAATTGGAATATCTAAAGTAAGAAGTAACTTGTATATTCTTGAGATAAATTCATTATTTATTCTCCACATCTAGCTTAACAAAAAAAAAATCTTTTTCATCCATGATGGGGTTGGGTGATAGCGTAGGCATTATACTTTCTCTCACTGTTATGGGAATGGGAATTTAAGATCTTCCCTGCTCCTAGGCCCTTTGATAGTCTTAAGTGGAACTGGAGTCTGTTTCTGAGGCTTGGTTTTCAGGAATACCCACAGGTTGGTGCTGTGTGATTGGACAGTATGTCAAGAGGGTTGTGACATTCTCTGAGTCAGGAGAAGACTACATATCCCCCTATACCTTGATGTAAAATTTTGTTTTGGGGCACACTTTGAGGAGTGTTGTGTGATTTGACCAGAGGAGATTCTGGGCAGCTGTTGAGCCCACCAGCTTTGAAAACCCAGATGTTGGTGCTTCCCTCTCTGGCCACTGACTAGGTATGGATGTAATGGACAGACAGTTGGAGGACTATCTGCTAATATGTTTCTCTGTGTTGTTTTTCTGCTTGTAACCTCTGTATTTTCTGAAGTTCGGGGTGCTCAACTTTTTACCCTAAACTAGATAAATGATATATGTTTGATTAAAGCAAGAATGTTGACCCATTTTGAGTTACTTTCCTTTAGAAAAGCAGAACTAAGAACCTGTGTTGGCAGCCACCCTGGAGATGCTGGGGTTCTTGCTGCTACAATCACTTATTCTCTCTGCTATATCAGAAAGAGAGCTAGTAATATTTCTCTTTAAATGTCAAGAGGGGATTCACACTTTGCATGATTCAGATATGAACTTATGTCCATTCAACCAACCTACAAAGGATGCTTGCAACTTTTTTTTAAGAATCATAAGGGTGCAAGAGAAACCTCCGTTGTGGAGGGACTGGGAACCTCTCCTATCTTTTAATTTTCTGTCTCTATTCCTGCACTCAATTTCCTCCACTCAGAACATCTTCTATTTCCATCTGTCAGGAAAACTATCCCTTCCTAAAATCTCAACTCATGCTAACAGCTTTGTAAATACTTGTATAATTATTCTAAGTCAAACCTACTTTTGATTTTGTAAAAAACTGATTTCCTACACAAGTCGTGGAGATTCCTTGATTCATAGATTTTTTTATAAATATCTTCATACATGTCTGATTTCCTTTCCCTGTAGATCCCTAGATGATATGTTTTTAATGGGTAGTGAACATGACTGTGTATTTTAATGAATTTAATGTGTATTTTAACAAATGTGCTTTGTGCATAGTGAACATGTCATGAGTATAATGTTTTTATTGTTCTTTATTGAATGAATTGTGTGAGTACAGTATGTTTGAGTGTGCTTTAAAAAAATTCTTAGAAGAATAAGGCCTAGCCTCAGTAAGATTTGGTCAGAGAACATATCTCAGCTCTAACAGATTTTGTAAACTCTTCTGAGTTCCTGACCTCATTATAACTACCCAAAATGAGTACTGTTTTTACATAACATTAATTTTTGAAGCAATGTTGTTATAATTTTTTTGGATAAATTGGGTTTAAATTATATCTCATAGGTTATGACAACTTATTGCTTTTTAACACTTGAACATATATTATTGGACTGATGTATCTTCTTCTTGTCTGAAAATACTATTTTAGTAATGTAAAATTAAAAAAATACCACTGTCATTCATTTATCATTTTTCACTTATACAGCTATCAAATATTCATAAGATCTGATAAGGATGGTGAGTTTTTTTCTGTGTCAAAGCAATAAAATTATAAGAACTTTTAATGCCTTTCAGATACAAAATAAATATGAATAAAATTTAAATACATATATGTAAATATATATCAATATATTTGTATATATACACATATGTATATATAAATATATTTATATATGCATATACAATTTAAGTGATATTATACCTGTGAACGTGGTTGACAAACCTCTTTCACTAGTTAGTTTGCTTAACTTAAGGCAGAGAATTTAACCTTTTTGTTAGACTCAGTGTTTCTCATTTGAAAATACAATTGGACTAAATGTCTCTGCTTGATTTTTCTATTATTAATACATATATAACATATTAATGAATTAAATGTAGACATTAAATATGTCAGAAATATATCATCTATAACTACACTTTTCATATTATGTTTAGATTTTAATTCATTAAACTAGATAGTTTTCCTGAAAACCACATTCGTTTCACACTTTATTAATAAACTTACACCTTAGAAATGAGATGAAGAATGTAAAACAAGAATAATAAGATCATTATATTTTTAAAATATTATATATTGATCAGAATTAAATTTTCAATGTTTGGTCATTTTAAGTTAAACTTCAGAATGATAGCATACATTTTATGAATCATATCTTATGTTGTAGGCAAATTACATAAACTTATTTCCAACAATAATCTATTTGTATAATTTTATGGAGATATTGACAATGAAATCTAAACATCTCTCCAATAAAAACTCATTTTCTTTCCCAGTAACTCCTTCCACAGAAATCAGCAAAGGACTAATAAAAACCTAATTTTTATTTTCTTTCAGATGATTAATATTAGCATACCCAATTAATTGTTATGTTACTTTTCTCTTCAGTTATTGGTTTACTATCTCAAGCAATCCATAGACTGATCTTTAGAGGCACATTAAAATTTAGAACTGTGTGAAAAAAAATACAATTTAACAGTGGTAAACATAAATCTTAAAATATTCTCCATACAGGTATTAATAAAAATATATCAGAATTTCATTGTCTATCTGCAGTGTGTTGGAGAGATTAACTTTAATCAGTCCATGTTGATATATTGATTTTTTTTTAATTCCAATCACTCTATTCAATAGTCATTATTTTTATCCTGATCCTACTTCCAATTCTCTTGCCTTTTCTGCCTCTTGCCTATTTCTTTTGGAGATACCTGCGACTCTGTAGCCCTCATCATCATATCAATCAAGAATTTACATTTGAGGAGTGACCAGTACAATCATATTCATTTTTGCCAGGTTGTACTCTTGACTATCTAGACTACCAAATCTCACCCCACCTTTTAAGCTGCCTTTTAGGTGTTGTTATATATCAATATAATTTAGGTTCTTTGAGGATAAAGAATGTTTAACATACTTTCTCAGTGTATAACACAATGCTTGTCAATAAATGTGTTTTATTACTATTACTACTCATTGAATTATTAATACCAACAAAAGGAATAATAGTTAATTTTTTCTCTATTGTTTTAAGGCTTACAAAAGAGATTTATGGGGGCCAGAGCTGAAGTAGTAAAGGCATAGACTTTCTTTAGCTCTCCCCCAAACCCCCTCCAGATATCTGTAAAAATGACTCTAAAAATTTTAGTGCAGCACCCCCCCCAAAAGACAATGTGACACAAATTCCTAGCCCAAGACAAACTAGAAGACCAACAGGAAAGGTCTGTTGCACCAGACTGAGAGAAAAATAGTCCAGCTAATTGTTTACCAGTACAGACTGGGCCCCAGAAAAACTGGAGAAAACCTCAGGTGCCTGAATCATTGTCTACTAAAGCAGTTTACAGATTTATTAACCCATGATCACCAAAGACAACTTAGTAGATCAGTAGGATAGGACAGATTTATTGGACCTGGAGTAAAGAGAAACACCATTCATTACTGGCCCCAGAGAAGCCCCAGACACAGTAAAACAAGAACAAGCCTTGGGAGTGACTGTATCAGCAGCAGTGGTGGCAGCAGTGGTGGTAATGACAGCAGCAATATCAGTGGTTGCTTTGGGATCTCTCAGTTCAAACACAGGAAAGTTATCAAATAACTGCACAAAAGTAAAGAACAGTTTTCTGTTTACTGGTGTTGAGGCAAGACTCTGTTGCTTTGGTGATACTTGCATCTTCCATGCAGGCATGAGTGGCAGTTCTGGGGCAAGGAGGAGCAGTGGCATAGCAGAGATTGTGGCAGCAGTGGAGAGGAAACCCTCCTCATAGTTTCAAGGCAGAAAAGAGTGCTGTGGGTGGTCTAATATCAGCACAAAGGCAAGGAGAGGAGCAACACCTTTCCTTAAATCATATGACCTTGGAAGAACTGAAAACTTAGAGATTCCTGGAAGTATCTTTGAAAACAGTTAAACAACTCCCCTGAAGTTTGGGACAGTAAGTCCCCGATACTGGAAGCAAATCCCTACCTTAACAAAGAGTTAAATGGTCAATTAATATGCTGGGGAAATGAGCAAACAACAGAAAAATTCTTAGACTATAGAAAGTTACTTTGGTGACAAGGAAGATAAAATCATAAACTAAGAAGGAGAGAGCAAAATCCAAACTCATACATCCAAAGGCTTCAAGAAAAATTAAAAAAAAAATGTGTCAGACCATGGAAGAGTTAAAAAAAAAATTGAAAACCAAACAAGTAGCAGGAAAATTGGGAAGATAAATCAGAGAGATACAAGAAAATCATGAAAAATGAGTGAAGAGCTTGGTAAAGGAGACCCCAAAATATTGAAGAAAAGAACACCTTAAAAATAAACTAGATGAAATGAAAAACATGTCAAAATCACTGATGAGGAGAAGAATTCCTTTAAAAGCAATATTGGCCAAATGGAAAAGGATATGCAAAAGCTCACTGGAGTAAATAATTCCTTCAAAATTAGAATGGAGCAAATGGAAGCTAGGGATTCTATGAAAAATCAAGAAATTATAAAACAAAACCAAAAATTAAGAAATAGAATACAACATGAAATATTTCATTGGAAAAATCACTGAACTGTAAAATAAGAGAGATAATTTAAAAATTATTGTACTACCTAAAATCCATCATAAAAAAGAGCCTAAACATCAACTTTCAAAAAAATTATCAAGGAAAATTGTCATGATAACCTAGAATCAGAGGGTATAAAAATTGAAAAAAAAAATCCATTGATCATCTCCTGAAAGATTTAAACAATATAAACTGCCAGGGCAATTACAGGCAAATTCCAGAGTTCCCAGTTCAAGGGGAAAATATTACAAGCTGGCAGAAAGAAACAATTCAAGTATTGTAACATCACAATCAGGATAAAACAAGATTCAGGAGCTTTTATATTAAGGGATCAGAAGGCTTGGAATATGATATGCTGGAGATCAAAGAATCTAGCATTAAAAACATGAGTCATTTATCCAGCAAAACTGAGTATAATACTTAAGGGGAATAATTTATATTCAATAAGGTACTGGAGTTCAATACATTCTTGAGGGAAAAAAAACAGTTAATCAAAAATTTGACTTTCAAATACAAGATTTAAGAGTATGAAAACATAATCAGAAAGGAGAAATCATAGGGGACTTATTAAAGTTGAACCATGGAAAGATGATATTTGCAACTTTTGAGACTTTTAGGGTGTTTAGAGTAAATATATATATATATATATATATATATATATATATACACACAC
>NW_027187361.1:8062397-8082178 GCF_028583685.1 Petaurus breviceps papuanus | reverse complement strand
CACACACACACACACACACACACACACACACACACACAGAGGGCATGGGATTAATTGAATATCAAGGGAAATCTAAAAAATAAAATTAAGGAGTGAGAGAGAGGAATGCAGTGGGAGAAGGAGAAGGGGAGAGGTAGAATAGGGGTAAGTTATCTCACATGTAAGAGACAAGAAAGAACAATGGAGGGGAATAAAGGGGAGGTAAAACCTTACTCTCATTGGAATTGACTTAAGCAGGGTATAACATATACCCTTAATTTATTTAACTGTGGAAATCTATGTTACCCTACAGGAAAGTAGGAAGGAAAGAGATAAAAGGGGTGGAGTGATAGAAGGGAGGGAATATTCAGGTTGGGTGTTTCAAGAAGGAAAAGGAGAAAATAGAATACACATGGAGTGTGATAGGATGGAGGGAAATATATTTAATTTTTTACAACATGACTATTCTGGAAGTGCTTTGCATGACTACACATGTATAACCTATACTGAATTGTTTTGCCTTCTCAATGAAGGTGAGTGGGCAGGGAGGAAGGGAGAGAATTTGGAAGTCAAAGGTGTAAAAAAGATTGTTTAAAATTGTTTTTACATGCAACTGGGAAATAAGACACACAGGCAACGGAATGTAAAAATATATCTTATTCTGTAGGAAAATAGAAGGTAAAGGAGATAAAAGATAAGGGAGTGATAGAAGGGAGGGCATATCGGGAGAAGGTGTAATCAAAAGCAAAACACCTTTGAGGAGGAGCAGAATGAAAAGAGAGAGAGAAGAATAAATGAGTTTAGGGGAATAGGATTCAGGGTCATACAGTTAGCAATAGTAACTGTGGGAAAAAGTGAAAAAAAGGTTTTTTTTTCTGATAAAGGTCTCATTTCTCAAACATAGAGAACTACATAAAATTGATAAAAATAAAAACCATTCCACAATCGACAAATGATCAAAACTAGGTGGTTTTCAGATAAAGTAATTAAAACTATCTACAAGCATATTTTTTTTAAATTCTAACTCAATATTGATTGGAGAAATGCAAGTTAAAACAATTTTAAAAACCTCTAAAAATGTTTACAATTATCTCATTTAACTTTCAAAATAATCCTTGGAGATAATAACTGTTATTATCCCAATTTTGCTAAAGTATATGCACTGGTTAAGTGATTTTTCCACTTAGGTAATATCTCACTCAGGGTGTGAACTCAATTCTTCCCATCTCCAAGTCCAGAACTCTCTCTACCTACCCTATCTTTCATAACTATCTCATTCTATTGTCCATTCTCTCTTGGGCTCATGCTATTATCATTTCTGGCTCCTCAATTTTTCTTATTTCACATGTTATTTCCGTTGCTAAATATTTATTACTTGACAGCATCTTTAGTAATAGTTGTTCTTTCTATACTGACACAGTCACTACTCTTGTCACATCTCATCTGGACAATTGAACTAACATCCCATTTGGTCTCCCTGCTGTAAATCTACCCCACCACAATCAATTAACCCTTCATGCAGCTGCCAAAATAATTTCCTAAGTAGAGTTTTGAACCTATCACGGTCCTAATCAATAAATGTCAAGGAGTCACTATGAATACAATGCAACAAGAAAGTCTTTTATATGATGTTTGAAGCCTGTAATAACCAGGCCTAAATGCTATTCTAGTTTCACATATTATTCTCCTTTCAATACTCTATGATCTACCAAAGCATATCTCATTGTTTCTCACACAGTACATTCCATCTCCCATCTTTGATTCCTTGGTTTGGTTGCTGTTTTTATTCCCAATTCTTTCCTTCCTCACCTCTGCCTCTTAGAATGTCATCTTTTCTTCAAAACTCAGCTCAAGCACCACCGTTTTAATGAAGAAATCCAAGATCCTAGAACTCCTACTGGCTGTTCAATAAAATGACTTTTTATTACTTTAGGGTTGTTTTGCATATATTAATTTTTATGTATACCTTGTCTTTCACAGCAAAATGAAATCTCAAGAGAATGGAATATTTCACTTTTGGCTTTCTGTCCCCCTTTTCTAGTATATTGTCTGTGCCATTATAAGTAGATAGATGAAGGGGCAGCCAGGTAGCACAGCGAGTAAGAGCACTGTCTCCAGTGTTGAGAAGACCTGGAGATCGAATCCCAGGCTCAGACACTTAGCACCCACCCAGAAACACCTGGCTGTGTAACCTTGAGTAAGTTACTTAACCCCAATTGCTTTGGGGCAGCCAGGTGGCTCAGCGAGTAAGAGCACTGGCTCCAGTGTCAGGATGACCTGAATCAAATCCGGGCTCAGATACTCAGCACCACATCCAGAAATAACTGGCCATATAACCTTAAGCAATTTACTTAACCCTGATTGCACTAAAAAAAATAATTAGATACATGAAAAGACAGACAGATATATATATTTGCATATGTATGTGCATTATATGCATATATGTATTATATATACACATACATGAATATGTAGATATATAGAGAGAATATTAAATATTTCCTTACCTATTGATTAAATAGCAAGTTTTTACCAATTTTCTTAGTCTAATTAAGTGAAGGTCTACAGAATAAACATTCCTCTGCATATGTATGTGTGCATGGAGTGATATCTAAAGGATTTTTTCTGTTATGTAAAAAAATATTCCTAATATTGGGCTATATAAAACAAAAAAATGATAACTTTTGAGATAGCTGAAGATTAACAAGGACTCAGATGGTTCACTGATAAACCTGTCATGTTGACTTTGGATTAAAGCACAATTTTCTCCTTCAAATTCATTAAATATGTAACTACAAAATAAAGAGCTAGGGACTAAGAGAGATACCCAGTTATGAAGATGATTATATTAACAATAGTAATAATACCTGCCACAATGTCATTATTTATTAATCACTTTTTTATTATTTAGCCTTCACAACAATTCTGAAAGGAACAATAAAAGCATTGTCTTGATTTTTCAGATGAGAAAATGTGCAGAAAGATGAAGCAATTTTTTTAGATTGCACAACACATATAGGACTAGGGAAAATAATTCTCTACCTAGATACATTATCATTAATATGGCACTCTCATGTCCTTAAATCATAGAAGACCATCATCTAGTTAGCATGCATGTATTTGAAAAATTATTCGAAAAAATTCTATGTGAGTGGTAAACAAAAGAGGTGTGAACTTAGTCATTTGTGATGTATGAGCGAGGATATGGACACTGAATATTTTATTGATAAGATTGCTTTTTAGGTGGATCTTAAAAGCTGAGTTGAATTTCAATAGGTGAAAATCAGTGAATATGTTCCAGTTGTAAAAGCATCATGACACAAGGTATGAAATGGCTGACAAATGCAGCAGGTTCAGGAATTGATGAGTAGTTACTTTTGATTGAAGCATAATAATGTGGAAGACAGTAGTAGAAAGAAAATTTGTTTAGGTGTCAAGAGATGAAAAATAGGACCCCTATTCTGTTGCTTGTTTGCTGTAGTACCTGAATCAGCTCACTTGAAACACATGAAATTTTATAAAATACATGAATTTTTTTATCTAGAAATTAATATTGGACTGAACACTCTTTAATAATCATCTTTTTAACCAAAAATTACTTTAAAACTCTCTAAAAGTACCTTAAACAACTCTCTGTCTCTATCTCTATATCTCTCTGTCTGTATCTTTCTCTGTCTCTGTATATGTATGTGTTTGTATGTGTACAATGTGTGTGTGACTAGCATACCCAGGATGACTGCTAGCACAGGTTCTTTGATATTCTTTTCTTAAGGAAAAGCAACTCAAAAAGGGTTAACAATCTTGCTTTAATCAAACATGTCATTTACCTAGTTTAGGGGGAAAAGTCAGCTCCCTGAACTTCATAGTAAATATGAAAAGTAACTACAAGCAGACAAAAAATATATAGACAGAGAAAGGAACACAATTTGACAGACAAGGTTTTTAGCTGTCTGACCATTACATACATGTATTCTCAAATCAGGGGAAGCCCCAAAATTCCTTTGGAATTATTAAGAGGCAGGGAAAATCTCCTAATTTCCTTACCATTACAGTGTGTGTATATATATATATATATATGTGTGTGTGTGTGTGTGTGTGTGTGTGTGTATATAGAGAGAGATTTATACACATATGTATATATATACACATAGAAACATATAAATGCATACACACATGAGATTTTGCCTTACATAATCCTACAACATAAGCAAGAGCATGAAAAATATATCTGCCTCAGATAATGGAAAGCTTTGAATACCAAGGTAATGAATTGCAATAAAGTTCACTAGGCAATAAGGAGTCATTAAATGGTTTTAACTATAGGACTGCTGGGATAATACATTTGAATAGGGACAATGAATTTGACAGAAGTTACAAGAAGAAAGGAGGAAAATGCTCTAAAAAGAAAGACCAGTTCAGTTCTTGTAATAATCTAGGTAATGAGATCAAAACTAGTACAAATTTGATAGAAGTGAATACACTCCATCACTGCTTCTGGAAATTTTTGTTTCCAAAAAAATTTATTTAAAAAGGCCATCATCAGCATGAATCCTTTCTAGGTTTACTCTAACTGCTTCTGATTTTTCCTTAGTCTACTTTGTACGTGTTTTGAATATACAGAACTTAAAACAAAAACATGTTATAAAACTTACTTAGAACAGACTCTCTTTGAGGGCAAGGGCTGTTCATATTTGTCTTTATATCCTAGTCAAATAGCAAAGTGCCTGAAAGATATTGGGTACTTCATAAAACAACAAAACAAAATATTGTAGATTGATTGTCTCAGTAAAAAACATTCTTGCTTTCTTGAAATCTTGAAAACTGGATGGTCATTTATGCAGTATTCTTAGAGGCAATTCTAGTTCATATACATATCAGCCTATATTGCTTCTAAAAATGATAATGTTACATCACTCAAGTCATTAACAGAAATGATGCAGATTGTGAGATTCTGTTGAGGAGAAAATAAAACTTGATATCGGATGATGTCAGGGGATCACTATATTCATGAATGATAGAGTCAGTAGAGCCAAAACAGTGACTCAGAATAAAGATCAACTGGATTACAGGATGAACGAAGTTGAAAAGTAGTTTAGTGTCCTGCTTATGCTTCTGGGAGACAATGTTTTTTTTATTTCTTTTTCTTAAATTGTATGTTTATTTTTAGTTTACAACATTCATTTTTACAAGATTTTGAGTTAGAAATTTTCCCGTCTTTCCCCTACCTAACACCCCAAAACAGCGATCCCACTGAACATGTCCTCCCCCAATCTGCTCTCTCCTGTATCCTCGCCCATTCATCCACCAACTTTCTACTAGGGCAAGAAGGATCTACATAACCCAATGCCTATGTATCTTATTTTCCAGTGCATGTAAAATAATATTTTTAAATATTTGATTTTAAAACTTTGAATTCCAGTTTCTGTTCCTTCTTCCCTCATCTCCTATACTTACTGGGAAGATAAACAACTCAATATAGGTTTTACATTTGTAATTCTGCAAAACCTTTCCATAGTGGATATATTGTGAAAGCCTGACTATGTTTCCTTCCATTCTATCCCGCCCCCCACTTGTTCTCTTTTGTACTTTCTTGTCCCTTTTAAAAAATGTGTGATTCTAACTACCTTACCCCACCAATGTGCTCTACCTTCTATTACCTCCCCCCTCTTATCCTCTTTCTCCCTACTTTCCTATATGGTAGGATAACCAATTTAGTGCATATGTTATTCCCTCCTTAAGCCAAATTCAATGAGAGTAAGGTTGACCCAATGCCTTTTGCCTTCCTGTTCTTCCCCTCCATTGTAACAGTTTTCCCATGCCTCTTTTATATCGGATAATTTACCATATTCTGTGTCTACCTAGCTCCTCTCATTATATTACTCTCTCAACTGTTAATTTTATTTTTTAATATCTTCCCTTATTATTTAATTGATCCTGTGCCCTCTGTCTATGTATAGCTGCACACATATAAGCACAAATCCACATATGTATTCATATACACATAAACCCTACTATATAGACATACACACACAAACACCTTTATATTCCCTTCAAGTTTTCTCATACTGAGGAAAGTTTTATAAGTTACAATTATCATTTTTACATGCACGAATGTAAATACTTCAAATCTGATTAGTTCTTTATGATTTCGTTTCCCTCTTTACCTTCTCATGCTTCTCTTGCTTCTTGTAGTTGAATGTCAATTTTTCTATTCAACTCTGTTTTTTTTAATCAAGAATACTGAAAAGTCCTCTATTTCATTGAATTATCATGTTTTCCCCTGAAATATTATACCCACTTTATCAGGGCGGGTGATTCTTGGTTTTAATCTTAGTTCCTTTGACCTCCAGAATATCATATTCAAAACCCTTCTATCCCTTAAGGCAGAAGCTGCTAGATCTTGTGTTATCCTGATCGTGTTTCCACAATATTCAAATTGTTTCTTCTTGACTGCTTGTAATATTATCACCTTGATCTGAGAATTATGGAACCTGGGCATAATATTTCTAGGACTTTTCCTTTTTGGGATCTTTTTCAAAAGGTGATCAGTCAATTCTTTCAAATTCTATTTTGCCCTCTGTTTCTAAAATATCAGGGCAATTTTCATTGAGAATTTTTGAAAGATGATTTCTAGACTCATATTTTGATAATGGCTTTCAGGTAGCCCAATAACTTTTAAATGATCTCTCCTGGATCTCTTTTCCAGGTCAGTGGTTTTCGTATTCAGGTACTTCACATTGCCTTCTAGTTTTTCATTTGTTTGGATATGTTTACTAGTATCTTGATTTCTCAGAGTCTTTAGCTTCAATTTGCTCCAATATAATTCTGAAGAAATTATTATCTTCAGTGAGCTTTCGAAATTCTTTTTTCCATCTGGCAAATTTGGCTTTTTAAGGCATTTTCCTCCTTGGTTTTTTGGACCTCCTTTGCCATTTGACTTAATCTATTTTTAAGGTGTTATTTTCTTTTAATGATTTTCTTGCATCATTCTTATTTCTCTTCCCAATTTTTCCTTTTCTTTTTTTGCTTGAATTTAAAAATCCTTCTTGAGCTCCTCTATAACCTGTAACCAATTCATAATTTTTTTTTATTGGAAGCATTTGATTCAGGACTTTTGACTTTGTTGTGTTTCTCCCATTTCATGCTTTGATCCTCTTTTGTTACCCCAAAAAAGCAATTGAAGTTTAGACTGTTTTGTTTGCTTTGCTTCCTTCGCTTGCTCATGTTGCCACTCAATTCCTTGACCTTTTAGGTTTTGCAACATTAGAACTCTGTTTCCAGAGAGAAGAGTTTTGTCAAAAATCACTGGGATGATTGTAGCTGCTGGGGCTATTATTTGGGTGCTCACTCTGAAGCCTCTACAAACTCTGTCACCTTGTAACACACCCCAGGATCTCCACCCAAGACAATGATCCAGATATAACCTCAGCAAGAGTGATTACCCCTCTCAATGGTTGCTTGATCCCCCTAGGATCTGCATTCCAGGAGCTCTGAAGCAGACAAAAGTTGAGGGCTGCGTGCATGGCTGCCACATCTCCAGCACTTTGTGGCTTCCTGCCTGGGGGGGAAGAGTTTTGATCTCACTTTTTGTCCTCCTGGTCCTGCAAAGTCCACACTGAACTTTTATTTTGCCTTTGATATTTATGGGTTGATAATTGTGGAAACTGACATAACTGCTGGTGATCCACTTTCCTAAGTCTACTCCAGCTACTACTGTTTGGGGCTACCCTGAGGCTTAAACCACAGGCTCACACAAGGCTGTGCCTGGCTCCCAGCATGCTCTGATGGACCCTTGCTGCCCATTTGCCAGGCTGCCTTCAGTGGGAGATTTGTTTCTGTTGCTTTTGGGTTTTGAAGTTCTAAAGTTTTTTAGAGTAAAATATTATAGGTATTCGATGTGGTTAGGGGCAGAGCTCACTGACTTTTCTTGTTTCTATGCTGCCATCTTGGCTCTGGCCAAGACAATATTTTAAAGTAATTAAGTAACAAATAATATGATTTCTTCTCAGAGACCTTTTTTCCCCCTGTTATATCCAATAATATGATGGAACAAGTTTTTATTAAAAAAAAAAGTACACATTTGCATATGTAGTGAGAGACTCAAGAATTTACTCCTTTGGAATCTAGAAACTTCCTTTAACCAAAATGGAAGTAGTGATCTTATATTCTGATTAGAGATTTGCATAGATATCCAGTTACCCAGGGCAGCCTGCAGCATAGTAGGAGAAAGGCCTGACTCTTCTCTGGGAGAAACTTTTTTTTTTTCAGTGAAAATATCCAGTTATGCAGATTAAAAGGTATTTGGATTAAAGCTGAGGAACTGCTCCTATCTAACTTTGGTTCATATTATTCCCTCTATGTTTCATGTTTTCTTCCCTTGAATATATATTTAGAAGGAACTTAGGGGCAAGTTAGCCCTAAGGTACTTCAAGAATCTACTTTGCAGCATTATGAAAGGTGGTCATAACTCAATCTCATGAAGTAACCTATTCCATTTGTTTTGAATGCTGCTAGTTGAAATTCTTACTTATTTTGAGTATAAATCTGTACCTCCAATATATGCCTATTTTTTACATATTAAAACATCATAAAACAATGTTAAGCCTAAGAAATTTCTTCCCTAAATTTGGTATGACAACATATCCCATATTTTCCAAATGTTTTTTTATGTAATATAGATCTAAGTTGTCCCTTTATCCTGATCATTCTTTTTATCTCATGTTCTAGTTTAGCAATGTCTTGCTTTAAGTGTTGTAGTCATAATTCAACCCAGTTATAGTGTCATCAGAGCATAGCAAAATACCTTACAATCCTTATTCTTGAAGGTGCACTTCTATTGATGTTTTGGTCAGGCATTTCACACTACTAGTTAACACGGACTTTCTAGTCAACTGACGTCTCTCTCTTTTTATATACAAATCTCCCTGAAGATATATTTTCAAGTTTGATGAAAAAATATGCATAACATTAACTTTCTCTCTTTCATCTTGAGAATTCAGTCAATCATTTATGCCTCTTGATAAAAAAAAATTTGGTATGGATTCTGTCATACAATCAACTAGATATCCCACTTAAATTTATATCATGGGAAATTTTGTTTTCTATGTAAAAGCAAGTAAATCAGAAGCGCTGAAAGGAAATAAAAAGTAAGCAAAACCACCTCACTCCCTTAAGCACTGATATACATACATACATACACACACACACACACACACACACACACACACATATATATATATATATATATATATATATACTTACATACACATACACACACATATATACACACACATATGCTGGGACTATTTCTTTAGCTCCAGTTTGACCTAACTTCCTTGTATTTTCTTTCTCCAATTCATACTCCACTCAGCTCTCAAAATTTTTGTGTTTTTTCTTCAGTACATTTCTGGCCATTTCCCATTATTAAGTGCATAACCTCTAAGGTCCTCTGATTATCTATAAGCTTAATTTTAAACCCCTTTGTTTAGCTCTTAAAGTCCTGCACAAATTAATCCAATTGAACTTTCCAAATCTATTATATCTTTCTTCCCTCCACATATTCTTCATTTCAACCAGAATCTATCTCTTCCTCAAAAGTAACTTTATTTCACATCTCTTTGCAATACATTCCACGTGTTTTTTTTTCACTTCTGCTTCAAAATTTCTCTAGTAATTATTATTATTTTTTTTAAGGAATCGGGGTTAAGTAACTTGCTCAAGGTTACACGGCCAGTTAATTCTGGGTGTGGTGCTGAGTGTCTGAGCCCGGGATTAGATCTCCAGGTCGTCCCAACACTGGAGCTGGTACTCTTACTTGCTGAGCCACCTGGCCGCCCCTAAGCAATTGGGGTTAAGTAACTTGCTCAACGTTACATGGCCAGTTAATTCTGGGTGTGGTGCTAAGTGTCTGAGCCCGGGACTCGGATCTCCAGGTCGTCCCAACACTGGAGCCGGTGCTCTTACTTGCTGTGCTACCTGGCCGCCCCCTCTAGTTATTTTCAAAGATCAAATCTAGTATTACTATTTGTAGGAAGCCTTTCCCAGTTCTACCTAATTTTTTACTATGCATAGAGATAACGATGGATAGTTAGTGACAGATAGAAATATGTATATATCTATCTATATATTTATATATCTATATATGTATGTATATCTATATAATGTATTTCTATAGCTGCACACCATATTTATATCTATATAAATATATGTCTATATCTATATGTCAATATAGATAGTTTATATATATATTTATATATCTATATATTTATTGTTATAATTTGCTGGATAAATATCACTATATAAGTCATAGATATATCTATCTAATGATAACTATCTTTATCTATATAGATATAGATGATATAGATATAGATAGGTCATATTGTTTTAAACAAAAGATATCATTCAATAAATCACAATCTGGATCAATCAATATAACTTACCCATTTAAAGTCTTCTTTCATCTTGATTGGAGCCTGACTTCCAATCATTCTTAAGTCAATCATCCTTAAGGAGTAATCATCCTTAAGGAGAACAAAGTAAAAAGTACAAAGGTCTCCCACCCTTAGGTCACATTCTTAATCTTGTCAGTCAGCATGAAATATCCAAATAGAAGTCCCTTTATCTTGACTAGAGGCTGACACCCAATCTCCATGGTTCTTCTTTCATGCTCCCAGCTCTTGCCTGAATTCACCCAACTATCAACTGGATTCACAGGTTCACAGCTCCCAGCTCCTTGTCCAGCTACTGTTCCAGCTTCCAGGACTGCTCCTAGTCGAGCTCCAAGTTCAGCTCCTGGTTCAGGTTCTAGTCCAGGTTCAGTCTACATCCACACATCAAGCTTAGCAGAGTTACAACAATACTCACACACATGTCCAGCATTATCATAAATTCACTTTCTGCCTGTGAAATCAGCACAGACAGAACAGTCAGAGTTCTTGTACCATAATCATTTTTCCTCCCAGTCCTGCTTGCTTCCAGTTCATGTTCCTGCTTTTATATAATTGTTCTTCTTCCTGATCCACCCTGCTTGTTGCATCAGCAAGTTCCTCCCTCTTCCAAAATCACAGGCAGAGCTCAAAGACATTTAAAGAATTGAAATGAGGAGCTAAGTACTTGAATAACTGAAAAAAGAACTAAGAGCTATTTTGTTTGCCATTACAAAATCTATATTTTGATTCTATATGCTCCATGGAATATTGTCTCTTTGAGTACAGTGACAATTTAATTTTTTTCTTTGTATTGCCAGTTCCTGGCACAAAGTCTTCATAAATAAAATAATAATAATAATAAAAAGGAAAAAGAAATCTCAATAAATTTAAAAACTTTCAATTCTGGTTTTATATATACAGAGGGAACATTTTAGTTAAAATAATTTTTAATTAAATTTTATGTTTATTTTTAATTTATATCACTCACTTCCACAAGATTTTGAGTTACAATTTTGTCATTCCCCTACCCACCATCCCAAAACAGTGATGACACTGTATACCACCTACCCCAATCTGCTGTCTCCTATATTCTCCCCCACCCCCTCTCCAACTTTAAAGTAGAGCATGATGGATCTCTCTATGCCAGTGTCTATATATCTTATTTCCAATTTGCATGAAAAAATATATATGTATGTGTGTATGTATATATGTGTGTATATGTGTTTGTGCATGTGTATGTGTGTATTCATATATAAAACATTTCTTATAATTTTAGTGATCATTTGGCATAGTTCCAAGTTGCTCTCCAGAATGGTGGCATGAGTTCACAACTACAACAATAGTGAATTAATGTTTATATTTACCACATCTAATCAGTTGCTCTTTTATCACATCAGCCAATCACATGGATATGATATGGTACCTCAGAGCTGTTTTAATTTCCATTTTTCTAATCAAGGGTGATTTAGAACATTTTATATAACTATACATAGCTTTAATTTTTTCATCTGACCACTGCCGCTTTGTATTCTTTAATCATTTATCACTTGGGATATGACCTGTATTCTGATAAATTTGCCTCATTTTTCTATGTATTTTAGAAATTAGTCTTTTTTTTAGAGAATCTTCCTGTAAAATTGTTTCCCAACTTTCTATTTCCTCACTAACCTTGATTGTATTGTCTTTTTTTGTGCAAAACATTACAATTTAATGTTATCAATATTATTCACTTAACATTTCATAATGTTCTCTATCTCCTGTTTTGTCATAAAATCCTTAGTTCTCATAAATATGATAGGCAGACAATTACTTGACCTCCTAATTTTTTTTATTTTTATAGTATCAGCTTTCATATCTAAATCATATACCCATTTCAAATGTATTTTAGCATATGCTCTAAAATGTTGATCTGTGCCTCATTGCTGTCATTCTATTTTTGAGATTTTCCAGCAGTTTTTTGTTAAAAAGTGAGTTGTTATCACAGAGGCTGAAGACAGAATTTATCAAACAATAAGTTAATATAATCACTAACTACTGTGTCTTTTATACCTAACCTATTCCACTGATCCACTACTGTAGTTCTTAGCCAGTACCGAGTAGTTTTGATGATTGCTGCTTTGTAATACAATTTAAAATATGTTCAAGCTGGACACCTTCCCTCATACTCCATTTACTAATCCCCTTGATATTCAGGAAATAATTTTTGTCCAGATGAATTTTGTTACTTTTTTGACCTGTATAAAATTTTTTGGGTAGTTTTCTTGGTATGTCGCTGAATAAGTAAATTAATTGTGGTCAAATTTTCATTGTTATTATATTAACTCAGGCTACCTATGAGCAACTGATATTTTTCTAATTATTTAGATCTATCTTTATTTGTGAGAAAAGTGTTTTGAAATTATATTCATATATTTCCTAGGTTTGTCTTGGAAGATAGACTCCAAAATATTTTATTATGGCTACAGAAACTTCAATAGAATGTCTCTATCTCTTTCTATTAACTTTTGTTCATAATATATAGAAATGCCAAAGATTTATGTGGGTTCATTTAATAGTCTACAACTTTGCTAAAGTTGTTTATTATAACAAGTAACTTTTTACTTGATTCTCTATTTCTCTATTTCACCATCATATCACCTGCAAAGAGGGATAGCTGTTTCCTCTTTGGTTAGTCTAAATCCTTCAACTTTTTTTTTTCTCTTGTTACTAAAGCTAACATTTCTTTTACCATACAGAACAACAAGAGTGATAAAGGGCATTCATGTTTTGCCCTCAATCTTATTGTAAATGATTCTAGTTTAATCCAATTACATAAGATAATTTTAGGTAGATGCTACTCATTATCATTTTAAGTAATACTGCATTTATCCCTATGCTCTCTAGCGTTTTTCATAGGAGTGGGTGTTATTTTTTTTCAAAAGCTTTTTTCTGTATCTATTGAGATAATAAAATGATTTCTGCTAGTTTTGTTGTTGAATTGGTCAATTATGTTTATTGCTTCTCTAATATTGAACCAGTACTGAATTTCTCGTATAAATTCTCCCTGGTAAAAAAGGATTATCATCAAGATAAGTTGTAATGTCTTTGCTAATATTTTATTTAAAATTTTAGCATCTATATTCATTAAAGAAATTGACATTTAAGTTCTTTTCTCCGTTTTGGTTCTTCTGGATTTAGATATCAGCACCATATGTATATCATAAGAAGAATTTGCAGTTACTCCTTCCTTGTTTATTTTCCCAAAAAGCTTATATAGTATTGGAATTAATGTTCCTTTAAATGTTTAATAGAAATCATTTGTAAATCCATCTAGCCCTTGAGATTTTTTTCTTATAGAACTCATTAATGAACTGTATAATATTTTTAATGGGGTACTTAAGTATTTACTTTACTCTTCTGTAAATCTGGGTATTTTATATTTTTTTGTAAATATTAATTCATATCTCTAAGATGGTTAAAATTTAATGGCATAGCTAATTATTATTTTAATTCCCCTTTCATTGGTGGTAAACTTCACCTTCTCATTAGTGACACTGGTATTTTGGCATTCTTTCTTTTTTAATCAACAAAGGTTTTATCTACTTAATTTTTTTTTCACAATTTCAAGGCTTAGTTTTTTTTTCTTTAGTTCAAAAGTTTTTTTTTAATTTGTATTTAATTAATCTCTCCTTTTTTTCAGAATATCTAATTTTCTTTTTAATTGGGAGTTTTTCATTTGTTCTTTTTCTAGCTTTTTTAGGTTCATGCCCAACTCATTGATCTTCTCTATTTTATTCATGTAAATATTGAAAGATATTAAATTTCCCCTAGGAACTGCTTTCACTGCATGCCAAAAATTTTGCCCCTTCATTACATGCATTTTTTGGAATCATGATCTGAAAAGTATGCATTTAATATTTCTGCCTTTCTGAATTTGATTGTGAATTTGTTATGTCTTCGTACATGTTCAGTTTTAGTGTAGGTATCATTAATACTTACAAAAGGCTGCATTCCTTTCTATCACCATCTAATTTTCTCTAAATTTATAACACCTCATATTTTCCTAAAATTCAGTTCACAATTTATTTTGCTTTTAGATTTATCTAGATTAGAAAGGAGGAGGTTGACATTCCACACTGTATAGTCTTGCTGTCCATTTCTTCCTGTAAGTAGCTTAAATTCTTCTATAGGTGCATATATATGTTTAGTAATTATATTAATTCACTGTCTTGGGAAGCTTTTAACAAGCTATATGTTCCTTCCCAAATTAAATCTTTTTTGTTTGTTTGTTTGTTTGTTTCTATTTTGTTTGAGATCAGGATTGCTGCCTTTGCTTTTTTTTTTTTTTAATCAGCTGAGGCATATTATATTCTACCTCAGACTTTTACATTTACTCTGTATGTATCCCTCTGCTTCAAAATGTTTTCTCGTAAAACAGACATTGTAGGATTATAGTTTTATAATCTGCTCTGTTATTCACTTCCTTTTGGGGGGAGAGTCAATCCCATTCACATTCACAGCCAACATTACTATCTGTGTCTTTCCATCCTTTCCCCCTCCCCCTGCTTATGCTTTTCTCTTTTTTTCTCCCTTTCCCTCCTGACTAGTTTTGCTTTTGACCACTGCCTCCCTTCATATACCCTACTTCTATCAGTCCCCTCCATTTTCTTTCCCTTTTCCCCTCCTATTTCTTATAGAGTAAGTTATATTTCCTTTCTTCATTACTTAATAAAGGTTTATTGACTTACTGACAAAATCAATAAATAGATGGAGATGATATCTCCCATCCTTATGTTTAAATTAATATAATATTTTAAAAATTATTTATTTAAGTGAACAAAATTCATTTCCACATGCATTTGAGTTCCAAATTTTCTCCCCTTTCCATTGATAACCCTTCCCAAAGACGGCAAGCAATCTGGTATAGGCTCAACATATACATTCACATTAAGCATATAGTAATTATATCACATTAGTAATGTTGCAAAGAAAAAAAAATAACAAAAGGAAAGAACCACAAGAAAGAATAAGCAAAACAAACAAAAAAAGACAGAGAGGGCAAATATTGTGCTTCAATCTGCATCCTGACTCATTAATTCTCTCTCTGGATGTGGATAACTTTTTCCATCATGGGACTTTTGGGGTTGTTTTGTAACCTTGAATTACTTAGAAGAGCCCAGTCTATCAAATTTTAATCATTGCACAATGTGGCTGTAACTGTGTACACTGTTCTCCTGATTCTGCTCCCCTCAATCAACAAGAGTTCATTTAAGTCCTGAGGTTTTTCTGAAGTCTCCCTGCTCATCATTTCATATAGCACAATAGTATCCCATTAAATTCATATACCACAACTTGTTTAGCCATTTCCCAATTGATAGACATCCCCTCAATATCAGTTCTTTGCCACCACAAAAAGAGCTGCTATAAATATTTTTATAGATATGATTTCATTTCCCATTTGTATGATAGCTTTGGGATATAGCTGTAGAAGTGTTATTGCAGAGTCAAAAGGTAGGTACAATTTTATAGCCCTTTAAGTGTTGTTCCAAATTGTTCTCTTGAATGGTTAGATCACTTCACAACTCTACTTAACAGCACATTATTGTGTCAATTTTCCCACACCTTCTTCAGCATTTATCATTTTCTTATTTTTCCATGTTAGCCAATCTGATAGGTGTGATGTGGTACCTAAGAGGTGTTTTTATTTGCATCTATCTAATAGAGTTACTTGGAGCATTTTTATGTGATTATAGATATCCTAATTTTTTTCTCTGAAAATGACTTTTCATATCCTTTGACCATTTATCCATTGGAGAACTATGTGTGTTATTATAAATTTGACTCCATTGTTTAAGTATTTTAGAAATGGAACCTTTGTCAGAGACAATGGATGTAAAAATTCTTTCTGAGTTTTCTACTTCCAACCTAATAGTCATTGCATTTCCTTTTAAAAATGAATTCATGTTTTATTATTTCAGTATTAAAATTTATAATTTTAGAAATTATTGTATTTTCATTTTATAATGTTCTCTGTCTCTTGTTTAGTCATAAATTCCCATATTCTCCATAAATCTAACAAATAAAACATTCCTTGTTGTCCCAGTTTGCATATATTTTCAGACTTTATTTTTAAACTATGGACTCAGTGGGCCAACTAAGGGGAACAGTGAATAGATTGCCGGCCTTGAAGTCAGGAAGATCTGATATCAAATCTGGATGCCTAGCACCAACCTCCCAAGGTTTTTGTGTAGAGCAAAGGAAATAATATTTGTAAAGTGTTTAGTTTGCTAATTGGCACATAATAGTGATTAGGAAATGCTTGTTTCTTTCTTCTTTATTTGTTTTTTCTTCCTTAAATCTTGTCTTCCTCCACAGAGAAGCACTTTCAAAAAGTCATTTTGTCTGGTATGATAACTAGAAATTAAATAGAAATTGCCAATGTGAAATTATTTTCTGTAATCTTATCTGTGACAGCATTTTGGTTTGTAGTGTGATTAGGTTTACTCTAATCATAAGAGAAATTTGGTAGGAAACATCATCATGGAGTTACAGAAGTGTTTCATACTGTCATGATTCCCCACAAAGACCTTCAGTCTGTCACATCATTTTGTTTCTGTATTCTAATACATGATTTTGGAAATCTTCCTTACAAGCAGCCCGAGTTTTCCTGTTAGCACACCCTAAACTATGCCAAGACTTCTTATGTCTGCACATGTTTGATTTTGATGCCAACTTAGCTTGATCTAAATAGATTGACTAACTTTAGAAATTGACCATGTTGTAGTCATTATGCATACTCTTATTTGATTATTAACAGTTATAGTTCACGATATACAAATTGTCATTAAGTCTGTCCTTAGTAAAGTAGACTTTTTCCATGTTTAAGATCTAAAAAAGGATGGTCAGGAGTTAAATAGAGGTAGAAACAAAAAGAAGATTTGAAAGATGTGAATTCTTGTGAAATGATGGAAATCACTATATGATTGGGAGAATAGCAGTGTTGAAGATGTATAAATGGGAAAGTGTAAGGTGTGCAAAGGTTAAGTATGAATAGCCCCTCTTGACTAGAGACGAAGTCTTTGTGAAAAATCCCATGTACTATTTCATTTTTATTTATGTATTCATTTATCTTAATTCTCCAACTATGTTGCAGTTTTGAAAAAAAAAAGATTTGATATCAGGAGGACTTAAGAAAAGCCTTAAAAGATTTATATGACCGGATGCTGAGTGAAGTGAGCAGAACCAAGAGAACACTTTACACAATATCAGTCACTCTGTGCAAAGACTGACTTTGATAGACTTAGTCCTTCTCAGTATTGCAAGATCTTAAACAATTCCAAAGGACTCATGATCGAAAATGGCATCCACATCCAGAGAAAAAGTATGGAGTCTGAATGCAGAATGAAGCAGACATTTTCCTTTGTTTGTTTCTTAGGTTTTCTTTCTCATGGCTCCTTCCATTTGTTCTAATTATTCTATACAAATGACTAAAGTGAACATTTATTTAACAGGATTGCATACATAGAGCCTATTTCAGATTTCATGCCATCTTGGAGAGGGGGAATGGGAAGGAGAGGGAAAATTTTAAAACTTTTGGGAGTGAATTTTGAAAACTAAAATAAATTAACTTAAAACAAAAAAAAAACCAAAATATATCTGGAGGAAATAAGATAACAAGCGTAATGGGGGACTAGAAACCGTGATATGTGACCATTAATTAAAATCATATAATGCTATTGCAATATTCATGGTGCTTAAAGTAACTATGAATGTGCTGGAGTAGTTGTGAATCACAAAATCTAATAGACTCTCCACATGGAAGACAGAAAAACATTTATTCAAACACCAGAAAGCTAGACTAGTAGAGGAATCAGTATGTGCAGTTTACATAAATTTATATTTCATTATGTACAGCAGAGTATGCATAGGTTAGAGTCTATCCATTTATTCATGGGATTTGTTCTATGAAGTCTGGATTTAGTCAAAGAGTCACACTTAGGGACCAAGATGGCCACATGTGGTCCTGAGGCTTCAGGTTCCCCACCACTGGGAGACACCTATAAATTGCTTTCCACAATAGTTGTGCCCTTTCATAGAAGAGTGAGCAGAACTTGAAATTCAAATTATTCTACAACAGCAGTATAAAACAACTTTGTAAGACTTCAAAGAGTTAAATGTTTAATTCTTCTTACACATAAAAAATGTCCCTGGCATCCTTAAGAATATGTCAAAATAGAACAAGTTTTAGCAGCATCTACCACAATAGGAAGACTTTGAATATCATCCTAGTGAAATATTAGATATGATTTCAAAGGACTAGCCTAATGGAGATGCTTATTACTTGTAACCTGTGCACCATTCAATGTTTTTTTAAATGTTGTTCTTCTTCAGTTGTTTTAGTTGTGCTCAAATATTCATGACTTCATTTGGAGTTTCTTGACAGAGATACTGGAGTGATTTGTCCTTTCTTTCTCTAACTGATTTTGTAGATAAGGAAATTGAGGTAAAAAGGGCAAAAGGGACCAGGGCCATGGAGTTATTAACTGTTTGAAGCCAGATTTATGCGTAGGAAGATAAGTGTTCAGATTTCAAGTCTGAAATTCTATCCACTGTGACACTTAGTTGTCATTCTTGAGCTATTATAACTCAGTAAATGAAGAAAATTCGCAATAATCATCAATTTAGTGGGCAAAGTCTAATAAAAAGTAAAACAAAATTAATTAAATCAAAATTGTACATAGAAATTAAATTTACTATTGTTCTAAATTTGAGATCATATTACAGTGTTTTATAATTGTGTATAAAACAAGAGGATTTGAATATCATTTTTTTAAGTTTTTAGATGTTTGATTAATTTTGTTTTCAATATTCATGTCCATAAGTTGTACATTTTCTCCCTTTTCATACCCAAAATGGCATGTAATCTGATACAGAGTCTACATAAATATTCAATTAAACATATGTTCACATTGGTCATGTTGTATACAATAACAGAAGATTAGAGTCCCTTTTTTGAGGATCTGATATACTATTTTGTTAAATAACATTAAAGATATATATATGAAAAGATACTAAATAGAAAAATACAACCAAGGTCGTTAAGGGTCAATTAATCTAGGGTTCTCTAAGAGCTTAATCTAGAAAGCAGTACTTTTGAATGTTGGCTTTTCAGCTATGGGAAATGAACAGTGGAATGATACACAAAGAGAAATGGAAATACCTTTTGAAGGGAAAAGAGAAAAGGTCATTTTGGTAGTACTGCAGAATTCAGGAAGGTAAAAACTAAATAATATTTGGAAAGTAAACTAGGAGGCAGAAACAGAGACAGAGAGACAGAGAGATAGGAGAGAGAGGCAGAAAGAGAAAGAGAGAGAGAGAGAGAGAGAGAGAGAGAGA
>NW_027187361.1:8025841-8062297 GCF_028583685.1 Petaurus breviceps papuanus | reverse complement strand
GACAGAGAGAGAGACAGAGAGAGAGACAGAGAGAGAGAGAGACAGAGAGAGAGACAGAGAGAGAGAGACAGAGAGAGAGAGACAGAGAAACAGAGAGAGAGACAGAGAGAGAGACAGAGAGACAGAGAAACAGAGAGAGATTACTATATATTTTTAATAGTGTAATATGTGCTAGGCATTGTACCCAACACTAGAAATACAATTACAAACAAAAAGGAGAAACAGTCCTTGCCCTCAAGGATACTGGGAGAATCACAGTAAAAAGATGAAAGATGGGAAGTTATCAAAGGGATTGAAAGAGCGTCAAAAACATAATTTCCCAGAAGCACAACCTTCTTGCAGCTCTGGCTTTCACCCTCCCCAATCCATGTAAAAAGGGGACTCTAAACAAACTTTAGAGCTGCAGAATCCACAAAATGACACAGAGAAGCTAACCTCCCACTGAAGACAGCCCGGCAGGCCAGCAGGAATCCAGCCCAGCACTCTGGGAGCCCAGCCCAGCCCCACACCAAGGCTTTAGCCCCAGGGTGGGCCTGACCAGCTGAGCCAGAGGGACTCCAGACCAGCAGCAGCTGTGGCCATTTCCAGATTTATCAACACATAGACACAAAGGACAAAGTGAGAGGTCAGTGCAGTCTGGACTTTGGGACCAGTAAGTGGGAGTGTGTGGCTTTTACCCCCAGGGCGAAAAGCCACTGAGAAACCAGCACAGCCAGCCAGCACCACATGGAAGCTTCAGCTCTTGGCCTGCAGAGTGTAGGTGGACTAAGCACCAGTCTGAGGAGTAATCGCTCTTGCTTTAACCTGCTTGCATCTGGATTGCAGTCTAGGGTGGAGGTCCTGGGGTGTGTGTCCAACTTGCCAGAGCATGTGGAGACCTCAGAGAGTGCACCCATCTAACACCTCTGGCAGCTGAGAAAACCCCAGCATTTGGGACAAAAGCTCCCCTCTCTGGTGGCAGAGTCCTACTGTGGCAAAAAAAGCCCATAAGTCAAGTAATTGAGTGGCAAAATGAGCAGGCAAAGGAAACAAAGCACTTCCAACAATATACTCCTATTTTGGGGACAAAAAGGAGCAAAGCATGGAACAGGAGGAAAGCAGTGAAGTCAGAACTCCTGCACCAAAAGCTTCAAAGGAAAATACAAGCTGGTTACAGGCCATAGAGAACCTTAAGAAGCAGATAAGAGAAGTGGAGGAAAAATTGGGAAGAGAAATGAGAACAATGCCAGAAAATTATGAAATGAGAGTCAACAGCCTGACTGAGGAAAATAATGCCTTAAAAAACGGACTGACTCAATTGGCAAAAGAGGCTCAAAAAGGCAATGAGGAGAAGAATGCCTTAAAAAGCCGAATTTGCCAGATGGAAAAAGAATCTCAAAAACTCAATGAGGAAAATCATTGCTTCAGAATTAGATTGGAGCAAGTGGAAGCTAATGACTTTTTGAGAAATCAAAATGCTGTTAAACAGATCCAAACAAATGAAAGAATAGAAAGCAATGTGAAATATCTAATGGGAAAAACCACTGACCTGGAAAATAGATCCAGGAGAGAGAATTTAAAAATTATTGGAATGCCTGAAAGCCATAAACAAAGTAAGAACCTAGAAATCATCCTCCAGGAAATTCTCAAAGAAAACTGCCCTGATCTTTTAGTACCAGAGGGCAAAATAGAGATTGATAGAATCCACCGATCACCTCCTGAAAAAGATCCCCAAAATAAAACTCCTAGGAATATTATAGCCAAGTTCCAGAATTCCCAGATTAAGCAGAGAATATTACAAGCAGTCAGGAAGAAACAATTTGAATATTGTGGAAACACAATCAGGATAACCCGGGTTCTTGCAGCTTCTACACTGAGGGATCGAAGGGCTTGGAATATGATATTCCGGAGGGCAAAGGAGCTGGGATTAAAACCAAGAGTCACCTACCCAGCAAAACTGAGTATCATGTGTCAGGGGAAAATATGGTTATTCAGTGGAATAGAGGACTTTCAAGCATTCTTGATGAAAAAATCAGAGTTGAATAAAAAATATGACATTCAGATACAAGAAGCAAGAGCAGCATGAAAAGGTAAACAGGGAAAAGAAATCACAAGCAACTTATCAAAGTTGAACTATTAACATTCCTACAAGAAAAAAAAAACAATAATTGTAATTGATGAGACTTTTCTCAGTATGAAAATGTTTGAAGGGAATAGAAATATATATCAGAGGTTATACAGGCATATGGATATACATGTGTAACCTATACTGAACTGCGTATCTTCCCAGTAGGGGTGAGTGATGAGGAAGGAGGGGAATGAATCTGGAATTGAAAGTTTGTTTTGAAATCAAATATTCAAATATGTATACATATATATACGTGTGTGTGTGTGTGTGTGTATATATATATATATATATATATATATATACTATTATTAATACCATCTTACATGTTATTGGGAAATGGGATGTGCAGGCATAGAGATCCACTGGAAAAGTGGAAAGGGGTATGGGGGAAAATGTGGGAGAGAGCAGACTGGAGGAGGTGATATCCTGTGGAACTGCTATTTTGGGGCGGTGGGTGGGGGAGAAATGGGGAGAAAATTTCTAACTCAAAATCTGGGGGAAACGGATGATGTAAATCAGAAGTTAATAAAGAATTTTTAAAAATTAAATAAAGTGCTTTAGAAACATAAAAAAAAAACAAAAAAATCCCATAATTTCCCAGTGTTGGCAGCTATGCTAGTTTTGAAGTGAGCCTGACTGGGCTTGGATATGATGTCAAATGGAGATTCTGAACAGGAATTCACCTTTGGTGGATTGGAGATTGGATTTGGTTGTATAGTGGGGATTCCACAGGGGTAGAAGCATTCTCAGCATGAGAAGGCAGGAATCTCGGGAGAAACAATGGCTACCTTTTCTTTGTGTGTTTGTCTGCCTTTTTCTCTCTTTCTGCCACTCTGTCTTTGTCTATCTGTCTGTGTCTCTTTTTGTGAAGAAATTAACAAATCAAAATAAATTAATTCAGTATAAAGCCTCCTTTACACTCTGTTTAGAAACTTAATATATTAGTTTCCCTGCCCTCATTTTCTGCCATTACATCAGTGGAGAAAGGAGAGGATTCATTGATCATCAGTATCCTGGTTGATTCAATTCTACAGATGCATAGTGTCCAGGCAAAAAGAGTTGCTAGTGCATTGGATTCTGCCCTAATAAAACTACATGGAGATTATTCTAATGGGTTTTGCATATTAACTGTTAAGAATGAGATCAATAAGCTGGATAAGAGTCAGGACAGTGAGTCCAGGTTCGTAAATGCTCCAGAAACTTAGCCATGATTATTTGTTTAAGAAAACTGTGCCCCTTTATCATTGAAGAAAAGTTAGTGCTATGACATGGGAAGATTGATGCTAGAGGTCTTTAACTATTTGAAGAAATGTCAGATAGAAGGAATGAGATTTATTTTACTTGGCACAATTGGGCACAATTACAAGTAATGCATGTGAATTGAAAAGGAAGCCAATTTTGGATAGAATTAATGGAAAACTGATTAAATTTAAGGAACTTTTAAAAGTTGAATGAAATGCCATAGGAAGTAGGATATGTCATTTCCCAAAAGACCTTCAAAATTTGAGTGAATGTACATTTTTAAGAGATTTTGTCTCAGAGATATCTGGAAATAGAGAACCCCTTAAGTTCCTTCCAAATCAAAGATTCTAAAACTTCCCAGTTATAACAATCATTTTTTTTCTTTTTAATAGAAATAATTCTTGTGTCTTGGACTACTTTGGCACAAAAAACCTGGTGATGTCTCTTTAAGTATTGTGCCTAATAATTTCAAGCTGAAACTTAGGTGTGAAAATTTCTTAAACAACCACAAAACTTGGCTCTCATTTTTACCTGTAGAAAGATAGGTTATGAATTTCAAGAAAGATTTTGTTTAAATAAAGAAAGCAATCATCAAATTTTAAAAGTTGTCCCAATGAAACTGTCACATTTCCACTCAGTCTCTGCATAAAACTCTTTCCTTCGTGAGTCTCGTCTGTACCCAGATGGTGATTCCCTTAGATTTTTCTCATGGCAGCTCTTATGAAAAAGCCTGAATAAATCCTCATCCAACAGTCCTTATTGTCTTATATCTACATGATCATTTGGCTCTTCTCACAAAAGTTATTTTTCCCAATGTGGCCCTGTGCTCTTCTAAGTTCTCCCATAATGCCCTTTCCTGCTATTATGTCTGATGTTCCTCCAACAGAATATTAAAATGGAGGGCCTTTGAAGGTAGGAGCAATCTTATTTGTTTGTATTTGTATCTCAAGAGCTCAGCAAACTACATGGCAACTAGAAAGCTCCTAATGAATGCTATATCCAAGCCTGTGGGCATCTCATGGAAGCTACTATAGCACCTAGTCTTTCCACATCTAAAGAATGAATGTCTTTATGTAAAATACTCATATTGTCTGATATTAGAGATGGTTAAAGCAGAGTTTGACTCTGCTAGGCTACATTAATTTTATTTTTTACTCTGTCAACTTATTCGCCATTTCTACATAGCTTATTGAAAGTGAGGAATTTTCAGCATAGCTGAAAACAATACCTCAACATGGTAGAAAATTGTCATAAAATATTTGGAAAAGAGCATGGATAAATTGATACCTGTATTTAAATTTGCCTCCTTTTCTTTTTTCAAATGTTTCCTTGGGGTTATATCTACAGACTATATGTCTATAGATTAACTTAATATAAATATACTTTACATTTTCTGTGACCTAGAAAAAGGAAAAGAAAAGAAATAGTTGCCTTAATTGTAGTGGATGTTACAGATTTTTTTTTCTTCTCACATATACACTTTATTCTAAGACCCATGGCATCCGTAAAACCACCTCTGAACTTTAATATGTGGAAATAAAGTTAGCATGACTTTAATACTAAATAATTTATTTTCTTTGCTTTAAAAATCAGAATTATACTAAGTAGTGAAAATTTTAGATCAAATCATAACTCTAAGTTCTTCAATGTCATATCTAGTGCTGAACCATATAAGCATAATGATCAAGTCTACTGATAATACATAACTAGGATACTATAAAGGAAAGGCTGAGATTTCTATAATCTTCTCCAATAAAATTATATCCAGGTGGTCTCAGAACTATTTCAACTGCTAATATTAGTGAATTTGAAAGACCACATAATATTCCTATTAGATTCTTATGATCATTGATAAACATGTGCCAAATAACTCCATAACTCTGTATGATACAATATTTGGGTGCATACATAACATAAGAAATATCAAATTTGTTTTTTCCCTCAATGATCTTAAATATTAGTGTAATTGTGAAATCAGCCCTCAATTTTGCTTATAGAAGAATATCTTGATGTATGAATGGGGGAATGAGTTCCTTCTACTATTTTGAATTCAGCTCTACAAAAAAAAAAAGTATTTTTAAGGGCAGAGTAAACAAGGTGGCATAGAAGCAAGACCTCACCTGATCTCTCTGAAAATTCTCACACATACAAATTTAAAACAATGCTTCATATTCACTTCTGGAATTAAAGATCAAACAAAAGATTAGGGCAAAAAACGTTTCTTACTTATAAGGTTGACAGGAAAGATCAAATATACCAGCGTATTTGTCACACAAAACAAAACTAGCAACAGGTCTTATAGGCAGCTAAAAAGTAGAAACAAAAACTTTCTGAGCTTTCAGTCTTTTTATGGTAAGAGGACTGGACAAGTGACAAGAAATAAATTACAGGGGACCCTTTGCTGGTACTGTGTTCAAGACCATTTACATTACACATATATAATTGCAGACTGTGGACTCAGAATGAAAAGAAAAGCTAGTTGTTGTGTCTAGAAGAAAGAACTGACCTTGGTCACAGTTTCACAGCATAGTTCGTGTTGCTTAGAAAAAAAGCAGGAAATCTGGTCTCCTTATAAAGTTGGAAAGGAACACTAGTTCTTGCAGCTGAAAGAGAGCAGTACTCGTGTTACAGTTACAGGTCCAAAAGGAGCTACAGCACTTGTAACTGAAAGGGAGGAGAGACTTTAGTCAAAGTTCCAAGATAGAAAGAAGTGCTAGACCTTGCAAATGTAGGAGAGGAGAGGCTAAGGGTCATGGTTCCAGTTTCAAGAGATATATGAGCACTTATGGTAACAGATGAACAAACACCATTCTTGGACCTAGCATAGGCAAGGAGAGCAGTGAGCCCAACTATCCACTAGATCATACCACTTTGGAAGTGCCAAAAGGTTACACAATTTATGAACTAGCTCTGTAAACAGAAGCTTTTTTTTAACACAAAAATGTAAAACTTGTGACCATAAACCTTTACTCTTGGGAGCTGAGTCCAACTTTTACTAATTTTTGAAAGTCAAGAAATAGAATAGAAAAAGCTTCAAAAAAGAACACAAAAGAAACTAAGCATAGTAAATTATTATTGTGAGAGGTGCGATGAAGACAGAAACCCAGAAGATGATGATGTGAAGAGAGCTACAAAGACTCAAAGAAAGAAATGTGAATTCAACACAAATCCAAAAAGAAGTCCTGGAAGGACTAAAAAGGAGTTTCAATAATCAAATAAGAGTAATAAGGGGGAAAAGGGGGGAGAATTATAGTGATATATAAAAATTATGAAACGAGACTCACAACTATGGAAAAAGATATACAAAAACAGTAAAGAAAATAACTCTTTTTTGAAAAAAAGAATAGGTCAAATGGAAAAGAAGCACAAAAATCTACTGAAGAGAACTCAAAAAGTTGACATTGTTATATGGAAAGGGAGGTAGAAAAGTTCATTAAAGAAAATAATTCCTTCAAAATTAGAATGGGGCAAGTTGAAACTAATGACTCCATGAGGCATCAAGAAATAATGAATAAAAGAAAGAAAAAGAAGAAGAAAGAAAAAATAGAAGAAAATGTGAAATATCTCATTGTAAAAACAACTGACTAGAAAAATAGATCAAGGTAGTTGATTTACAAATTATTAGATTACAAGTCAAGTATAAAAAGAAAGAACTTAGACATCCTCTTTCAGAAAATTATCAAGGGGTAGCTAGGTGGCTCAGTGAGTAAAAGTGCTGACCGCAGATTCGGGAGGACCCAGGATTGTTTCTAGCTTCAGATACTTAACACCCACACAAAATGACTGGCTGTGTAACCTTGGGCAAATTACTTAACCCTAATTGATTAAAAAAATATAAATTAACATGAAAAAACTGTCCTGATATTCTAGATCCAGAGGGGGAAATTAAAAAAAAATTCACCAATCACTTTCTGAAAGAGATTCCAAAATGCAAACCCACAGCGATATTATGACCAAATTCCAGAGCTTCCTGGTGAATGAGAAAATTTTGCAAATTGCCAAAATAAAAATATAATTTCAATATGACGAAACTATAACTAGTATCACATATGTCTTAACAGCTTCCACCTTAAAGGGCTGAAGGGGCTGCCAGCCCAGTGAGCCAGGAAGCAAACAGACATCTGCCTGACCACCCACCACCCACCACACATCATCCACCACCCACCACCCACCGTGGACCCCATCTCCTTGAGCCATGTCCAGCACCTCCAACATCATCTCCATGAGTAATGGTGCAGCAGCTCTGGCTTGAGGCCAGGCTCCACTGCATTAAGGTTTCTAAAGCTGTTGCTGATCTGAAACAATTTTGCCTACATAATGCCCAAACTGATCCCTGCTGACTGGGGTATCTTGCAGTACTAATCCTTTCTGGCCCCAGAAAGTCTATTCATTCCTGTAGCAAGATGATCTTAAGTTCATATCCATCTTTAAATGTGGATATGTGACATGACATGATGTTCTGTGATGTGAATTGTGACTATTCAAAGGAGAGAGAACTGTGAAGCCTGCACAAAAGTTTAATTTATATGTGTGTAACGATGTGCCAAGTTAATCATCCAAATTCCAACTTGTGTCAGAGTTTCTCATTTATCTCTCCAAATTTTCATCCATTTCTGTTTTGTACACTGGCAAGAATACACTTAAATATTCAGATGAAAATAAAAAAGGCGGGCTGAAGGACTTAGAATATGATATTCTAATGCAAAGGAGTTAGCATTAATAACAAGAATAATTGAAACAGCATAAATATTTATAATCCATAAGGGAAGAAATGGGTATTAACTTGTAATCATTTCTGATAAAATCACCAAAGTTGAATATAAAATTTGATTTTGAATATAAGATTTTTTCATCTTCTGTTAATTTGTAAGGTATGTTTAATATTCACCCATTCATTTAGATTGTCAATTTTACTGGCATACAAATAACTCAAAATAATTGTTTCAATTTCCACTTCATAGGTGGTGAAATTACTGTTTACATTGTTGATATAGGCCATTTCATTTTATTCTATCTTTTTCAATCACATTAACTAATGATATGTAATTTGTTTTTACTCTTTCATAAACAAGCATGTAATTTTATTTGTATTTCAGTTTTGCTCAAATTGGATTTCATTTTCAAATTTCAATCTTGGTGTGTATTTAAAGACTTTAATTTTATATTTTCTAGGTTTTTTTTATTTGCATCTCTTATTTATTTATTTATCTGTTCTTTCTGTTTTTAATTGTTCTCTAATTCTGTGTGTGTGTGTGTGTGTGGTGTGTGTTCTCCCATACATGCTGTTTTGACTCAATCCCACAAACTTTGAAATGTTATCTCAATGTCATCGTTCTTTTTGAGGAAATTATCCATTTTATTGAAATTTGTTCTTTGACCTACTCCTTCTCTAGGATTATACTATTTAGTTTCCAAATTAATTTTTATCCATTTCCATGGCTTTTTGTTAAATTTAATTTCAGTGGATTGTGGTCTGAAAAGAATGTATTTTATGCTTCTTCTTTTCTGCATTTTGTTATAAGGTTTTTATTCCCTAGTTCATAGTCATTTTTTTTAAAGTATTGATATATACCTAAGAAAAAGAATACTCTTTTTTATGTCCATTCAATTTTCTCCAGAGATGTATCCTATCTAACGTTTCTAAAATTCAGTTCATTTCCTGTAATGGCAAGCAAAGTAGGTTTTTTTTTTTGCTTATTATTTTTTTCTGGATTGAGTTTTAGTCAAACAATTTCCTTTGATTGAGTCTTGTCTTTGATTGAATCAAGAGTCTTTCATTAGAAACAGGATATACTGTAAAACTTGGCAGGGGGCAGAGTAGAGAGAGGAGCAGAGGAGCTGAGGCAGAGAGAAACAGATCTGAGAAACTAAAATAAATTACTTTTTGGGAGGCCTAACAGAAAGAATGCTTGTGATGTCAGTGCTCTGTTTGTTGATCTGTGTTAATTTCTCAGACTGAAGCCCTGTCTGTTGATACGTGCTAATTTCTTGGTCTCATCTGTTGTTCTTTATGAGTGAATTGAGCTGAAGAGCAGAGATTAGCCCATGGGAAAGAGGTTTAGCTTAAACTCCTTTTAAGATATTTTAAAGTGAATTAAGAAGATGGTGCTGGTAATGTGTATAAACAATGTTGTAACCTTGTTAAATTTTGTTTTCCTAGAAACAGAAGCTGAGGGCAGGAATCTCTGGAGCCTGATGTTGGGAAGAAGCTTAGAATGGAGTATTCCCTATGAGCTGAGATTTGGAGCAGGAGTTGAGAGCTGCCTATGTGTGAAACCAGGAAGTAGTGGTAGCTGTCAGTCCATGGAGGAGCATCTGAGGAGTTTGAAAATCAGCCTCAAGTCAAGATGATGGAGGACTTTCCTTGGACACTTTGTATTGATGAGGAGATTGTGACTGACTATGACTTGGGATGCATGGTGTTTCTATTTTTGGCTACCCCAGAAGGATGTGTTGTGCTAGGGAAGACCCTAGCCTGGGATCCCCTAATTGCAATGATATTACTATGCAGTATATAATAAACTGAGTGATGTATATATGTATATATATATATACATATATGTATATATATATGTGTGTGTGTGAATAATACACACATGCATCTGCAGTTTCACATATATTAATATATGATATTCACACTTATGTACACACAATGCACCACATATTACACATATATATGCATCTGTATACATATGTATGTTACACTGTGTGCATAAATATATACATGCATGTGTGCATATAGTATGTGTGTTTATGAATCATATGTTTTGCTTAAGGATGTTATGTTTTGTTTTAATTTATTCCTGAATAAATTGAGAGATCATTATACTATGCAGTAAAACTCCTACAAATATTCACAACAACATTTCTCAGGTTTGTTTCCTTGATTGGCATTACATCTCCTTAATTTCTTTATTTTTTATTTCACTCTTAGATTTATCTAGCTCTGAGAGGGGAAAGTTGAGATCCCCACCAATGTAGTTTTTCTGTGTATTTTATCCCTGTAATTTATTTAACTATTCCTTAAATATTTGAAAACTTTGTCATGTGGTGTGTGTGTATACTTATATACATGAATGTATATGTCTATATTTGTATATATATATATATATATACATATGCATCAATATATCTACCTATCTATCATCTATCTCTCTATCTTTCTATCCACTTAGAAGACACTTATATCACATAAAGAGAAAGAGTTTAGCATTATCGAGTCCTTTATGATTTCTCTTTTATGTTTAATTTTTTGTACCTCACTTAAGTATTGTATTTGAAAGTCAAATTTCCTCTTCAGCTTTGGCCTTTTCTTTAGTAATGTTTGAAAGTCCTACGTTTGATTGATTATTCATTTTTCCCTTGAAAGAAGTATACTCAGTTTTAATTGGTAGCTATTTTTGGTTGTAATCCTTGCTTTTTTGCTTCCAGGAATGTGAAACTCCAATTCTTCTTCTCCTTTGTTTTGGTAACTGTTATAACTTGTGTGATTCTGACTGTAGCACCACCATTGCAATCAAATAATTTCTTTCTTGCTGTTTGAAGTATTTTCAATTTGACCTAAGAGCTTTGAAATTTGACTTTAATTTTCATGGGAATTTTATTTTTGAGATCTCTTTCAGGTGTTAATTAGTGGATTCTTTTTGAGTTTATATTTTCCATTCTGGTTCTTGAATATTGGGGCAGGTTTGTGTGCTTGTTTGTTTTTTGTATTTGTTTTTTCATGGGGCATTTACCACAGTCTTATATCTTGTTACATTCTTTGGACTTTGTTTAATTGTTTCCTGATGTCTCATAGAGTTATTAGCTTTCATTTACCTAATTCTAATGTTTGATTAATTGTTTTATTTTTTATCAATAGGCTTTTGTTGCTCTTTTTTTTCCATTTGACTAATTCCATTGTTTTGTTTGTTTTTTTAAGAATGTAAAATATATGGGGCAGGTAGGTGACACAGTGAGTAGCGCATTGACCCTGAAGTCAGGGAGGCCTGAGGTCAAATACAGCTTTGGACAGTTAATACTTAATAGCCATGTGACCTTGGGCAAAGCAAATAACTCCAATTGTCCTGCCCTCCCACCTCCAAAAAGCAAAAGAAACAAAAAGAATGTAAATTTTAAATTGAAAGAACCCATCAATCATATCATCCAATGTCCAGTATAACACAGGGGCTCTCTGTATACTCTCTCTGAATCAGGTCTCCTTGCCAATTCTGCCTAAGGAGTGACTGAAACTGCTGATATTTTTGTTTACACCATCTAGTCACCCCATTAGTGTTTTTTTTTTTTTCCATATAGCCTCCATCCTAGCCTCTTCCCCCTGTGTCATAACTCTCTCTCTTTCCAATTTCCTCTGTCTGTGGAAAATGTCTAATTATGACCTGGCATTGGCTCTGTCTGTCCAGAATTCTATTTGAAGAATTATTTTAAACTTGTTTATTGGGTTTTAAAGACAAGGATGTGCAGCTTTCCAGAGGATTGCTGCTGTGAACAGCATTAAGGTTCTGATCACACAGTATAGTGAACTTTCTATTTACTCAGCAGTAAATTAAAGCAAAACATTCCCAGAAACCAAAGTATAGCATTCACAATGTTATAACAACAATTTATCAATAAAGTGACCACATAGTTTTCACCGAAGTGGTCACATAGATTTAAAAAAAACAGCAACATATCATTCAGTAAGTCCTTAACTCAGTCATCCTTAAGGATGAAGCCTCTTTAAGGCACACAAAGTTTTCCACTCCTAGGTCATATTGTCTTAATCTCTCCATCAAAAAGTCATCATCTTGATTGGAGATTAGTTTTTAATCATCCTTAACTCAATCATTCTTAAGAGGTACAAGGTACAGAGTGCTGAGCTTTCCCACCCCTAGGTCATAGTAAATCATGATCTTCTCAGTCAGTATTAAGTCCCCAAGGAGAAGTCTTATCATCTTAACTCGAGGCTGGCTCCCAGATTTCATAGTTCCTTTTTGATGGTCCCAGTTTTTGGCTGAATTTACCCAAATGTCTCCTGGATTCAAAAGTAGGAAGCACTCAACTCCTCTTCCAGCTCCTTGTCCAGTTCCTCATCCAGTTTCCATTCAACAATGAAGTTCACAGTGTCCAATCAAATGCAAGTCCTTCACAGTTTCTGTTTCTGGCAAGACAAAGCTTATCAGACCCAATACAATATTCATACACATTGCTCGCACCATCATCAATTGCCTTTCTGCCTGTGAAATCAACGAAGAGGCTCAAACAAAGTCTGAGAACTCAACACAAATTGTCAGTATAGTCCTAAGACCTCCAAAACCCTCCTCCAGGACGTCTGTAAACAGACAACAAGAAAATCCTCTTTCAAGGCTTCCAGTAAGATCCCAAGGCCTCTGTACAAAGTATTACAAAAAAAAAGATCAACACAAACAAAACAGACAAACAGAGTTAAGGGATACGACAAGTTTTCTCCTTCTCAACTCTGCCATCACAAGTGTTCACTTCTCAGTTCTGCTCTCTCCTAGCTTGTGCTTAGCTTTTAATTTGTTCATTAGCTCCTCCCTCTTCCATCCATTTTTTTTCTTATCTCCATGTGTTCTCTTAGAGTTTCTTTTTCCACAGCATTGTGGTTTTCTACATCTTCCAGCACCTTCTGTTGCAGGCACTTCTGCTTTAGAAAGGTCATTCCTCTTCAAGTTTACATCAATCAATTGATATAAATACCCCTGTGACTTTTGACTTTTTTTATTTTATTTTTTTTTAAACTTTTTTATACACACACACATATATATCTATATCTATCTATATATATATATATCTATATATATTTGAATATTTGATTTTAAAACTTTCAATTCCAGATTCATTCCCTTCCCCCCCTGCCACCCATCCCCACTGGGGAGACAAGCAGTTCGACTTTTGACTTTTTATTCTTTACTGATCAAAATGCACTCTTTCACAAAATATCTAATCCACATCTCTTCAAGGTATGACTGTGGTGTATCTTTTGCTAAACATTCTTTAAATTGATTTGAACTTTAATTGCTTATATTTGCTTTCTGAGCCTACTGTTCAGATGATAGATTTACATGGATTAACTCCTTTAAATAGATATTATAATTCTGGTTGGTATATTTTCTCTTTATTATTTTGAATTAGTTTAGAATTGAGTGAATTTAATGCCTTTTTGTCTGAATTCTTTTTCTTCTGTGATTCAGTCAGTGCTTTCAAGGTATAATGGTTTCTTACTATATATATATATATATATGGAATTTGTCAGATCTTTATCAATTTTTAATCTTTTTCTGTTCTTTCAATTCTTTAATCCAAAATGCTCTCAGGACAATATAAAAATTTGTCTATTATGTAATTTTACTTTTCTTTTAATTAAATTTTATTTTCACTAGCTGATATCAGTGTGAAAGAAAAAAGACAAAAGAAAAACAAAGAAAGTTAAAAAAGGTATGATCTGATCTTCGTTTAGACACCAACAGCTCCTTCTTTGGAGATGGATAGCATTTTTTTCATAATAAACTTTTTGGAATTGTCGTGAATCACTATTTTGCTAAGAAAAGTTAAGCCATTCACAGTTGATCATAGCATTATTTTGTTATTTTTACTGTGTAATTTTTCATGGACTCTATTGCACTGCATCTACTATCATCATCACTAGATCTATGGTAAAATAAAAACTCCTTTTTATTGGTATTTCTTTAATCACATCCTTGATCAAGCTTTCTTTCCCAAGTTCATTTCTTATTGTTTTTCCTTAATAGGCTCAATGGAAGAGGCAAACTGACCTACTTTCAGTTTCTTATAGAAGACACTTCATATCTATCTTCTTTGTCTCAATAGTCTGTCAGACCCCAGTCTCAGATTTTTTTCCTTTCTGTTCCACCTCATGGAATCCCCAGATGCCTTCAAATTTACCTTTAATTTCTTCCTCTTACTTGTTTGTTTGTTTGTTTTTTTTAAACCAGACCCTCCATCTTTCCCTCTCTATTTTTTTTAAATGTACTTTGCATTATTTACCCAAGAAAGAGTGTAAAGCCCTTGGGAACAGAGGTTGTTGCATTTTTGTTTTATGATGCAAGTACCTAGTATAGATACTGACACATAGTAGATGTTTAATAAATGTTTGTTGATTGATGAATTACTCAGTCACATTAAAAGGAGAGGAAAGCAAAACAGAGGAAAATATCAAAAATAAACAGGCCCCAGAAAGAAGACCTTTGTATAAGCAATTTTTTAATATGGTCTTTTTAGGGTGTAAAGAGTACTTTATGAACATAAAATATGTTTTTTGAGAATATCTCACTATCTTTTGAGGATTATCATTTCAGTTCTTGTCATACTTGGTTCAGTAAAGGATCTAATTGCTGCCAACAATTGAAAATCATTGATGGCACTTTATTCTTTAGTAGCAAATGCATTTGTTCAGATGTCTGTCTATTGTGGCTGGAGGTGCCATAATCTAATTACTGTCACCAGGAAGGCTTTGAGATTTAAATCATTCTCTTTTAACTTCTCATCTGGTTTCAAGGTATCATATGTGCACAGTTCTTTAAAGCTTTGGCTTGAGGCTGACAGGTTGTGGCTGTTTTGTTTTTGTTTTGCAAAAGGAAAAGCTTTTGCATGAACGGAATTATTTCCTTTCTCCCTTTCATTCCTCTTTATTCTTTCTTTCAACACAGATATTCTTCCCTAGTGTATGTGCTTAACTTTAGTATAGTAATTTATCTTGGTTTTTTTGTCATTGTCAGAATATAATATTCAGATTCTCTGTAATAAAAGGATTCTTCTACATGTAGGGACTGGAAGGACAAAACAAAGGGAATAAAGGTAAAGACTTTAATGAGATTTCCTGAAAGATGAAGCCCCTCCTGGTGAAATAAAAAAGTATCCATAATGTAATAAACTCTTGGAAAGTCACAGAAATTGGGATGGTTCTGGGGAGAAAAAGCATATTGACATTTCATTTGGAGCAGTGTCAGGAGGTTTTTATCACATTTGAAAGGTTTTATTTAACAAATATCTAGGGCATTAGTGTGCAACGTACATGGGGATGCCAGTGTGTGACAGAAATTAACATTACAATAACTCAGAATCCCAATAGGCCTCGAATACTTCTACATCTAGATGATATATAAGCTAACACTAGCTATTTCTTTGGAAAGATATAGCCTGTTGCATTATACTTTGAAATTAAGATTATTAAAAATGTGATAATACCAAAAAACTAATTCTAATAGGTCAATACAGCTAATATAGGAAAAAGGAAAGATTTGAGCTTACATTTACTAACACCATCTTCAATACTGTATTCAATGAACTGCCTAGGAAACTTGACCAATTTGAATATATCAAAAAGGTACACAGATGTGTTACTTTTGTTCTTCTTGTTCATGTTGTTCATTGTTTGGAATTTTAGTTTATCCCATGTTAAATAAATATTAGCTAAGCACATGCTATATACAAGACACTGTGCTAAGCATTCTGGATTCAATGAAATTAGAACAACAAAGAAACAAACAAAAAAGAATAATGTGTATTTCCCAGAGCACTAATTTCCTAAGATGTCAGCTTTCTCTCCTTATTTCAGTGTTTTGATGTTTTTAAATTTTGTTTCTTTTGATTATTAAAAAAATGTTAAATAATTTAATGCAATGGAGGATTCTCTTAAACCAGTCCAGTCAGAAAGCAGTTATTAAGCACCTACTATGTTTTGGGAAGACATTGTGATAAACACAAAGAAAAACAAAAATGACCACAAAAATCTATTATCAAGGACTTCACAGTCTAATGGAAAATTCAACTAATTTTAGTTGGGTTGTGTTCAAATAGTCTTTTTCTTTAAGGCTTTGTTTATAGTTATTTGGGAGTAATTCTTTCAAAGCTTATTTCTTGTTTATCTGAGTTAACAGATTAGCTTTTTATATTTAGATATTTTTATTTGTATATTAATCTTTCCTGACTCACTTCAAAAATAAGAATTATATGTTAGAACCAGGGTTGGCACACTTTTGTCTGACCCTTCCTTGGATTTAATTTTTACACTCTCGTGGTGTGTTTCTGTTTTCTCAGGATATTAAATATTGTATTCAAGAATATCAAAGGTGGATCAAGCCAGGAACCTCCAGATTTTCAGCATACCCACAGTTGCCTAGCCCAGGGTAAGTCAAAATGTGATCTTCTTTATATAAATTTTAAAATATGGTGATCCTAATTTGGAACCGAGTAACATATTTGTGAACTTGCCCCTAATTGTAGTTCCAACCTACAATAATCTTCCCGAGGCAATTTAAACTGGCCATAAGGTGGGGCAAATTCACAGAAACTAAAATTCAATTAGTCTTAGGATATTCCTTCCCCTAGTATTCTTTCCTGAGATAAAGATTTATTCTTCATTCAATATTAGATATAGGGTTCAATTCTGGACTGTTTGTGATGGATGTATCTCAAACTTATCAGTTAATTAAGGGGATTTATACCTCTAGTATATAACCCTCCCACCCCCCTTGTAAAATGAGCTGAATGGGGGGAGGAGCCAAGATGGTGGAATAAAAGCAGGGACATTCTTGACCTCTCCCATAAACCCCTCCAAACACCAGTAAAAAAAATGACTCTAAACAAAATCTAGAATAGCAGAAAGCACAAAATGACAGAGTGAAACCAATTTCCTACCCAACACACACTGGAAGATTGACAGAAAAGGTCTCATGCACCAGTTTAAGAGAAGAACATAGTTCAGCATGGGCACTGCCAATCCAAACAAGAACCAGCAAACCTAGAGCAGCCCTCAGTGGACTGAATCCCTGACAACTGTGACAATTTCCATACTTCTCAACCCACAAACTCCAAAGACAACTTGGAATATCTCACCAAAGCCCCAGGATGGTGGTGGTGGCATCAGCATCAGGGACTGCTTCAGTAGTTTTTAGCCCACAGACAATGGAGGATCAAGTGAATGATTAGAGGGGGATTGCATGGATCTCTTTGCTATCACTGAGGCAGGATTCTCTTGCTTTGTCCATGCTTGGATTGGGTTTGCAGTCACTGATGGCAGTTCTGGGGCAAGAAGGAGCACTGGTATGACGCAGCTTGTGATGATGGTGGAGGGGAAATCCTCCTTACCATTCCAAGGTAGAAAAGAATCCTTGTAGTCCCTTATATACCAGATCAAAGGCCAGGAGAGAAGTAAATACTTCTCCTTTGATCATACCATCTTGGAAAAATTGAATATTTGCAGGTCCCTAGAAATATTTCTGAAAACAGCTGCACAAAATCCCCAAAGATTGGGACAGTACTCCCTCCACAGTGGAAACAGAGTCCTACCTTAACAAATAGCTTAAAAGTCAAATAACTGGCTGGAGAAATGAGCAAAGTGAGGAAAAAGAATTAAAATATGCAATCTTCCTTTGGTGACATAGAAGATCAAAATATATAACCAGAACAAGACAGCAAAGTCAAAGCCTCTACATCAAAAGCATCCATTTACCTAGTGTAGGGGGAAAAGTCAGCAGCTGAATTTCAAAGTATACAGACATGTTACAAGCAGAAATTACATGAAGACAGAGAAACAAACAGATCAAGCAGATAGGCCTCCAACCATTACATACATACACACCTAGTCACAGTTACTAGAGAGGGAAGCATCAATATATGGGTTTTCAAAGCCAGGGCTCTCAACAGCTGCCCAGAGTCTTGTCTGGTCAAATCACACAACACTTCTCAAAGTGAGCCCCCTCACCCCCATTAAACCCATTTTCATATTAGTAATGTTGCATAGAAGAATTATAATAAATGTGTGAAACCATGAGAAAGAGAGCATAGCAAAACAAAAGACAGAAGAGTTTGCTTCACTCTGCATTCTGACTCCATAATTCTTTCTCTGGATGTGGATGATATTTTTCATCATGAGTCCCTTGGAATCGATTTAGGTCTCTACATTACTGAGAATGGTTGTATATTAAAATCAGTCATTGCAGAATGTGATTTTTACTGTGTACAATGTTCTGGTTCTGATCCCCTCACTCAGGATATAAGTCTTTTCATTTTTTTCTGAAGTCTGGCTGTTCATCATTTCCTATAGCACAATAGTATTGCATTAGATTCATATAGCACAACTTGTTCAATCATTCCCCAATTAATGGGTATACCCTAGATTTTCCAGTTCTTGCGCACCACAAAAAAGGGTTGCTGTAAATATATTTTTAGCAATTTGGTACTTTTCTCATTTTTGTGGTCTCTTTAGGATACAGTCCTAAAAGCAACATTGCTCAGTCAAAGGTTATGCTCATTTACTCTTTTTAAAAAAAATATTTACTAATTAATTTACAACATTCAGTTCCACAAGTTTTTGAGTTCCAAATTTGATCCCCTCCACACTCTCCCCCCTACCCCTACAATGGCAGGATTCAATATAATATAGGTTCTACAAATACCTTCACATTAAACATTAATCAAGTGGTAAAGAAGACTTCTAACCAATGGAATGAATAATGAGGAAGAAGAAACAAAAAAAGAGAGAGAAAGCAAATACTTTGCTTCAATTTCCACTCAGGAGGTTCCTTAATTATTTCTCTGGATGTGGATACCCTTTCCCATCATTAGTCCTTCGGGGTTTTCTAATGAACTTGCATTACTGAAGGGAGAGCAGCCTGTCAAAGTCAGTCATCTCAGAAAAGATGTGTCTTTAATAGTGTAAAATGTTCTGCTGGTTCTGTTCCCTTCACTCAGCAGCAGTTTATATAAGTCTCTCCAAATTATTATAAAGTTTGTTAGCTCCTCATTTCTTACAGCACAATAGCATTCCATTACATACATATGCCACAACGTGTTTAGCCATTCTGCAATTGATGGGTTTCCACTTGGTTTTGATTTCCTTGTATCCACAAAAAAAGCTACTATGAATAGTTTTTGTGCACAGAGGTCCTTTTCCCACATGTATGAGCTCTTTGGGATTCAGCCGTACCAGTGGTACTGCTGGATCAAAGGGTATGTACATTTTTATTAGCCTTTGGCAATAGTACCAAATTGCTCTCCAGAATGGTTTGATAAGCTCTACCAACATTAAATTAGTGTTCCAACTTTCCCACATGTTCTTCAACATTGATCATTGCTCTGTTTTGTCACATTTTCCAATGTGATAGATGTGAAGTGATACCTCAGAGATGTTTTGATTTTCACCTCTCTAGTTAATAGTGATTTAGAGCATATTTTTAATATGACTAGAGCTTTAATAACTTACTATGAAAACTGACTGTTCAAATCCTTTGACCATCTGTCAATTAAGGAATATCATGTATTCTTGTAAATTTAATTTGTTTCTGCATTTATTTTAGAAAAGAGACTTTTGTCAGAGAAAATAGTTGTAAAAATTCTTCCCCAGTTTTCTGTTTCCCTCCTAATCTTCATTACATTGGCTTTGTTTGTTCAAAAACTTTTCAATTTAATATAGCCAAAATTATCCATTTTCATGTCATAATGTTCTCTATCTCTTGTTTGGTCCTAAATTTCTCAATTCTCCATAAATCTGCCAGGTAAGCTACTCCTTATTCCCCTAATTTGTTTATGGTATCAGCCTTTATACCTATATCATTCATGTACCATTTGGACTTTTTAAGGTATACGGTGTCCGATGTTGATTTATATCCCGTTTCTGCTATATTGTTATCCTGTTTTCACAGCAGTTTTTGTCAAACTGAATTCTTATCCCAGAATATATGGTCCTTGGTTTATCAAACAATAGATTGTTATCATCATTGGCTACTCTGTCTTCTCTAAACTGTGTCTACTTAAACTATTCTACTGATCTACCCCTATATTTCTGTGCCAGTATAAAGTGGTTTTGATAATAGCTGTTTATAATACAAATTAAAATCTTGAATGGTGAGGTCCCTTTCCCTAGCATTCCTTTTAATTAACTCCCTTTATATTCCAGACCTTTTGTTTTTCCAGATTTATTTTTATATCATTATTTTAGCTCTATAAAATATTTTATGGTAGTTTGATTGTTATGGCACTGAAGAAGTAAATTAATTTAGGTAGAATAGTTATTGTTATTATATTAGCTTGGTGAAACCATGAGCAACTAATGTTATTCCAATTATTGAGATGTGCCTTTATTTGTGTGGAAAGTGCCTTGTAATTGTGTTCATGCATTTCCTAGATTTGTTTTGGCAGGTAGATTCCCAAGTATTTTATAAAGTTTACAATAGCTTTAAGTGGAATATCTCTTTCTATCTCCTGTTCTGGAGCTTTGTTAGTATTATATAGAGATGCATATGATTTATGTGGGTCTATTTTATATCCTGCAATTTTACTAGAGTTATTTATTATTTCAAGTAGTTTTTCACTTGATTCTCTAGGATTCACTAAGAATATCATCATTTCCTCTACAAAAAACATTAACTTAGTTTCTGCTTTGCCTCTTCCAATTCATTCAATTTCTTTTTCTTCTCTTATCACTAAAACTAACATTTATAGTATGATATTAAATAACAGTAGCAATAAATGACATCCTTGTTTCACCCCCAATCTTATTGGAAATGCATCTTACTTATCCCCTTTATATATAATGCTTGCTAATGGTTTCAGGAAGATGCTACTTGTCACTTTAAGGAAGGTTCTATTTATTCCTATACTCTCCAGGGTTTCCAATAGGAATGGGTATTGTATTTTGTCAAAAGTTTCCCCCCTTCCCCTCTGGTTGGGTGGAGCTATGATGACAGAGTGAAAGCAATAATTTGTTTGAGCCCCTGCTCCAGCCACCTCCACTACCTTTAAAAAATGACTATAAACAAATTTTAGAGCTACAGAATCAACAAAGTGACAGAGAGAAACAAATCTCCAGCTGAAAGCAGCCTGGCTGGCCAACAAGAAGGATCTATCACAATGGATTGGGAGCCAAGCACAGTTCTGCATGTGCCATGCCAGCCCAGACTTGGGGGTGACCCAACCAGTGGCATAGACTGGCCCAAGCAGAGTTCAAGAGAAGGAATCAATGGCAGTTGTGGCAATTTCCAGACTAATCAACCCATAAATACCAAAAAGAAAGTAAATGGTCAGTAGGGAATTCTGTTGGATCTAGGTGAGAGAAGAGTGTGCTCTGACCTTTGGACCCAGTTTGGCAGAGGTGGCAGTGGCAGCTGCTTTTGTGTGGCTGCCTCTGTACCTCCCAGTCTACAGATGGTGGGGGGACCAAGCAACCATTCATAGGGTAATAACCCTTGCTTTTACCTGCTTGGATCTGGGTCACAGCCTTAGGTTGTGATCATGGGGTAAGAAAAACTAGTGTGCCAGAGATTGTGGTGGCTGTAGAGAGGGCATCCTCATAATAACTCTGACAACAGCTCTGACAACTGAAAAAAACAAACACCCTCTCCCCTCTGGAAGTAGAGTTCTACCCTGGAAAAGAAAGCAAAAGTCAAGTAATTGCCTGGCAATATAAACAAGCAAAGGAAACATGATCAGAATATAGAATCCTTTTTTGGGGACAAAGAGGATCAAAGCATAGAACCAGAAGAAGACTACAGAGTTAAAACTCCTACATCAAAAGACTCCAAGAAATATATGAATTGCTTGCAAGAAATGGAGGAGCACAAGAAGTATTTTGAAAATCAAGTAATATAAGTAGAGGAAAAACTGGGAAGAGAAATGAGAGTGATGCAAGAAAATCACGAAAAGCAAGTCAACAACCTGACTAGGGGAAATAACACTTTAAAAAATAGACGAACTCAAATGGCAAAAGGGGCCTAAAAACTCAATGAGGAGAAGAATGCCTTAAAAAGCTGAATTGCCCAGATGGTAAAGGAATTTCAAAAACTGCCTGAAGAAAGTAATTCCTTCAAAATTAGGTTGGGGCAAATGGAAGTTAATTACTTTATGAGAACTCAAATTACTATAATGTATTATACTACACTAAACTACACTATACCATAACATACCATACCATACTGTACTGTACTGTACCATACCATACTCTACTCTACTGTACTACACTATAAAATACACCCAAACAAATAAAAAAAAATTAGAAGGCAATGTGAAATATCTCATTGGAAAAAGCACTGACCTGGAAAAATGATCCAGGAGAGATAATTTAAAATTTATTAAATTACCTGAAAGACATGATAAAACAAAGAACCTAGAGATCATCCTTCAAGAAATTCTCAATATTCTTCAAGGAATATTGCCCTCATATTCCAGAACAAGAGGGCAAAATAAAAATAAAAAGAATTCACAAAACACCTCTTGAAAAGGATCCCAAAAAGATAACTCCTACAAATATTATAACCAAATTTTAGAGTTCCCAGGTGAAAGAGAAAAAACTACAAGCAACCAAGAATAAATTATTTGATTATTGTGGAAATTTAAACAGGATAACACAAGATTTAGCAGTTCTACATTAAGGGACTGAAGAGCTTGGAATATGAAATTCCAAAAGTCAAAGGAGCTAGGATTAAAACCAAGAATCACCTACCCAGCAAAACAGACTATAATGATTCAGGGGAAAATATGGTCATTCAGTAAACTAGAGAACTTTCAAGCATTCTTGATGAAAAAATGGAAATGAACAGAAAATTTGACTTTCAAATAAAAAAAAAGACAAGTATGAGAAGGTAAAGAGAAAAAAGAAATAAAAAGAAATTTATTAAAGTTGAAGTATTTACATGAAAAAAATAAATTTTAACTCATGAGAGTTTTCTCAGGATGAGGATGGTTGGAGGGAATATATAAATATATGTATTTATGTATAGGAGGGTGCATGTGCATATAAGTAAAATTTGACTGTGTGCATATGTGTGTATGTGTATGCATAGATGGAGGGAACAGAATGAGTTGAATATGAAGGGATGATTCATAAAAAATAAAATTAAGAGGTGAGAGAGGAAGGTGATGAGAGAAGGAGAAAGGGAGAGATAGAATGAGGTAAATTATCTCTTATAGAATAGGCAAGAGAAAACCGTTACAATGAAGAGGAAGAGCAGGAAGGTGAAAGGGAATGAGTCAGCATTACTCACACTGGATTTGGCTTAAGGAGGGAATAATATACACTCCCAATTGGGTATCTGACCTTACAGGAAAGTAGGGGGAAATGTGGTAAGAGGGAGAATGGCAAAAAGGAGGGCAGTTTGTGGGTAAGGATAGTTAGAAGCAAATACTTTTGAAAAGGGACAGGGTCAAAAGAGAAAATAAAAGAAATTGGGGGAAAGGGTATAGGATGAAGAGAAATATAGTCTTTCACAATATAACTACTATGGAAATGTTTAGCATAACTACACAGGTAGAACCTGTATTGAATTTCTTTTCTCCCCAGTGGGGGCTGGGTGAGGGGGGAAGAAGGGAAAGAATTCGAAACTAAAATTTTGGAAAACAAATGTAAAACTGTTTTTACATGCAACTGTGAAATAAGATACATTGGTTCTGTTGTATAAAAATTAATCTTGCCCTACAAGAGAGTTGTGGGGGATTAAGGAGGATATAAGAGAGAACAAATTGGGGGAAGGTGTATTCAGTAGACTCCCCATCTTGGAGTTCAGTAGAAGGGGATAGATGGGGAGAAAAATTTCTAATACAAAGTCTTGTGGAAATGAATGTTGAAAATGAAATACATATTTTTAAAAATTGTATGGGGGCAGAGTCAAGATGGCAGAGTAGAAGCTTGACCTCTGAGTGACTCCAGCTTCCACCTTCCCCAATCAATATAAAAAGGGCACTCTGAACAAACTTTGGAGTTGCACAACTCACAAAATGACACAGAGAAGTTAACCTCCCCCTGAGGAAAACCCCGAAGGCCTGCAGGAATCGAAAAGCACAGCACTCTGGGAGGTGAGCCCTGTTCCAACCAAGGCTTTAGCCCATGGCAGACCTGACCAGCCTCAGGCACTAGAGACTCCAGATCAGCAGCATCTGTGTCCATTTCTAGAATTATCAACACATATATGTGAAGGACAAAGTGAGGTCAGTGAAGTCTGGACTATGGGACACAGTAAGGGGGTATTTGTTGGCTTTTGCCCCCAGGGCGAGAAGTTGCTGAGACACCAGAATAGCCAGCAAGCACCAAGTGGCAGCTTCAGCTCCTGAACTGCAGACTGTAGGGGGCCCAACCCACCAGACTGAGGGGTAATTGCTCTTTCTTTAAGCTGCTTAGATTTCGATTGCAGTCTAGGGTGGAGGTTCTAGGTTGCGTGTTCAGCTTGCCAGAGTGTGTGGAGGCCTCAGAGAGGGCAAATATCTAATATCTCTGGCAGCTGAGAAGACTCCAGTGTTTGGGATGAAAGCTCCCTTGTGTGGTGGCAAAGTCCTACTGTGGCAAAAAGCCCAGGGATCAAGTGACTGAGGGGCGATATGACCAGGCAAAGGAAACAAAGCAGACAGAAGATTCCAATCTTAGACTCTTATATTGCAGACAAAAAGGAGCAATGCATGGAACAGGAGGAAGACAGTGAAGTCATAACTCCTGCACCAAAAGCTTCAAAGGAAAATATGATGTGGTTACAAGCCATAGAGGACCTTAAGAAGCAGATAAGAGAAGTGGAGGAAAAATTGGGAAGAGAAATGAGAACGATGCAAGAAAATTATAAAATGAGAGTGAACAGTCTGACTGAGGAAAATCATACCTTAAAGAAGAGACTAACTCAAATGGCAAAAGAGGCTCAAAAAGGCAATGAGGAGAAAAATGCCTTAAAAAGCCAAATTTGCCAAATGGAAAACGAATCTCTAAAGCTCAATGAGGAGGATCATTGCTTCACCATTAGATTGGAGAAAATGGAAGCAAATGACTTATGAGAAATCAAGATCCTTTTAAAAAGTTCCAAAAAAATGAAAGAATAGTAGGCAATGTGATATATCTCATGGGATTAACCATTGACTTGGAAAATAGATCCAGGAGAGATATTTTAAAAATTATTGGACTACCTGAAAGGCATAACCAAAGGAAGAAAGTAGAAATCATACTCCAGGAATTTCTCAAAGAAAACAGCCCTGATATTTTAGAACCAGAGGGCAAAATAAAGGTAAAAAGAATCCACCGATCACCTCCTGAAAAAGATCCCCAAAAGAAAGCTGCTAGGAATATGATAGCCATGTTCCAGAATTCCCAGATTAAGGACAGAGTATTACAAGCAGCCATGAAGAAACAATTTGAATATTGTACAAACACAATCAGGAAAACCCAGGATCTGGCAGCTTCTACACTGAGGGATCGAAGGGCTTGGAATATGATATTCTGGATGTCAAAGGAGATGGGATTAAAACCAAGAATCACCTACCCAGCAAAATTGAGTATCATGTTTCAGGGGAAAATATGGTAATTCAGTGGAATACAGGATGTTCAAGCATTCAACCAGAGTTGAATAAAAAATTTAACATTCAGATACATGAACAAGAGAAGCATGAGAAGGTAAACAGGGAAAAGATATCATAAGGTACTTATCAAATTGAACTATTAACATTCCTACATGGAAAAACAAGAATTGTAACTGATGAAACTTTTGTCAGTATGAAAATAGTTGAAGGAAATAGAAATATGTATGTGTGTATATGTATGTATATGTCTATATACATATACAAAAAACACACACACACACATATATATGTCTATATACGAGGGTATATGGTCATATGAAAACATATGTGAATGGGTGTATATATGTTTACAGGTATACATAGATAGAGGGCACAGGACCAATTTAACAGGAAGGGATGATACTTAAAAAGTGAAATTAAGAGGTGAGAGATGAATATAATGAGAAGAGATGGGGAGAGACATAATGGGGTAAACTATCTCATAAAGAAGGGTCAAAGGAAATGGTCAAAATGGAGGGGAAGAATAGGAAGGCAAAGGGGAATGGGTCAACCCTATTCTCATTGAATTTGGGTTGGCAAGGGAATGAAATACACACTATATGGTGTGTCTCCCCCTACAGTAGAGTAGGGGGGAAGGGGATCAGAGAGGGGATTGATGGAGGGGAAGGCAGTTTGGGGTGGTAGATTCTTTTGATGACTATTTTATCTTCTGGTTCTAGGACCATAAGGAAGTTTTCCTTGATGATTTCTTGGATGTTACTGGTTAGGCTCTTTTTTTTCATCAAGGTTTCCAGTATACCAATAATTGTAAGATTATCTCTTCCGGATTTATATTCTATGTCTCTAATTTTTCCAATGCGATATTTTACACATTGTTCTATTTTTTTCATTATCTTGATTTTATTTGACTTGTTCTTTTTATCATATTTTTAATTTTTTTTAATTTCCTTTTTTTTATATCATTCAGTTCCACTGTCCACTGAGTTTCAAATTTTGTCCCCCTCCTTCTCCTCCCCTCCCATCATGGTGGCATGAACTCAAATATAGGATCTGCAAATATATTCACTTTAATCATTGGTCAGGTTGTAGAAGGATTATAACTGATGGAATGATCAGTGGGAAAGAGGAAAGAAACAAAAAAAAACAAGTTAATGGAACAGAGCAAGGAGTTATTTCAATCTTCATTTAGACTGCATCTCTTTCTCTTTCTATCATGAGAGTTTTGGAGTTGTCTTATAACCTTACATTTTTTAGAGGAGCCCAGTCTATTGAAGTTGGTTGTCACACATACGTTGTGTCTGTGATTGTGTAGAGATTTCTCCTGGTTCCACTCTTCTCCCTCAGCATCAGTTTTATAAGTCTCTCCAGGTTTTATGAAGTATGTCTGCTCCTTATTTCTTATAGCACAGTAGGATTACATTACATTCATATACTAAAATTTGTTCAGCCATTCCCCAATTGATTGGCATTCCCTTGATTTCCAATTCTTTGCCACCACAAAAAGAGCCACTATAAACATTTTTGAACATATGAGCCCTCCTCCCACTTCTGTGATATCTTTGTGATATAATCCTAGAAGTTGTATTGCTGGGTCAAAGGGGATACACTTATTTATAGCCCTTTGTACATAGTTCCAAATTGGTCTCCAGAATGGATACATCAGTGCACAACTCCACCAGAGACGCAGTAGTGTTCCAATTTTTCCATATCCTCTTAAGCATTTATCATTTTCCTCTTTTGTCATCTTAGCCAATCTGGCTGGTGAGATGTTTTACCTGAGTTGTTTTGATCTGCAAATCAATAGTGATTTAAAACATTTTTTTCATATGCTAATAGATATATTTAATTTCATCTTCTGAGAACTATCTATGCATATCCTTTGATCATTTATCAATTGGGGAGTGGCTTGTATTCTTATAGATTTGACTCAATTATTTTTATATTTTATAAATGAAGCCTTTATCAGAGACATAAGTTGTTAAATTCTTTCCCAATTATCCACTTCCCTCTTAATCTTGGTAACATTGGCTTCATTTGTAAAATAGTGTTTCAATTTTATGTAATCAAAATTGTGGATTTTATATTTTATAATGCTCTCTACCTCTCATTTTGTCATGAAGTCTTCCCCTTTCCATACATCTGAGAGGAAAACTATCCTTTGATGTCCCAGACTGCTTATGGTATCAACTTTATACCAAGATCATGCACCCATTTAGATTTGATTTTGGTGTATGGTCTTAGATATTGGTCTATGCCCAATTTCTGCCATAGTGTGTTCCAGCTTTCCAAGCATTTTTTGTCAAATAGTGAGTTCTTATCCCCAAAACTGGGGCCTTTGGGTTGATCAAACAGTAGATTAACAGAGTCATTAGCTGATGAGTCTCATGTACTCAATATATTCCATTGGTCCAGTACTCTATTCCTCAGACAGTACCAAATGGTTTTGATGAATTCTGATTTATAATACAGATTAAAATTTAGTATGGGTAGGCCACCTTCTCTAGCATTTATTTTCATTAATTGCCTTGATATTCTAGACCTTTTGTTCTTCCAAATGAAATTTGTTACTATTTTTTTCTAGCTCTGAAAAGCATTTTTTTGGCAAATTGATTTATATGGCATTAAATACATAAATTAATTTAGGTAAAATTATCATTTTATTATATTAGTTCAACCTAGACATGGGCAATTGACATTTTTTTCAGTTAGTTAGATCTGAATTTATTTATGTGAAAAGTATTTTGTAATTGTGTTCATGTAAGTCCTGGGTTTGTTTTGGCAGGTAGATTCCCAAATATTTTATGTCTACAGAAACTTTTAAGTGGCATTTCTCTTTCTATCTCTTGCTGTTGGATTTCATTAGAGATATATAGGAATGTTGAGGATTTATGTGGGTTTATTTTATATCCTGCATCTTTGCCAAATTTATTTATTGTCTCAAGTAGTTCTTTTTTACCTGTTTCTCCAGGATTCTCTAAGTTTATCATCTTATCATCTGCAAAGTGTCATAGCTTAGTCTCTTCTTTGACTTATTTGAATCCTCAATTTATTTTTCTTGTCTGATTGCTACTGCTTACATGTCTAGAACCAAATTGAATAAGAGAGGTAATAGTGGACATCCTTGTTTCACCCCTAATCTTGTTGGAAATTCTTCTAGTTAATCTCCATTAAATGTAATACTTGCTGATGGATTAAGATAGATGCTGCTTATTATTTTAAGGAACACTCGATTTATTCCAAGACTTTCCAGTGTTTTTAATAGGAATGGGTTTTGTATTTTGTCAAAAGCCTTTTTTGGGTATATTGAGATAATCATATGGTTTCTGCTGCTTTTGTGTTGATGTGATCAATTATACTGACAGTTTTCCTGTTTTTGAACCAACATTGTATTCCTGCAATAAATCCTACTTTATCAAAGTGTATTATTATCATGAGTTGCTGTAGTCTTTTTGCTAATATTTTGTTTAAAATTTTTGCATCTATATTCATGAGGAAAATCGGTCTATGATTTTATTTCTCTCCTTTGACTGAGTTCCTTCCTGACTGAGGTATCAGTACCATATTTTTGTCACAAAAATAATTTGGTTGGATTCCTCCAATTTTCATGAGTAGTTTGTAAAGTATTGGAAAAAAAAATTGTTCTTTAAATGTTTGGTAGAATTCACTAGTAAATCCATCTGGCCCAGGAGATTTTTTCCTAGTGAGTTGACTTGTTCAATTTCCTTTTCTGAGAAGGGATTATTTAAGTAGTTTACTTCCTCTTCAGTTAATCTGGACAATTTATATTTTTATAAATATTCATCCATTCACTAAGATTGTCAAACTTATATACATACAGTTTGGGAAAATAATTTCTAATTATTGTTTTAATTTCCTCTTCATTGGAGGTAGATTCACTCTTTTCATTTTTGGTACTCGTAATTTGGTTTTCTTTCTTTTTTTATCAGTCAAGAAGCATTTATCAAGGTCGTACTTAACAATTACCTGCCAGATTGACAAGTAAATCAACTTTTCATAATTTTCATCCTCTCTTACCTCTCTTTATTATGTGTTCCTTTTGATCACCTTCTAGTCCTGCATACAATCTTCTTTCTAGGTTTTAATGAAACTGCTATTCTCTAATTCTTCATATTTGATAAGTCCTTCTTGGTTTCCATTGTTGGAGGTTTACCACAGTCTCCAATCTATTAACAATTTGTGTAAATCAAGGATCTATCCTTGATACTCTTCTCTTCTATATAGTCCCATTTAGTGTATTAATAATAATTGAGAGAAAATGAGGGGATTGATGAAATAATAAAATAACAAACTCTTTAACATCAGAGTCACTTTTTTTTACCTGTTCATCTTATTAATTGAATGTCAATTATTTAAATATCTCCTGCAATAAAAAAAAAATCAGTACTGGGTGGCTAGGTGGCACAGTGTGTAAAGCATAGGCCCTGGAGTCAGGAGGACCAGAGTTCATTTCCGGCCTCAGACAATTAACACACACACACACACACACACACACAAACTAGCCATGTAACCTTGGGCAAGTTACTTAACCCTAACTGCCCTCCAAAAAGCAAAAAAAAAAAAAAATCAATACCACATGTGAAATAATCAATCAGTCACTACAGAGCTACCAACTATTTGCTAGATACTATCCTATTTCCAGGGCATACAAAACTAAACATTAAATTCTTTCTGTTCTAAAGGTCCTCATATCAGAAAAATGGGATGTATAAACATTGCTATATACATAAAATAAACAAGTTGTGATTTTTTGAGGGTACACTAGAAGATGGGTGATCATGAAGGGGTTTATGTAGAAGACATATCTACTTCCAATTTTGGAAGTAAACATGGAAATATATGAGAAAGAGGAGAGGTAAGAACATATTACAAGTGTGCAGAAATCCAGTGTATGAAATACAAGTAAAAGGGTAAATTTGGCTGGATATGAGAAAAATGAAGCAATTTATTATTAAGTTTAAAAACCTATTTTGACCATATTATGAAGAGCATTAAAAGCCTAGAGTGAGGAAGGCTTTTTATTTTTTAAACATAGCTTTACTTAATTCATTAAATATTTCTCAATTACACTTTAAATATTTTAACATTGATTTTTTTTTTGAGTTTCAAATTCTCTTTCACTGTTCTACCTCTCCCCCACACAGGATAAGGCAAGCAAAATAATATCGAATATATATATATATATATATATATATATATATTCACAAAAACATGTTTCCATGTTTGCTATGTTACACACACACACACACACACACACACACACAATAAACAAAAAGAAAAACAAGGTGAAATACTACGCTTCAAGAAGTACTCAGTCTTTTCTCCATTTTCTCTTAGGAGGTGAATAGCATTTTTGTTGTGGGCACTTTGGAATTGTTATGAATCATGTTAGTCTTGACAAAAATATCTATATCTATCATAGTTGCTTATTCTTACAATATTATGCTACCATGTTCCCCTGTTTTCGTTCACTTCATTTTGCATCATATAATACTTCTTTTTATTCTGAAACCATCCTGTTTGTCAATTCTTGTAGCACAATATTATGCTTCACAATCATATACCACAACTTGGTCCATCTTTGTCCAATTGATGGGCATCCCCTTAATTTCCAAGTCTTTGCTAATACAAAGAGAGCTGCCAAAATATTTTTGCAAGAACAGAATAGCTGAGTGTAAAATTTCCTGAAACAATGGGAATATTAGCAACACCTCCCTGCCAAGATCTTGAGATTCATATGACACAATAAATTAAAGCACTTAGCACAGTGCTTGGTACATATAAATGAGGTGCTACATAAAAATTGCTATTTACATTATTGTTAATAAATTAAAGTTTAGAAAGGTGTTAGATCACTGAGAAAGCAATATTCTGCACAGAATAGGAAGGTAAAGGATAAAATCCACATGTAGAGAGAATTTTTGTTAGGCTATACATCACTTTTTAGCACTTTAACAAAGAAAATATTAATTCATGATGGATTTCACCAATAAAAATCATTTGTTGAATATCTTTCAGATTGCTGAATAAGAATTCATGCCCAAGTTTAGCTTTCCTTCAAAAAAATTTTAAAAGTATTAATACAAGAAAAAAAGTGAAAGGATCACTAGGACAAGAAGAAAAATTATATACATATATATGTATATATATATATATATTCACAAAATAATCTATATGAAAAAATAAGAAATGAAGAAGTAATCATATCAATAAAAACTCTAATACAATGATGAAAAATTGGAAAGCAATTTAAAAAGTCAAAGTTTACTGTTTTTGTTGGAAACTGAATAAAAGAATTGAAGGAAAAAATAAGGATCAAAATCATAGTGCTTAAAAATCAGGAGAATCTATTTATTAGAGCAATATTTAATATGTTAAAGTGAGTAGTTATTCCAAAAATAATAATGAGGAAATAAACATTATAAATAGAGTTAGGAAACAAGAAATATTCTCAGCCAATCTGAAGACGGAAAAATTAGAAAAAATCTCAGGGTTATCACATGGCAACGCATTTCACCTTGACGATTGCCTTTGGAGATGTGGCTCAGGAATCACTGGTGTCCAATAAAAAAAATAAAGTAAAGTCAACATACAAAAACAATCGTAATGTTTAATGTGTACTAGGGCAAGATGTAGGATGGGACTGGTTTCAAAGATGTGTGATTTGGGTTTGAGTTTTAGTTATATGATTAATTAGCTACATGACCTTAGAGAGATATTTTAAGTTTAAAACCTTAGTTTTCCTATATGTAAAAAAAAAGAGAGAGAGAGAGTAGATGACTTCTAAAGTTCTTTCTTTTTTTTTTAATCTATAGTTCAATAGAATATAAGCTCCTTTAGGGAATGATCAATTTCCAAATTTTACCCAGTTCTAACATAGTACCTAAAAATTAAGTTACATACTAAATATATAATAAATAAACATATATATGATATATATCATATATATAATAAATATATATATAGAATTATATAATTCTATTTTGATAAATGATTTTCTTTGTACAATGTAAAGATGATTTTTCTTATTATTACCTTATTAATATTCATATTCTTTCCTCTTACCTGAAAGCCCTGATGACACTTTACTAATCACTTGCCTAAATGGATACATTTTAATTATCTTTATGCTTTGTTTACACTCTTTCAGTGAATTCTCAATTTATGTGACAGTGTTTGAGTCTGAGGAAATTTGGATTAATATTTTAATTAATATGAGCCATATCAAGTTCCTTTCTTTTAATGTAGGTAATTCAGCTGTCTAGATTCATAGATTTTTTTTCCTCTTAGATTTTGTTCTATTATATTAATTAAAATGATGAAGTAACATTTCCAAATATTTTAATATTCTCTTCCTTAATATGTTATTATGAAGGATATAGTCAAGATAGTTGATCTTTTATAATATTCCTATATTTTATGGCTTTTCTAATTTAAAATAAACATATAAAAATGTGAATTGAATTGAAGATTGGCATTTTCCAAATTTAAGTTAAAATTAAAGTGAAACTCAACAAAGACCTAGAGCTTATTTATGTACTACTGACTATGGCTGATCGTAATGCTGAGTAGAAGAGCTATGCTATAATATTCTTTCCTCAATTAGTTTTCCACTGGGAATGATCATAAATACATAAGTTGTGAGCACATTATAGGATGAAATAAACCTTTTAATAATATATTTCCAATATTACTTTATGAGAATTTTATATAAATTACAGATTTATTCAAGTTATAACTTTTATAATACATAATTGCATTAGCAATGCCCTAGATGTAATTCATTTCTGTCACTTACTATTACAAACATAGTATAAGTTCATCATTTATAGCATTACAATGAATTGTTATATTTAATGAGGAAAATATTTATTATTCATACCTCCAAAATAAAATCCTATTTAACTAAAACAAAGGGACCAAAATACTGTATTACAGATTTTTTGCTAGTTAAAAGGCCTTTCTTATAATAAAAAAAACTTTTTTTTAAATTTTATTACATATTTTCATAATTTTCATACAACAGAATATTTAAATAAAATGAATACAAATAATGTATTTTCTTGTTGATAGTATTTTTTCATGGTCGGTTACCATTTACAATTTTATTTTTCAAATTATTAATATTAATTGACCACTTTCTTGTTAGAGAATGACTCTTATCTTCTTTAAGCCATCAATTATATCTATCTCTAGAATAATAGACTATTCAAAGAAATACTAAAAAAGCTCTCTTCAAGGTATAAATTGATAATCCCATATTTCCCACTTTAGAGTTGCTTTTATTACACTGACTTTATTTTGTGAAAAAAAATTATCATTTTATATAACAGAAATGATCTACTTTATTATCATTAACTCTCATGTATTTAAGAATAAGGAAACTTGTCATGGATCTATAAAGTAACTCTTATTTTCTTTTTAAAAAGGAAAAAAAAATAAGTATGGTTTTATATTTGGGTCCCATAATCATTTGAAGCATAATGTATCATATGATAAATAGTACTAGTGTTTTTTCTTTTTCAATTATTGTTTGATGATTACTGAAATTTACAATAAAGTATTGTCTATGAAACATCCTTTAACTATATCTTTTATAATAATCTGGAAGCTATCATTAAAAAAAAAAAACATTAATATGAGCATGGATCTAAAATGGCAGATTAGAGGTATTCTCTCAACATTCCCTCAAAGAAGCTTTAACACCTCAAATCAAATTTAAGACCAAAAGGTTCAATATATGTTAAGAATGAGACATTTTCTCAAACTAAGCAAACTTAGGAAGTGGGCAGGAAACATTTACAGAAGTAGGGTGGAGTCCTGTGCAAAGTCCCAACATGTGGTGCCTGGAGCAACAGCAGAAAATTTAGGACTTTGCTGCCCAGAGATGGCAAAGGTGTCAGACAAATGCTAAGAAAGTGATTGCAGGGAATTCTTTGATGGTACTGGATACATGTGGAATGGATTGGAAAGCTTATTACCATTTTTAGCTCTGATTTGACATTCCAGAGTAAAGAGGAGTGCTAGGCTTCAGTCACAAAGAATCAGGAGAACTGGTCACAATTCAAAAGCAAGCAAAAGCCTAACACATATGCTGGCAGGAGGCAAGGGGACCTTCCTGAATAAGGAGAAAAGTAAAAACCAGGAGAACAGTGATCACACATCTCCAGGAATCACACCACCCTGGAAGCACCAAAACCTCACAGATACTCATAACTAGCTCTGAAAAACATCAGAATACAAAGTCCTTATGTTTCCGGCCTTGCTTCTCTACTCCCAGAGGAGGAGAGCCCAACTTTACTGTAAAGTTCAAAATAAGGAAAATGAGCAAAACTTTTTAGAATGGTCATAGAAGTTACTACAGTGGTAGGGAATGCCAAGACACAAACTCAGAGGAAAACAACATTGTGAAAGCAGCTACAAACAAAGCCTCAAAGAAAAATGTCCATTGTATCTATTAAAAAAAAGAATTCTTGAAAGAGTTAATTAATGGGATGATTCATAAACAAAGAAAAAATGGAAAAAGATATGACTGATGCAAGAAAATTATGAAAAGAGAATTAGCAACTTGGTAAAAGAGGCACAAAAACACTGAAGAAAATAACATCTTGAAAAACAAATTTGGCTTAATGGTAAAAAAAAAAGACCCCCAAATCACTGAAGAAAACAACTCTTTAAAAAGCAGGAAAGGCCAAATGGAAAAAGAGGTACAAAAATCTAATTAAAATAAATAATTTCTCAAAAATTAGAAAATGACAAGTGGAAGTCAATGAGTTAATATGACACCCAGAAAAAAACAAAGACAAAAGAATGAAAAAAAAAAAGAAAATGTGAAAATAATACTGACCTGGAAATTTTAACAAATATGAATAATTTAAGAAATATTGGCTATTTGGAAATTATGATCAAAGAAAAAGTCTAGATATCATATTTAAAGAAATTATCAAGAAAAACATGTTCCTGATTTATTAGATCTAGAGGGTAAAATACAAAATTGAAAGTATCCATCAATCAACTTCTTAAAGAGATCCCAAAATGAAAACTCCCAGGAATATTAAAATCAAATCCCAACTCCCCAAGTTCAAGAAAAAATATTACAAGCAACAAAATGAAATAAAATACAAAGGAGCCACTGGATGGTAAAAATTTATCAGTTTCCATATTAAAGGAGAGGATGGCTTGAAATATGATATTCCAAAAGACAAAGGAACTAGGATTACAACCATGAAAAACCTACCCAGAAAACCTGAGCACAATTCTCCAAGGGATTAAATGAATATTTAATGAAATATAAGACTTCAAGCATTCCTGATTAAAAGATCAGAGCTGAATGGAAAATATTACAGTCAAAAACACAACTTAAGAGATTTATAAAAAGATAAACATGAAGTGTAGTCATAAGGATCTCAATAAAGTTAAACTTTTTACATTGCTATACAGGCAGATGATACATAAAACTCCTAAGGATTTAATTATTTTAGGGCAGTTAAAGGAAATTTCCATAAAGATAGGGCATGACTGTAAGTTGATTGTGTTGGAGCAATCTTCAAAAAGAATAAAAAAATTTGAGAAAAAAAGGAGACTAGGAAAATGTTAGGGAGTGGTAGAATGGGGGGAATTTTATCACATAAAAGAGGCATGCAAGAAGAGCTGTTACAACAGATGGGAACATGTTGAAGTAGGCAATGATTTAACCTCACTGTTACCAAAAAAGATTCAAAGAGGCAAAAATGTGTATTATCTATCTATCTATCTATCTATCTATCTATCTATCTATCTATCTATCTATCTATCTATCTATC
>NW_027187361.1:7990750-8025831 GCF_028583685.1 Petaurus breviceps papuanus | reverse complement strand
ATCTATCTATCTATCTATCTATCTATCTATCTATCTATCTATCTATCCACACTCAGCTGTGTATAGAAATGCAACTTAACCAATAGGAAAACAGGAGGTGAAGGTGATGAAATGCTTTTTGCTAAAAGATACCAAAAAGAGGTGGCTAGGTGGCATAGTAGATAGAGTGCTATGTCTGAAGTTTAGGAAGATTCATATTCCTGAGTCCAAATCTGCCCTCAGATATTTATTCAATGTATGACAATGGGGAAGTCACTTAACCCTGATTGTCTCAGTTGTAAAATATTTTGGAGAAGGAACTGACAAGGTAGGGGGTAGAGGGAAGATGGTGGAGTAAAAGCAGGTACTTGTTTGAGCTCTCCCCCTAACCCCTCCAAATAACTTCACAAAAGGAAACTAACCAAATTCTATAGCTACAGAAACCACAAAATGACAGAGTGAAAAACATCTCCAGCCCAAGACAGCCTGGAAGGTTGAAATAAAGGATATATCAGACTTGACTGTGAGTGGAGCACTTTTCAGCATGGGCTCTGTGGGCATAGACAGGGGTGGAGCAGGTCTTGAGAGACTCAATTGCTGGCAACTGTGGTGATTTCCAGACTTATCAAGCCACAAATGTAGAGAACAGCATGGAAGGTCAGTGGGGGAACTCTGTGAGATGTGGGTGAAAGAGGACTGTGTGGCTGGTAGAAGTGGCTGCAGCAGCTGAAGCACTGACACTGGCAGTAGCAGTGATGGCAGTTGCTTCCAGAGATGGAAATCCACAGATACTGGGGGATCTAGAGACTGATCCACAAACTCTGAAGTCTGGGAGAGTGCAGACACCTCAAGCCCCAACCCCATCCTACATTGGAAGCAGGCTTCTGCCTTGACAGGGAGTTAGAAAGTCAAGTACTTGACTGTGAAGATGAGCAAACAGCAAAAAAAAAAAAAGAAACTCAGACTATATAATCTTACTTTGGTGATTATGATGTCAAAACATAAAACCAGAAGACAGCAAAGTGAAAGCTCCTACATGCAAAGCCTCCAAGAGAAATATGAATTGGTCACAGCTAGTGGAAGAGTTCAAATAGGATTTTGAAAATTAAATAAGAGAAGCAGAGGAAAAAATGAGAGGATAAATGAGAGTGAAGCAAAAAAAAATCACGAAAAACAAGTCAACAGCTTGATAAAGGAGACCAGTCCCCCAAGAAAAATGAAGAAAATAAACAACTTCTAAAAGAGAGTAACCCAAATGGCTAAGGAGTTCCAAAAAGCCAATGAGAAGAATAATAGCTTAAAAAGCAGAATTGGTGAAATAGAAAAGGAGGTCCAAAAGCTCACTGAATAAAATAATTCTCTATAAAGTAGAATGGAGCAAATGGAAGCTAATTTCTTCATGAGAAAAATCAAGAAATTATATAACAGAAGCAAAAGAATTAAAAAATAATAGAAGACAATGTGAAATGTCTCATTGGAAAAATTACTGACCTGGAAAATAGATGCAGGAGAGATCATTTAAAATTCAAAAATTATTGACATGATACTGACAGCCATGATAAAAACAAAAAGAGCCTAGACATAATCTTTAACAGTATTATCAATAAAAAAACTGCTCTGATATTCTGGAAACAGCGGGTAAAGTAGAAATCAAAAAGTTCCACCAATTGCCTCTTGAAAGAGATTCCAAAAAATATACTTCTAGGAATATTGTAGCAAAATTCCAGAGTTCCCAAGTCAAGGAGAAAATATTGCAAGCAGCTAGAAAGAAACAATTTGAGTTTTATGGAAATAAATTGAACTGTTTACATTCCTATATGTTAAGGTGATATTTGTAACTCATGAGACCACTCTCAGTATTAGGGTAGTTGGAGGAAATAAATAGGCAGGTGATACAGGATGCATTGAATATGAAGGGATGATATGTAAAAAATAAACTTTAGTGGTGATCAAGGAATATATTGGGATAAAGAGAAAGGGAGAGATGGAATGGCATAGATTATCTAACATAAAAGAGGCAAGAAAATGTTTTCACAATGGAGGGGAAGAGATGGAACGTGAGAGGGAATGAGTGAACCTTACTCTCAATGGATTTGATTTAAGGAAGGAATAACATACATAAACAATTGGGTATATTGCTCTACAGGAAAGGAAGTGGCAAAGGGATAAGGGGGGGCAGTGATAGAAGGGAGAAAAAATTGGGGTAAAAGGTAGTCAGAAGCAAACACTTTTGAAAAGGGTTGGGGTGAAAGGGGAAATAAATAAAGTGGGGGGAGGGAGACAGGATGGAGGGAAATAGTCTTTTACAAGAAGACCATTACTGAAGTGTTTTGCATAACTACTCGTGCATAACCTATTGAATTACTTGCCTGCTCAATGTGGGTGGGTAGGGAGGGTAGAAGGGTGAGAATTTGGAGCTCAAAGTTTAAAAAAATATATTTAAAAAATGGAGTTTTACATGCAGCTGGGAAAAAAGATATACAGACAATGGGATAGAGAGTTCTATCTTGCCATTAAAGAAACTAAGAGAAAAGGGAAAAGAGGAGGTGGTGATCAAGGGGAGTATAGACTAGGGGAATGCTGAATCAGAATGCATCCCATCTTAGGGTGTGGGCAAGGGGAGAGATGGGGAGAAAATTTGGAACTCAAAATTGTGTGAAATGAATGTTGAAAACAAAGTAAATTAATCAATTATTTTTTAAGAAAGGTTGTAAGCAAAAAGAAGAAAAAGGAGAACAAGAAGAACAACAACAAGGAAATGAGAAGTGCTGTAGTATTTTTACCTAGGAAACTCCAAATGGGTTCATGAAGAGTCATACCTAACTGAAAAAAAAAAAGAATAAAAGACAAAACCAACAACCATAGAAAATAAAGGAATAGGGGCGGCCAGGTAGCACAGCGAGTAAGAGCACAGGCTCCAGTGTTGGGTTGACCTGGGGGATCGAATACCAGGCTCCCACACTTAGCACCACACCCAGAAATAACTGGCTGTGTAATCTTGAGCAAATTACTTAACCTTGATTGCTTAAAAAAAAAAAGGAATATCAAAAATTGTATAAGAAGTTTCTCTAAGAAAGGCTTCATTTCTCAAACATACATTGAGTATAATACTGAGTCAAGTTCATAAAAATAAGATTGATTTCCCAATTGATAAAATTTTTAAGGATATAAACTGGAAATTTTCAGAGGAAATCAAAGCTTTCTTAAGTCTTATGAAAAATATTTTTCTAAATCACTAGTGATTAGAAAAAGACAAATTAAAACAATCTACACTCAAGAGACAATCATTCATTAAACAATTCTGAGGTAATCACCTTATATTTGTTAGAAATGACAAATGCTGGAGGGAATGAGAGAAAAATGGAAAATTAATGAACTTCTACTGGAGTAGTGAACTGGTCCAACCATTCTGAAGAAGAATTTGAAACTATATTCCAAGATTCTAAAACTTTGCATACCCTTTGACAAAGCAATAATACTATTAGGTCTGTATCCCAAAGAGATAAAAGAAAAAAGTAAAAGAACCTATATGTACAAAAATATTTGTAGCATCTCTTTTGCTGGTGCTGAGGAATCAGAAATAGAATGAGTGCTCATCAACTGGGGAATGGTTGAACAAGTTCTTGCTTATACCTGTGATGGAGTGCTATTGTACTATAAGAAATGATGAGGAGGGTGATTTCATAAAAACATAGCAAGAAGAACTTTATTGAAGTGATGCATAGTGAAGTGAGAAGAACTTGAAGATCATTATGCAAAATAACAACGTCATAATGCTAATAAACTGTGAAAGACTTGGCTACTCTGATTAGCACAGTGATTCAAGACAATTCTAAAGTACTCATGATGAAAAAAATGCAGTCCACATTCAGAGAAAGAATTTGTAAAAAAAGTTGTTTTTTATTGATTTTGAAAATATGAGTAATGTAGTAATATATTTTGCATGACTTCACACATATATTTGATATTGTGTTTCTCACCTCAGTGGGTGGAGAAGAGTGGGGGAGAAAGTGAGAGAATTTGACTCTTAAAATTTAGGGAAAAGAGTTTTAAAATAGGCATTTTAAATAAGATCTCAAATACCTGTCTAAATCATGAGAAAGGGAGAAGTGGTGACTCATTTGCCTCCTTTTTAAAGGTGGATGTGGAGGAGTCAGTCAATCAATAGATATTTATTATTCACCTCCTCCATGACATTCACTGTGGTGAGGGATGGGGAGAAACATGCAAACAGAAACAAAGATATTCCCTACTGTCAAGGCAATATAATGCTGAAAGACCATTTACAAAAGGTAGTTACAAAATGAAACTGAGGAGGGCAGAAGGCACCAGAACTAGACAGTATGCCGAATTAGAAGTTTGCTCCTTAGGGGGCAGCTATGTGGCACAGTGAAAAGAGCACAGGTCCTGGAGTCAGGAGGACTTGAGTTGAAATCCGGCCTCAGACACTTAACATAAAAACTAGCCATGTGACCTTGGGCAAGTCACTTAACATCAATTGCCCTCCAAAAAGCAAAAAAAAAAAAAAGAGAGAGAGAGAGAGAAAGAAGATTCCTCCTTGAAGTTTACCTTTTTAAAATAAAATCACAGTATGTTTAATGATTCATTTTGTTATTTGGTATGAAGTCATTATTTTATTAATGTGAATAACACTAAAGAAATATCCTCCACCAATTTAGATATTCACTGACTTATCACTTCTGAGATGCTAGTTTGTATTTTGAGAGGCTTTGAGAGGTGATTTAGGAAATGGGAGATTAAGCAACACCTTGTGTAGGATGACAAAGCTGATGTGTATTAATGGGAGGACTTGATCTCAGGTTTTCCTGACTAAACTTAGCTCTGCCTCTGCTACTTCACTCTTTCAGCCAGTCAATCTAAAATCAAGCAATAAGCAATCACTAATCTTTTAATATACTAAACACTGGATATAAAAAAAAAAAAGTGAAACCGTTCCCTGCTTTCAAGGAATTTACATTCAAAGAGGAGAAACAAACACACATAAGCAGGTCTGAACAAAATACATACAAAGTGGGTACAAGGTAATTATTCTGGTGGAGGTTCTCTTTTTCTAAAGGGATTTTTAGATCCATTTTATAGATGAAACTAAGCTTTAGAGAAGAAATGATTCATCAGTGATCCTACTACTGTCAGAGGAAGCAGTTAACACCAAGTTTATCTTGACTCTAATTGTAATACTCCATACCATCATATGTAGGTACTGAGGTACAACAGAAAGAAGGCTGAATTGAATTCCTGGATATGTCATTTATTGACTGATTGACCTTAGGCAAGTTGCTGAACTTCTCTGAATCTAAGATTCTTCATCAGCAAAACAAAGTAATTAGACTGGTTGGCCGCTAAGCTCCATATCCATTCTAGACTAATGTGCAAACATTATACACAAGAATGACCATTACAGAAGTGTTTTGCATAACTACACATGCATAACCTATTGAATTGCTTGCCTTCTCAATATAGGTGGGTAGGGAGGGAAGAAGGGAGAGAATTTAGAACTCAAAGTTGTAAAAGCAAATGTAAAAATATGGATTCTTACATTCAGCTGGGAAAACACAGACATGGGATATAGAGTTCTATCTTGCCATTAAAGAACTAAGGGAAAGGGAAAAGAGGAAGTGGAAAAGACAGAAATTAATTTCTCCATGTCTTAAGTGGTTTGATACACTAGGATCAGATCTACAGCTAGAGAGGATCTTGGAGGTCATCCAAACCAATCCTGTTCTTGTATAAAGCAGGAAGCTGAGACTTGTTGAAGTTTAAGTGGTATGTCTCAGGGAACACTCGTAGTGGCTGGTAAAGATGGGATTCAAACATTACTTCCTTGTGTTACCACATTGCTAGAACCAACCAAACAGGCCTATTGGAGAAGGAGAACTCTCAGCAAAGCATAGATTAAGAACTAGAAATATCCTTGGAGCTTACCCTTCACCAACTACTCCCCTCTTTGTACAGATTAAGAAACTGAAGAAAAAACGTGATTTGTCCAAAGTGAGACAATTACTAAGTGACAGTTAAAATGATGTCATCCAAAGAACAATTAACCTCAGCTACTTTTTGGGATGGGCAATGACTTAGTCTTATTCTATATACTAGACCAATACCAGTCATTTTCAGTCCCTTATTGCTAAGGAACCAGAATGATGTTTGGGGTATTAAGAAGCAGGAAAGGGAAAGTTAGGTGATAAATCTTTTTTTTTTCTGGCAACATCCTTATCTTGTTTAGCCATAATACTTTTCCTGGAGATATATCTGTGATATATATATATACACACACACATACACATAGTGGTATCCTTGAGAGTCCCTTTTCAACTCAATTCAAGAAGAATTAAGTGCAACAGAAAAATAAGAGTAAAGCTTATTAAAATATATACTAGATTTACGTCTAAATACATTAACAGTATAAAATATTTTGATCGACAAAGAGAAAATGGCATTTCAGTAAAATAATCTACTTAGCTTTTCCTTGACATAATAAAATTAATTTTAATGGATATTGACATGGTGTATTTACATCCTTGTTAATAACTTCTTAATTTTACACACACACAGACACATACTGTTATTGCTTATCCACACAATACATGAAGAAGTATAACTAAGCATTTTAGAAAAATTTAAAGTTCCTAAATATTATTTATAATCCTTAAAAGGACAACTTCTGTTTTATATCTCTGCTATTTTCCACAAACACAAAATTATAGTTGCTAAACACTTTTTGAAAGGTTAAAAGTGGAGGGGCAGAGTAACGATGGCACAGTAGAAACAGGACTTCTTTGGCACTCGTGCTTTCACCTGCTCCAGTTCATGGAAAAAGGTGACTCTGAAAAAACTTTGGAGCTACATAACTCACAAATGATACAGAGAAGCTAACCTCCTGCTGAGGACAGCCAGGCAGGTCATCAGGAAGTGGCCAGCACAATGGTCTGGGAACATAGTCCAGCTCCAAGTGAGCCAGTGGTTTTACCTCAGGGTGACCACAACCAGTCCTGGCTGGAGGGATTTTAGATCACCAGAAGTTTTAACAGGTTGCACAATTATCAACCCATAGATATTAAGGACGAAGTGAGAGGTGAATGCATTTTGGACTTTGGGACTTGGGAATTCTGGAGTGGGGATGGCCTTTGCCCCCAGGGCTACAAGCAGCTGAGGCAGGGTGGCCATACAGTTGCTGCCAAGTAACTACTTCAGAGCTGCTGTCCTGGGGATTGTAGGGGGAACAAGCATCCAGTATGAGGGGAAAGTGCTCTTGCTTTAACCTGCTTGTATCTGGATTGTGGTCTAGGGTGGAGGTCCTGGGGTGCATGAACAATTTGCCAGAGTGCAGGAAGGCTTTAGAGAATTCACCCAACTAATAGCTCCAGGAGCTAAAAAAACCCCAGCAATTGGGACAAAGCCCCCCACTCTGGTAGCAGAGTTCTACTGTGACAAAAAACTCAAAAGTCAAGTAATCGAGTGGCAATGTGAGCAAACAAGAGAAGCAAGGCAAGCATATTAATCTGATTTTGGACTCCATTTTTGGTGACAAAAAGGACCTGGCCACAAAACAGGAGGAAAACAATGAAGTCAGAACGCCTGCACCAGAAACTTCCAAGAAAAGAATAAGCTACTTACAGGCCATAGAAGATCTTAAGAAGGATTTTGAAAACCAAATAAGAGTAGTGAAGGAAGAATTGGGAAGAGAAATGAGAATGATTCAAGAAAACTAAAAATAAAAATGAGAGTCAACAACCTGACTGAAGAAAATACACCTTAAACAATAGACTAACCAAATAGCAAAAAAGGCTTAAAAAGCCAATGAGGAGAAGAATGCCTTAGAAAGCCAAATTTGCCAGATGGAAAAAGAATCTCAAAAGCTCAGTGAAGAGAACCATTCCTTCAGAATTAGATTGGAGGTGCAGCTAGGTGGCACAGGGAATAGAGCACCAGCCCTGGTGTCAGGAGGATCTGAGTTTAAATTCAGCTTCAGAGACTTAACACAAAACTAACCATGTGACCTTGGGCAAGTCACTTAACCCCCAAATGCCCTCCAAAATAAAAAAGGGTGGCTAAATGTTACAAGGAGTAGAGCACTGACCCTGGAGTCAGGAGGACTAGAGTTAAAATCTGGCCTCAGGCACTTACACATAAACTTGTCATGTGACATTGGGCAAGTCACTTAATATCAATTTCCCTCCAAAAAGAAAGAAAAATAGATTGGATAAAACAGAAGCTAGTGACTTTATGAGAAATCAAGATAATATTAAACAGATCCAAACAAATGAAAAAATAGAAGGCAATGTGAAATATCTCATTGAAAACACTACTGACCTGGAAAATAAATCCAGCATGGAAAATTAGAAAATTATTGGACTACCTGAAAGCCATACAAAAAGAACCTAGAAATCATCCTATGAGAAATTCTCAAGGAAAATTGCCCTGATGTTTTAGAACTGGAGGGCGAAATAGAGGTTGAAAGAATCTATCAATCACCTACTTAGAAAGACCCCCACCCCCCCCAAAAAAAAAACAAAAAACCTCCTGCGAATATTATAGCCAGGTTATGGATTTCCCAGATCAGGGAGAAATTATTACAAGTATCCAGGCAGAAACAATTTGAATAATGTGGAAAAACAATCAGGATAACACAAGGTCTTGCAGCTTCTACACTGAGGAAGTAAAAGGCTTGGAATATGATATTCTACAGGGCAAAGGAGCTGGTATTAAAATCAAGAATGACTTACCCAGCAAAAGTAAGTATCATGTTTCAAGCTAAAATATTGTCATTCAGTAGAATAGAGGACTTTCAAGAATTCTTGATGAACAAAACAGAGATAAATATAAAATTTGTCATTCAGGTATAATAAGCAAGAGAACCTCATGAGATGGTAATGAGAAGGTAATGAGATGGTAATGAGAAGGTAAACAGGGAAAAGAAATCATAAGGAACTGATCAAAGTTGAGCTACTTACATTGCTACAAGAAAAAATGATGATTGTAACTTATGAAACTTTGCCCAGAATGGGAATAGTTGAAGAGAATAGAAATGTACACACACATACACACACACACACACATATGTGTTTATATGTATGTATGTATGTATGTATGTATTTAGGAGATTATTGGGCATATAAATACATATGTGGCTATGTGTATATATGTATACAGTTATAGATAGAGAGGGGGCACAAGACCAATTGAATAGGAAGGGATGATACTTAAACAGCAAAATTAAGAGATGAGAGAGGAACCTAATGAGAGGATATGGGGATAGATAGAATGGAGTAAATTATTTCAGATAGAAGAGAAAAGGGATAACTGTTACAATGCAGGGGAAGAACAGGAATTTGGCTTAGGGAGGTAATGACATCCACAGTAAATTGGGTATCTTGCCCAACAAGAGAGTAGGTGGGAAGGGGATGAGAAGGGGGATGATGGAGGGGAAGGGTAGGTTTGGGCAAGGGTAATTAGAAGCACACACTTTTGAAAAGGGCCACAGTCAAAGTAGAGAATAGAACAAGTGGTGTGGGGGATAGGATGGAGGGAAATATAATCAGTCTTTCACAATATATTCACTGTGGAAATATTTTGCATAGCTACACATGTACAACCTATATCGAATTGCTTATCTTCCCAGTAGGGTGGGTGACGAGGGAGGTAGGGATATTATCTGGAATTTAAAGCTTTAAAATCAAATGTTAAATATATATATATATATATATATATATATATGTATATATATATTTCTTATTATTATTTTCATCATCATCATTTTACTTGTGACTGGGAAATAAGATGTACAGTCACTGAGGCATAGAGATCCACTCTACCCTACTGGAAAGTCAGAAAGGGGATGGGGGAAGATATTAGAGAGAGCCACCTGGGGAAGGACATATTCCATAGGATTGCTGTTTTGGTGTGATAGGTAAGGGGAAAATGGGGAGGAAATTTGCAACTCAAAATCTTGGGCAAATGAATGATGTAAACTAAAAAATAAAAAGAAATCTACATATTTCTTTAAAAAAACAAGGTTTATGAAATATTAAAAACAAAAAGAAAAGTTAAAATTCCATGTTGGCAGACCCAATTTAATTTTTTAAAAATGTTATTGTTTGTTGATAAGCAAAAAATGTTTCTAAAATGCAAGCATATTTATATGTGTAGAAATATATAAACATGCATTTTTTTCTTTTCTGTTAAATTTCTTTTTTAATGATAATTCTTTTATTTTTAAGTTACAATTTGTTCTCCTCATCTTTCCTCCACTCCCACCCCCAAAGAGCAAGTGTACTGAATATCCCTTCCCCCAATCTGTTCTCTCATGTCCTCCCCCAACCCACCCCCAAATTTCTAGTAGGACAAGATGGATTTCTATACCCCAGTGCTTTTATATCTTATTTCCCAGTTGCCTGTAATAAACAATTTATCTTTTAATATTTATTTTTAAAACTTTGAGTTCCAATTTTTTTTCCTCTCTTCCCTTCTCACCCACCACCACTGGGAAGATAAGCAATTCAATATAGGTTGTACACATGTAGTTATGCAAAACATTTCCATAGTAATTGTATTCTGAAAGACTAATTATGTTTTCCTCCATCTTATCCCACCCCCCCAAATATTCTATTTTCTACATTAACCCTATCACTTTTCAAGTGTTTGCTTCTAACTACCCTCTCACTTAATCTGTCCTCCCTTTTTTTCAGCCCCACTCTTATCACCTACCTCCTTATTTTGCTATAGGGCAAGATACCCAATTGAATGTGTATGTTATTCCCTCCTTAAGCCAAATTCAGGTAGAATAAGGTGGTCCTGTTCTCTTTCACCTTCCTGTTCTTCCTCCTCCATTGTAACAATTTTCACTTGCCTCTTTTATGTGACATAATTTACCCTGATCTATCTCTCCCTTTTTCAATCTAAAATATATTTCTCTCACTTCTTGATTTGATTTTTAAGACACCATCCCATCATATTCAACTTATCCTATGTCCTCTATGTATAAATGTACATGCATATGCCCACACACATATTTGTTTATATGACATTTAATTATCATTTCTCCACATAGGATTATAAATAGTTACACTTTAGCAAGTTGCTCATGATTTCTTTTTTCCTGTTTACCTTCTCTTTCTTCTTGTAGTTGAGAGTCAAATTTTCTTTTCAGATCTGGTTTTTTCATCAGGAATGCTTGAAAGTCATCTGTTTCATTGAATGACAATATTTTTCCCTGTAGGTTTTTACTAACTTTTGCTGGGTAGGTGATTCTTGGTTTTAGTCCTAGCTCCTTTGACTGCTGAAATATCATATTCCAAGTGCTTTGATCCCTTAATGTATAAGCTGCTAGGTATTGTGTTATCCTGATTGTGTTTCCACAATACTCAATTTTTTTCCCCTGACTGCTTGCAGTATTTTCTCTGCAACCTGGGAACACTAGAATTTGGCTATAATATTCCTAGGAATATTCTTTCTGGGATCATTTTCAAGAGGTGATTGTTGAATTCATTCAATTTCTATTTTGCCCACTGGTTTTAGAATATCTGGGCTATTATGCTTAAGAATTTCTTGAAAGATTGTGTCTAGCTCCCCTGCACTTTTTTTTTTTATCATGGCTTGAAAGTATTCCAATAATTTTTAAATCATGTCTTCTAGATCAATTTTCCAGGTCATTGGTTTTCCCAGTGAGCTTTTTAACATTGCTTTCTATTTTTTTCATTTGTTTGGGCCTATTCAATAGCATATTGATTTCTAATAAAGTCACTAACTTCCATTTGCTCCAATCTAATTTTGAAGGGATTATTCTCTTCAGTGAGTTTTTGAAATTCCTTTTCCACCTAGCAAATTCAACTTTTGAGGGCATTCTTCTCCTCATTGACTTTTTTTTTCCTTTTGAGATAGACTCTTTTTTAAGGTGTTATGTTTTTCAGTATTCTTTTGGGTCTCCTTTAGCAGACTGTTGACTCACTTTTCATAATTTTCTTCCATCATTCTCATTTTTCTTCCCAATTTTTCCTCCATTTGTATTACTTGATTTTCAAAATCCTTCTGGAGTTCTTCCATGTCCTGTTACCAATTCATATTTTTCTTGGAAACTTTTGTTGCAGGAGTTCTGACTTTTTTGACATCTTCTGGTTCCATGTTTTTAGCCTTTTCATCCCCCCCCAAAAGATTTTATGGTCTGTTTGTACTTCCTTTGCTTGGTCATATTGCCAGTCAATTACTTGACTTTTTAATTGCCTAATTAGAACTCTGCTGCCAGAATGCAGAGAGTTTTATCCCAAATTGCTGGAGGTTTTGCAACTGCCAGAGCTATTAGAAGCACACCCTCTCTTTAGCCCCCACAAACTCTGGGACAATGGAGTTTCTCACCCCAGGACCACCACCCAAGACCGCGATCCAGATCCAAGCAAGTCAAAGCAAGAGCAAATGCCCTCTGAATGGTTGCTTGGTCCCCCTATGATCTGCAGACAAGGAGTTCTGGAAGCAGCCACACAGCATTGGCTGCAGCCCCTGTGGCTCAGAAACCTCTTACCCTGGGGGCACAGGCCAGTCCACACTGTTCAATCTCTCTATTCCAAAGTAGTTCCACACAGACCTTTGACTTTATCTTTAGCCTTTATGGTTTGAGAAGTGTGGAAACTACCACAGCAACTTTTCATTCACCCTCCTTAAGGCTGCTCAGGCCATAGCTAGTCTGGGCCAGTCTAGGGCCACAAATGAGTGGCTCATGCAGGACTGTGCTCAGTTCACAGCTTGGTGCATTAGACCCTTTCTGTTGGCCTGCCAGCTTGAGTCAGTGGCAGATTTGTTTCTCTCTTTCACTTTGTGGGTTCTGTAGCTCTAAAATTTGTTTAGAGACATATTTTACATGTATTGTAAGTGATTAGATTTGGAGCTTATGCCAAGTTTGTGCTTCTACTCTGCCATCTTGACTCCACCCCCTCCAGACCCAATTTACAGCAATTCATGACACATGAAAAATTTCAGGAATGAAAAAAATATCTTCTGATAATATTGTTTAATGAATCAGTGATCTCATCAATATGGTTAATCCCTGATTTACTACAAACTACTATTCATTCTGGACAACTTGTCTAAATTTGTCCATAAATCAACCACTGGGAATTTAGTCAATATTTTGGAATATAATTTCCAAGACTAATTATTGTCTACTTGATATCTATTATTCTTTTAATATGAACAGACTTCCTGAACCCTGCCATTACCATAAACTTCTACAAGTTCTGTAAGTTTGATTTACGTGGGGATAAAATTACCAATAAAATAAACAAAAAAGTGGAAACTTGGTATGAATTATAAAGATCCTTTAATACTTGATTCATTCAATTTCTAGGCAGACCTATACTACAATAAAATAAGAGGAGAAATGTTTCAATTTTATTTGTTTCAACTGGTTGTCTACATTACCTAATGTTTGTTAAAAATCATATGCTAAATCTGATGTAGAATCTGATATAAAAGCACTATATTCTAGAATTTAGATTAAATCATGATTAAGTCATGAACTCAGAAAATGAAAGTTAAAGCTATTGAAGGATTATTTGAAGTAAAAATCAAATTTGTCCCAATCACTAAATACTTATTGTCAGTCTTTCAAAAACTTCCCACTTGATTGAAAAGTAAAAATTATTAAATTTATTGGAAAAATTTTCTGAATGCATTTGGTAAGAAATATTTAAATAAGAATATCATTTCTATAAATTGTGAGGCTAAGTATTTGTAATATTTTATAATTATTTAAATAGTCTCCTTAATTCTTAATCTAAAAAAAAAAACTACCCTCATCTTTATCCCAGTAAGCATGCTTCCTATAGGCTTAGGCTATTTAAGTTTTATTTTTTTACATTTCTCTCAGATATTCTCTACAAGGAGTAAATGCCATTTCTGCCTCTAGCTGTGAAAACCTGATTATTGTACTATCTTGTTATACTTCCAGATGAGCTTTTATTGGCTCTGGCAGGTCTTAATCCTATCACATTTGAGGGACAAAGAGAAGAACTCTTAAAAGGAATAGGAAAGTAGCATTATAAAAGAAGATGTAGATTAATTCATATTCAGCCTTACTTTTTTTTCCAAGTTGCAGTCAACTATTCCTTATAATAATTCTCTAATAATATCAGGAACAAGGTAAAGAGAAAGTGAATGACCTTCTGTAATGGTAATGGAATTTAAAGATCCCCATGTACTGGCTTGGTTTTTGGGTTAAGTGTTAAAACCCAGAGCTTGTCAATCCCACTCATGGGATGGACTTGTTGACATGAAGAGAGGGGGCTGAACTGGGAGGACCTGGTGCCATGGATTTAGAGAGGGGCCCAAGCAGAGAGAGGCCAGAAGAACTTTTGGGAGCAGCATCATGGAGGCAGAGAAATAGAGACAGACAGAAAGACAGACAGAGACAGAGACAGAAAGAGCAAGAGCCAGAGAGACAAAGACAAACATAGACAGCGAGACAGAGAAATAGAGACAGAGTGTAATAAAGAGATGTAGAATTTCTGGGAGACAGAGTTGCTGAGAGAGAAAGAGAGAGAGAACTGCCAGCTGAAGCCACCCAGATTGCTGAGGACCAGTTGGAGCTGCCCAGGGCTTTTTGAGAAATGACACTGGGAGCTGCTGAGAATTGAGGAAGCATGACTCTGGTGTCAGTATTTTTTCTGACTGTCTTGATGTTACTTTGCCATGTTTGCCTGCTGGTAAAGGGCAGTGCTGTTGTTGGAGAGATCCTGGAACCTTTCTGTTGGTTCAGAATCCCTGAAGGAGGATTTTTTTTTGTATGTTTACAGAAATCCTGAAGGAGGATTTTTCTGATATTTTCAGGGGTCCTGAGACTATTCTGCAGTAATAGAGTGAATTGATGAGGATGCTAGCAATGTATATTGTGGCTTTGTTAAACTTTGTCTCCCCAGGAACAGAGATTACTGAGAACTTGCCTCAAGTCAAGTTGAAGAAAAGACCTCTCCTTTGACACTGAATTCTGTGATGATATCAGAACCTTGTAGTGGCTTTGGGGTAGATGGCTTATGTGCTCTCTACTACCCCTTTGAGTGGGTGCTTGGTGGTGTTGCATGGTATTGTGACCCAATTGTGATCCAGTGGTGGAAAATCTTTCACTTTCATATTTTGTCACCGACCAAATTAATTCACTTTGTTTATAATTGGAAACTAATTTCCAGTTGAACAGAGAAATGATTTAGTGATTGACTCAATGAATATACTGCCCAGGGGAGGAGAATTTGGACCTTTGTACTTTCTGATTAAATTGAGAACTCAGTCAATGACTGATTTACTCTGCATTTTGAGTTTCTCTTTTCTGTGAAATGTCTTGTCTTAGTCTGTTATTGAACAAATGGAGTTTGCTATGCTTGTATTCAGAACCTGGAAGTTGCTTGTGCTTGGCATTACACCTTCTCATGTTCATAGACATCTAAGCTGGATATAAAACTCATCATTATAACATTTCAATTATATTTATTCATGGAACTGCATTTTCTAGGAAAGAAAGGGTACTTAAATAGGGGAGCCTTCCTAAACACAGAGGGGGCCGGGTGTTGAATGATAGCCGTAGAGTCTGTCACTCAGGCCATTCTCAAAGTATTTGCAACTTGTTAGGCTCTAACTCAGGGTCACTTCTACACTCTGTGAGGACATCAGAACAAGCCTTACACATAATTACATAAGCATATATCAAAATATTTCCACAAGCTTATGTGACAAATGTTAAAAATTATTTAGAGTCACTATTCATCATGTAAAACTAGTAGAAATGGCAACTGCCGGTAATTTATATGTTGGTTTTGTGTTCATTTTAAATGGGGTTTTAGAAAATCCTGGCTAAAGCAATTACTACAGAGAGTACTTTGATTTTGTGGCCATAGAATTCTTGCACAAAACAAGTGAACACCAAAGAGAGCAGATCAGAAAACGTTAGTAGACTTCTATCTAATATTTGTATTTACCTTTATTTTAAACCATTTGGAAAAGCATGTTTATTTAAAACCATAGTGAAATGAGACAATCAAATCATTAATTTCCAGTCACTACTAACCTTTTACCTCTAACATACTCCTTAACAGATCCAGAGAATTAGTTATGTTTCCCATCGTTCTCGTGTCATTTGAACTTAATGTTGTAATAATTTCCTTAACTGATAACTGATAATATTTCAATCGGTCTCAATAAGTCTTAAGAAAGTGACTATCTATATAGATCTTATTATCATTCTTTTAAATTTTAAGACACTTTTAAATTTTAGACATCTTTAAAATTGCTATCTCTTTTGGCATCTGTCAACATAGATAAACCATCGATGTGATTTTTCCATACCTTACTTTATGTTTAATTAATTTAAGGTGACTAGCAATAATGCTTTTCTATAACAACAACAAAATGCTTTTAGTTCAGCATACTCATCACATTTATAAAGTATTCAATTTCATCTAAGGCTGCTTCACTGGACTCAGAGAATCTCACTTATTGTTATCTGTAATCATCAGCACTAACACCGTTCCTTCAGTTCAATTGCCTGACCTTACCATTTGCCCTATCCACTTCCCTACCTTCACCAACGTGTCCATTAGCAGCAATACTTTCTTTCCTTTTACATTACAAATTAGTTTATTTTGAACAGTTACTCTATTTTTACTTGCATTTACATTCTCGTTTGCACAGGGCTGGATAGAATAATTGCTATAGTTTCTCATAAATTCATTTGCTTCTCATTGTCAGACTACTTTTAGAGGTATATGTAAAGTAATATATACTCTTCAAACATTATAAAATTACACAAAATACAAAATGATATAGATTTCAAAGCACTACATAATACATCAAATAATTTTAAGAAAACTTATTTATCCACTTATACTTTAATGCTCACAAAACTATGGTTTCCTACCAAGGTCATCTGAAAACTTCCATTTCAATTGGCCCGTATATCATATCATATCAATTATCTCACACATGTTATTCTGAACTTTTATATCCAGTGATCTCGGAGAAAGGAATATTATAAACAGATCAGTCTTCCAATAAGATCAAAGAAATGCTCACTTACAAATGGTGTATGTTTACACAAGGGGGAATTACTTATACGATAAGGAGACATGGTCAAATTCAAGATATACAAAGTGGAAACTATGAGGTTAAACAACATCAATTTTATCATTAGTGAATTGTTGAATAAATATGCATTTATCAAGTTCTTACTATGTGCCAAGCTTATATTCTTACAATGAGATTCGGGACATATAGTAGAGTATCGATTATAGCAAGATAGCTTGGCCTAGTCTAGAGTTATATAGATTGTGAGTGGAGCATGGAACATCCTTCTGTCATACTGTTTCCTGAGCAAGATAAAACTGGAACATAGAGATGGAGGGGGCAGGGGGCAGGGTATTCACCTGGCCAGGAATGTAAGTGGCAGTATGCTTTATGTGAAGAGTCCCTAATATCATGGTAAAAGATAAAGGTGAAATGTGAAGTCATCTAGAGAAATGGAATTAGAGGAGTCAATTCACTCTTTCACCAGTCTAGATAGTCTAGTTCTAAGGGAGTTATTAAAACTCAGTGCATTAAACCTCCATGATAATAGTGATGACAGGGATTAGATTCCTGAAGTTTTGAGCATTTTTGGTCTATGATGAAGACAATGAGAGCAGCAGTCACAGAGGAAACATACCTCGACTGGGATGAGAAGAATATTCTGATATAAAATATATATGCACAGCCAACTTTACAAAGTTGTTCTGTCAATTAAATGTGGAAAATCAAGCAAGGAATCAAGAATTTATTAAGTGCCTACTATGCACTGGAAGGGGAAGTGTAGTTGAAAATACAAAGGTAAAAATATGATGTCCTGCACTTAATTAATTTAAATTATATATGTGGTGATAGTTGGAACATATTTAAATACATATAAAATCAATATAAATTTAAAAAGGACTTATATGTATTGTGGTCTTTTTTGTTTTTTTTTTTTTACATTTGAAAGACTAAAAAGTGAAGGCATCAATAAAGGTCTTATGTTGGAGGTAAAAGTAAAGATGTAACATATTTTAGCTATCAGGAATTTGTGCAAAGACATGAATAAAGAAAATAAGTTACATGCAAAACAAGAAGTCCATATTGCATACAAACTGGAGTGCAAGGAGTGTATTCATGTATATTTAACCTGGTAAAGTAGGTTGATGACAAGTTGTCTGTCATTAACTACCAAAGAGAGGAGATTTTTTTTTCTTAATTTAATGTTGGAGAAATAAACCAACTTTGAAAAAAAGATCTGTACAGGTACACTGCAAATGTAATACTTATTACAATGCAACTCTGATTCCCATTATAGAGTGAGAATCTCATCATAAGCCGTGCTGAATTCAAGATAAAAGATATTTGAATTTAAAAGTTAATATCATAAAAGATCTTCAAGATTTAAAATTACCTTCAGCTACCCAAAATTCTTTTCATATACAGTAATGCAATTTGTCAAAATTGATAGATGATAGATGATAGGTAAAGATATATAATTCTATAGTTACCAAAACATCTTTAATGCCTCACTTTTATCTATTTTTCTATCATCTCATTTTCCCTCCTTTCCTGATTATGGTATCTCATGTTTAAAATTATAAAGAGATTTTGAAGAATATTAAGCACATTCTTATGTTCAACAGATAAATTGCTTGTGGTTTATAAATTCAGTCAATTCTGTATTTGTGAATCCATAACCAGAAAGGAATTATCCATAAAATGATGTCTCTTTTCTTCCAAAACATTACTTCTCTAAATTATATCAGATTTGAAAAAATATGTCATAGCCACAATAAAAAAGAACACAACATGTTTTGTACCTGCATCATAGGTTCATTGCTTCATTGCATTTTTATTGACTCTCTTTGATAGAAACATTGAAGGAATTTTCAATTATCCTCCTTTGATTTTTTCATGTATAATATAATATTTATCTACTCCTTCATATATTACTCTCTATCTATAATCCAAATAAAAAAGGATACTCTAACAAGTAAAATTTTCTAACATTAAAAATATTACTTTAGTAAATCTATAGATACATGATTTCATTTATCTGAACATTCCAGCATTTGATGATGATTATAATCACTTTAAAATAAATTAGAACATTTATGAAAATATCACCATTGAAAGACTGCTCGAAACTTAGCAATACATCCTGGAAACTATACCAACTTTTTAAGATATACCAGTTTATCCCATCATTCAGTGCTCTCAACCACCCAAGAATCTGCTTACCAAATTTAGGAGTGACAAAACTTTGATATAAACTGGATATGTTACAGTCAGTTATGCCTTTTCTTTAACATATAATGGGTAAGACTTCAATGAATCTTTGGTCCTAAGCCTCTTTTCTCTTTCTCACTAGCCATTACAGCAATTTAAGCTTTAAACCCTTATGTTTATGAATCAAAATGTGGTGGTTAAAAAGAAAAAAAAAAATTGGGCGTGGAGCCAAGGTGGCACAGTAGAAACAGAAGGTCATTGGGGCTCCTACTTCAACTTCCTCCCATGCATGTAAAATATTACTGAAAAATACTTTAGAGATATAGAACCCACAAAGTGACAGAGAGAAACTAACCTCCTGCTAAAGACAGCCTAGTAGGCTGGCAGTAACTGGCCACCATAGGGCTCTGGGAGCAGAGCCCAGCCCCACATGAGCCTGAGGGATTAGCCTCAGGGTGGCCACAAAGAGCTGTCAGCTGGAGGGACTTCTTGAGAGTGAATCACTAGCAACTATGGTGATTTCCAGAATTATCGCCCAATAGATACTAAGGAGAAAGTGAGAGGTCAGTGTGAACTTTGGGAACAGGGAGTACAAAAGTACAGTCCAGCCTATGCACCAGGAGAGAGAAGTGGCTGATTCACCATGGCCTTGCAGCTGACACCACATGGCTGCTTCAGAGCTCCTTGCCTCCAGATTGTAGGGAGACTAAGCAACCAGTCTGAGGGGTAATTGCTGTTACTTTAAACTGCTTGAATAGGGATTGTGGTGAAGAGTGGAGGTCCTGGGGAGTATGACCAGTGTGCCAGAGCCAGTGGAGGCTTCAGAGAGGGCAGCCAACTGATAGCCCTGGCAGCTGAGAAAACCCAGCAATTTGACACAAAGCTCACCTCTCTGTAAGCAGAGTTCTACTGTGGCAAAAAAAAGCTCAAAAATTAAGTAATTGATTTGCAACATGAGCAAGCAAAGGAAGCAAAGCACTCAGAGCAATCCAGCTTTAGGGGACAAATCCTATTTTGGGGACAAAAAGGATGAAAGCATAGAAAATTAGGAAGACAACAAAATCAGAACTTCTGCACCAAAAGATTCCAAGAAAAATATGAACTGGTTACAGGCCATAGAAGATCTTAAGAAAGAGTTTGAAAACCAAATAAGAGAAGTGGAGGAAAAATTGGGAAGAGAAATGAGAATGATGTAAGAAAATCATGAAAAATGACTCCACAAACTGACTGAAGAAAATAACACCTTAAAACGTAGACTAACTCAAATAGCAAAAGAGAATCATAAAGCCAATGAGGAGAAGAGTCCTTTAAAAAGCTGAATTTGCCAGATGGAAAAAAAAATCACAGAAGCTCGCTGTAGAGGATAAGTTCTTTAGAATTAGATTGGAGCAAATGAAAACTAGTGACTTTATGAGAAAATAAGAAACTATTAAACAGATCGAAACAAATGAAAAAATGGAAGACAATGTGAAATATCTCATTGCAAAATCCACTGATCTGAAAAATAGTTCCAGGAGAGATAATTTAAAAATTATTGGACCACCTGAAGCCATGATAAAAAGAAAAGAACCTAGAAATCATCCTGCAAGAAATTTTCAAGGAAAATATCCTGATATTCTAGAACTAGAGGGCAAAATAGAGGTTGAAAGAATCCACTAATCACCTCCTGAAAAAGATCACCAAAGGACAACTCCTAGGAATATTATAGCCAGGTTACAGAGTTCCCAGATCACGGAGAAAATGTACAAGTAGCCCGGAAAAAACAATTTGAATACTGTGGAGACACAATTAGGATAACACAAGATCTGGCAGCTTCTGCACTGAGGGGTTGAAGGGCTTGGAATATTATATTGTGGAGGTCAAAGGAACTGGGATTAAATCCAAGAATCACTGGCCCAGCAAAAATTTAGTATCATGTTTCAGGGGAAAATATGGTCATTCAATGAAATAGAGGACTTTCAAGCATTCTTGATGAAAAAAACAGAGTTGAATAGAAAATTTTACCCTCAGATACAAGAAGCAAGAGAAGCATGAGAAGGTAAACAGGGAAAAGAAATCACAAGGAACTCATCAAAGTTTAACTATTTACATTCCTACATGGAAAAATCATAATTGTAACTTATGAAACCTTTCTCAGTATGAGGATAGTTGAAGAGAATATAAATGTAGATAGATATATAGATTAACATATATATGTATATCTATATCTTTATATAGATAGAAATACATATATATTGATATATACATCTTTATGTATCAATCTAAGTAATTTTTTTAATTTACCTGCAACTGGGATTTAAGATATATAGTCACTGGGGCTTAGAGATCCATGTTGCCCTACTAGAAAGTCAGAGGGGGAAGGAGGGAGGATATAGGAGAGAGCAGATTGGAGCAGGGGGTATTCAGTAGGATCTCTGTTTTGGGGTGGTGGGTAGGGGAAAGTTGGAGAGAAAATATGTAACTCAAAATCTTGTGGAAAGGAATGATTTAAATTAAAAACAAACATAAAATTTGATTTCAAAAAACCTTCATTTTTTATCAGCAATTGTCAATCTGACTCATCTATAAAAGCCTGTGGACAATCATTAGAGGTGGAGACAAGATGGCTGAGTGAAAGCAGGAACTCTCCCAAGCTCTCCTTCAAACCCCTTCAAATACTTCTAAAAAGTGACTCTGAAATAAATTCTACAGTGGAAGAATCCAGAAAGAGACAGAGTGAGGCAGATTTCCAGCCCATGACAACCTGGAAAGTCTAAAGGAAGAGTCTGTTCCAGGAGGTTAAGAGTGGAGTGGAGTGTAGCTCAAACTCTCTACGAACTCAGACCTGATCCCAGCAAAGCCTGAGCATATCTTGGGGGACTAAATAATTTAAATATTTTACTAAATAATTTATTTTTTCTTTGTCTAATTTGATTCCTTTGATTTCTTTTTCTTCTCTAATTGCTATTGCTAACATTTCTAGTACCAGATTGAATAAGAGGCGTCATAGTGGACACCTTTGTTTCACCCCTGATCTAATTGGAAATGCTTCTGGCTTATCCTCATTTCATATAATACTTGCTGATAGCTTTAAATACAAGCTGCTTATTATTTTGGGGAGGGTTCCATTTATTCCTGTACTTTCTAGTGGTTTGAATAGGAATGGATGTTGTACTTTGTCAAAAGCCTTTTCTGCATCTATTGAGATAATCATGTGGTTTCTGCCAATTTTATTGTTGAAATGATCAATTATACTTATGGTTTTCCTAATATTAAACCATCCTTGCATTCCTGAAACAAACCCTACATGATCAAATTGTATTATACTTGTAATAAGTTGCTTTCGTCTTTTTGCTAATAGTTTATTTAAAATTTTGCATCTATATTCATGAGGGAAATTTGTCTATTTTTTTTTCTATTTTATCTCTTCCTGATTTAGGTATCAGTACCATGATTTTGTCATAAAAAGAATTTGGTAGGACTCCTTCTTCACTAAGTTTCCCAAATAGTTTGTAGACTATTGAAATCGGTTGTTTTTTAAATGTTTGATAGAATTCACTAGAAATTCCATCTGGCCCTGGAGATTTTTTCCTAGGGAGTTCACTGATGGCTTCTTCAATTTCTATTTCTTAGATGGTGTTATTTAAGTAATTTAATTCCTCTTCAGTTAATCTTGGTAAATTATTTTTTTGTAAATATTCACCCATTTCACTAAGATTGTCAAATCTATGTGCATATAATATGGCAAAATCACTCTTAATTATTGTATTAATTTCCTCTTCATTGGAGGAGCATTCACTCTTTTCATTTTTGATGCTCATAATTTTGTTTTCTTCTTTCTTTTTTATCATATTGACTAAGAGTCTATCAATTTTATTTTTTTTCATAAAACAAGCTCTTAATTTTATTTATTAATTCAATAATTTCTTAATTTCAATTTTCTTAATCACTCCTTTGGTTTTAATTATTTATAATTCAGTATTTAAATGAGTTTTTTTCAGTTTGTTCTTCTTCTAGCTTTTTCAATTGCATGCCCAATTGGTTGACCTCCCTTTTCTCTACTTTATTCATGTATGCACTCAGGGATATAAACTTTTCCCTAAGAACTATCTTTGCTGCATCCCACATATTTTGGTGTGTCGTCTCATTATTGTCATTCTCTTGAATAAGTTATTGATCAATTGTATAATTTATTGTTTGAACAAATCATTCTTTAGGATTAAAATGTTTTGTTTCCAATTACCTTTAGTCGATCTTTTCATGGCACTTTATTGCATATGTCTTTAATTGCATCATGATCTGAGAATGATGCATTAAATGTTTATGCCTTTCTGCACTGAATATTCAGATTTTTTATGCCGTAGTACATGGATGATTTTTGTGTATGTGTGATGTTCCTGCTGAGAAGAAAGTATATTCTTTTTTATACCCATTCAGTTTTCTCCAGAGTTCTATTATGCCTACCCTCTCTAAAATTCTATTTGCCTCCTTAACTTCTTTCTTGTTTTTTTTTTTTTAAGTTTGATTTATGAAGTTCAGATAGGGGAAGATTAAGGTCCCCCCCTTGAATAGTTTTGCTATCCATTTCTTCCTCTAATTCCCTTACCTTTTCCTCTAGGAATTTGGATACTATACCATTTGGTGCATATATATTAAGTAATGATATTGCTTCTTTCTCGATAGTGCCTTTTAGCAGGTTATAGTTTCCTTCCTTATCTCTTTTAATCAATTTTTTACTTTTGTTTTATCTGAGTTAAGGATTGCTACCCCTGCTGTTTTTACTTTAGCTGAGGCATGATATATTTTACTCCACCCTCTTACCATTACCCTGTGTGTACCCCCCTCTTTTCAGTTGTGTTTCTTGTAAACAACATATTGTAGGATTATGGTTTTTAATCCATTCTGCTATCTAACCCCGTTTATGGAAGAGTTCATCCCATTCACATTCACAGTTATAATTACTATCTGTCTCTTTCCTATACATCCTATTACCTCCCTTGTTTATGCTTTTATTTTTCTCCCCTTCTCTTCCTTAAGAGTTTTCCTTTTGACCACCACCTCCCTCAATATTCCCTTCTTTTCAGCCATCTTCCCTTTTTGCCCCTTCTCCCTTACTTCTTCTAACGACCACCCATTTCTTAGCCCTTCCTGCTCCTACTGCCTGTAAGATAGGATAGATTTTTTTTTACTTAGTTCAGTTTGTTATTTCTTCTTCGATCCAAGATTGATAAGAACAGATCTCATGCAAAGCTCCTCACTCTCCCCTCTTTCCCTCTATTGTGATACATTTTCTGTCACTTCTCCAGAGAGTCCTATACTTAATTCATTGTGTTATTCCCTCCTTGCACCAGAACCAATGAGGGAAAAGTTCATTTAATGCTTATCTCCCTCTTTTATTTCCCATTACTATATTGTTTTTATGCCTCTTTGTGTGACATAATTTACCTTTTTCTGCTTCTTTGTATGGCATAATTTACCCCTTTCAACTTCATTCTTTCCTCCTTTTCCATTGCAGTACCTTTGTAGACCTTATTAAGGTTTTTTTAATCATAACATTGTGCAATTTATACCCATACCCTGTATTTGCCTATAAACAGTTTGCTCTTATTAAATAACAGGATATGTGTGTGTGATTCCTTGTTTCCCATTCTATGTCTCTTGCGTCTCTTGCATTTCATAGTTGGAGGTTGAATTTTCCATTGTGCTCTGGCTTTTTCATCAGGAAGATCTGGAAATCCATTATATTATTGAATGACCATCTCCTTACCTGGAAGAATATGTGCAGTTTTGCTGGTTAGGTGATCCTTGGTTGTAACACAAGCTCTTTTGCTTTAAAAAAAATTATATTCCATTTCCTCTGATCTTTCAGATCAGATCAAAGTCTAAACACTGCCAGATCCTGTGTGATGCTCACTGTGGGTCCTTAATTTTTGAATTGAGTCTTTCTGGTCACTTGAAGTGTTTTCTCCTTTACCTGGTAGTTCTGGAGTTTGGCCACAACATTTTGAGGACTTTTCAATTTGGGATCTCTTTCAGGAGGTGACAGGTGGATTTTCTCAATTTTGATTTTTACCCTCTGGTTTAAGGTTCTCAGAGCAGTTTTCCTTGATAAGCTCTTGGAAGATGATGTCCCTGTTCATTTTTTCATCATGATTTTCTGGTAGGCCTATGATTCTCAGATTATCTCTCCTGGATCTTTTTTCCAGGTCAGTTATTTTTCAATTGAGATATTTTACCTCTTTTTCTAATTTTGCCTTTTTTTTGGAGGGGTAAAGCAGGACAATTGAGGTTAAGTGACTTGACCAAGATCACATGTCTAGTTTTTGTGTTAAGTACCTGAGGCCGGATTTGAACTCAGGTTCTCCTGATTCCAAGGCTGGTGCTCTATTCACTGCATTACCTAGCCACCCCAAATCCTTCATTTTTGATGTTTTGTGTGAATTATTCTTTGTTTCTCATATAATTATTCATTTCAATTTGGATGAGTATAGTTTTTAACGAATTATTTTCATTGGTTAGTTTTTGGAGCTCCTTTTCCATGTCACACATTTATTTTTCCTTTTAAGGACCTGTTTTCTTCATTGTAAGGTTTTTCCAATTTTGTAATTTTAATTTTAAAAGAATTATTCATTTTTTGTTCCATCTCTCTAATTTGGTTTTCAAAGTGCTTTTTTGGGCTCATCAAAGAATGCTTTCTGTGCTTGAGACTAGTTCCCTGTTGAGGATTGAGCTGTAGTTGTGGAGTCAACACTGTCTCCCTCTGCATTTGTTTCCTCCCTCTCACAATAGTAGGACTTCAGAGTCTTTGTATTTGCAATCTTCTTTTTCCCATTTTAAGGCAGGGCCCTAGGCACACCCTTCCTCTAGGGTTCCCAAGATGTTACTGTTTAAAGTTTTGCCCTAGGTCAATAATTGCTATGTTTTAAGGGTCAGAGGGGGGCATTAGAGCAGCCAAGGTTCACTTTGCCATCCTGGTTCCTGGAAGGGCACATAGGGGCTTTTTTTTAATTTATAGGCTAGGGATTGGTAGTCCCAGGAAAAGCTGCTGCCCCTGCCAGGGGCCCTGCATTTGACTCTTACCCTACTCTGTCCAATCACTGTCCTGCAGTGAGAGGCCTGGAAGTGGCCCTTGTGGTTGGTGGGTCAATTTGTCACCACGTTGATCAGGCCTTGTCCAGGCCTCTGCCTGCTCCTGGTGTCCAGCCCTCTACGCTGAGCAGGATCATCTTCCCTAGAATTTTCTTCTTTATTTTTAACACTAGAGAAAGGAGCATGACGATATTTTTTTCTATATTCTTCTCTGAGTCATACATGCTTTTCCTTAGTTTCAAAGTCACACATTATGGGATTTGCTGTTTTCTTTAGGAAGCGCTGTAGCAGAATGATAGTATACAGAACTTGGCATGAGAAAGATTGAGGTTCTAGTACCACCTCTAGTAATTCATGTCTGATGCTAAGCAGATGACTTAACATGAATGTGGTCAAAGTAATTCCTCATGATTTATGTATATTAAATAATAGAAAATTTTATATTTCAATTTCAGTTCAAAATCACAGTGCCTTTGCAAATTCCATGTTAGAAAGCTGGAAAAACTTTCACACTGAAAGAATGAATTTTCTAGAAAGTATTAGGAAGTACTAACATTTGTGTATATCTGATATTTATTCTCTAGAGTTCAAGAGCTACAATTATAATAATTATAGATTTTCCTCTGCTTGGATAAATTGTTTGACCTGAATGGCAACAACTATTTTATCTATGTATAAGCCTTTCTCTAATTTTCATGTTTAAATCAGTCATTTTGAAGGCTAATGATACTTGCATTAAACTGAAGCATTTTTTTCTGAATATGTGCCAAATTTTTGTTTTCTTACTCCTTGAACTGATTATTTGAGTTCATGATCCTGATTTTATAGTATATAAGCAAGAAAGTTTGCCCACAGAGATCCTCATTGGGATTCTCTCTGGGATCACACATACAAAGAGAAACTGCTGTGCAATGATCCACAAGTGGAGTTCTATAGCCCTATGTCACCATGGCCCCATTCAGCACTGAAGTTACACATCTAGAAAAGAATGAAGTAAGGAGGACGCATGCAGACCAACACTCCATATTCTCTGATGTGCTCAGCAAAACTCATAGTGAAGGGAAACACTAAAAAAATATGCCTTCTCCTAGAGGTTTCATACGTGCTTTGGAAAAATGGTCATTTTATTTTATTTTTCAAATGCTTTGTTAACTTCTGGTTTACATCATTCATTTCCATCAGATTTTGAGTTACACATTTTCTGCTCATTTTCCCCCTACCCACTGCCACAAAATAGCTATCACACAAGATAGGCCCTCCTCCCGTCTGCTCTCTCCCATATATTCCCCCATACCCCTTTCACTTTTCCAGTGGATCCCTATGCCCCGGCACCTGTACATCCCATTTCCCAATTAAATGTAAAATAGTATTAAAATTAGTAAAGATAGATAGATAGATAGATAGATAGATAGATAGATAGATAGATAGATAGATAGATATAGATATAAAGATGTATCTGAGTATTTGATTTTAAAACTTTGAATTCCAGATTCATTCCCTTCCTCCCTTGTTACCCACCCTTACTGGGAAGATAAGCAGTTCAGCATAGGTTGTACAAGTGTGGCTAATGCAAAATAATAACATAGTAGATATATTGTAAAAGCCTGACTAAATTTCCCTCCCTCCTATCCCACTTCCCACCTGCTCTATTCTCAAATTTGATCCAGTGACTTTCCAAAAGTGCATGCTTCCAACTTCTCTCCCCCCCACTCTCCCAGAGGGTGAGATACCATATTTAGTGTGAATCTCTTTGCGAACTCAAGCCAAATTCAATGGGAATGAGGTTGACACAATCCCTTTTGCCTTCCTATTCTTCCCCTCCATTGTAATCATTACCCCTTGCCTCTTCTATATGTGATAGTTTATCCCATTCTCTCTCTCCCCATCTCCTCTCATTATATTCCTCTCTCACCTCTTAATTTTAATCTTTTAAGTATCATCCCTTCCTGTTAAATTGGTCCTGTGCCCTCTATCTATGTATAACTGTAAATATATATATATATATATATATATATATATATATATAAATGTATATATATATATATATATATATATATATATATATACACACAATCACATAGGTATTCATATGCCCATATAACCTCATATATATATATATGTATGTATATATATATATATATATATATATATATATATATATATATATGTATGTATGTATCTTCTCTTCAACTACTGGGAAAAGTTTCAACTTTTCAACTGGGAGGAGCTGGTGACATAGATTTGGAGAGACAAGAGAGAGGCAGAAGAATATTTTTGGAAGCAGCACCTCGTGGAGGCAGAGAGAGACTGAAAGAATTGCTGGGGGCCACTTTGAATTGCCCTGGACTTTTGAGACCTGCCCCCTGAGCTGCCAAGGACTGAGGAGACATGGCTGTTTTGCTGGTACTTTGTCTGTCTGTTTTAATGTTGTTTTGCCAGATTTGTCCACTGGTGAAAGACAGTCCTTTTGTTGAAGAAGTCCTGGAACCTGGCTGTTGGCTAAGAGCTCCTGAGACTGTCCTTCAGACAGAGAGTGAATACTGTCCACTGGTGAAGGACAGTGCTGTTGTTGCAGGGGTCTGGGAACCTTTCTGTTGGTTCAGAGCTACAGAGACTGTCCTGCAGACAGAGAGTGAATACTGTCCACTGGTGAAGGACAGTGCTGTTGTTGCAGGGGTCTGGAGACTGTCCTGCAGACAGAGTGAATACTGTCCACTGGTGAAGGACAGTGCTGTTGTTGCAGGGGTCTGGGAACCTTTCTGTTGGTTCAGAAGCCCTGAAGAAGGATTTTCTTGTTGTATGTTTACAGAAATCCTGGAAGAGGGTTTTGCTAATGTTTTCAGGGGTTCTAGGACTGTTCTACAGACAGAGAATGAATAAATGAAGGGACTGGCAATGTATCTTGTGGCCTTGCTAAGCCTTGTCTCCCCAGGAACTAAGATTGCTGAGAACTTGCCTCATGTCAAGATGAAGAAAAGACCTCCATTTGGGTATTAAGTGCTGTGCTTAAACTTGATGTAACTCTGGGGTAGATTCAATTGTGATCCAGGGGTGGGGAATTTTTGACCTTTTTGTGTTCTATGGTTGAACAAATGAATGTACTTTACTTAGATTGGAAACTAATCTCCATTTGAGAAGAGGGGCTTTGTGGTGGACTAAATGAAGGTACAGCCTAGGGGTAAAATAGTATTTAGAACAGGGACTTTGTAATTGATTGAATGAATGTCAGGTTCTGGGGTGGGGTAGTACTTGGAGATTATTTAATCACACTTAGTAAATGCTGTATTTGGAATGATGTCATGTTTTGACCTTCTGTGTTCTTGGTTGGTCACTGAATAAAATGGAGAGCCCCTATGCTGGGATTCTGAACCTTGGGAAGTTGCCTTTGCTTGGCATTACATTACATTAAGTTACAATTATTGTTTTTCCATGTAGGGATTTTAATATTTCAACTTTGGTAAGTTCCTTATGATTTCTTTTCCCTGTTTGCCTTCTCATGCTTCTCTTGCTTCTTGTATCTAATGTCAAATTTTGTACTCAATGCTGGTTTTTTCAGCAAGAATGCTTGAAAGTCCTCTATTCCACTGAATGACCATATTTCCCCTGAAACATCATACTCAGTTTTGCCGGGTAGGTGATTATTGGTTTTAATACTAGCTCCTTTGACCTCTGTCCAGAATATCATATTCCAAGCCTTTCAATCCCTCAGTGTAGAAGCTCCCAGATCCTGGGTTATCCTGATTGTGTTTCCACAGTATTCAAATTGTTTCTTCCTGGCTGCTTGTAATATTCTCTCCTTAATCTGGGACTTTCAGAGCCTGGTTATAATATTCCTAGGAGTTTTCTTTTTGGGATTGTTTTTAGGAGCTGATAGATGGATTTTTTCAACCTCTATTTTGCCTACTGGTTTTAAAACATCTGGTCAGTTTTCTTTGAGAACTTCCTGGAGGATGACTTTTAGGTTCTTACTTTGATCGTGGCTTCCAGGTAGTCCAATAATTTTTAAATTATATTTCCTTGATCTATTTTCCAGGTCAGTGGTTTTTCCCATGAGATATTTCACATTGCCTTCTATTCTTTCATTTGTTTGGATCTGTTTAAAAGCATCTTGGCTTCTCATAAAGTCATTAGCTTCCATTTCTCCAATCTAATTCTTTTTCCATCTGGCAAATTTGGCTTTTTAAGGCATTCTTCTCCTTATTGCCTTTTTGAGACTTTTTTTGCCATTTGAGTTAGTCTATTTTTTAAAGTGTGATTTTCTTCAGTCAGGCTGTTGACTCTCATGTCGTAGTTTTCTTGCATTGTTCTCATTTCTCTTCCCAAATTTTCCTCAAGTTCTCTTATCTGTTTCTTAAGGTCCTCTATGGGCTGTAACCAGCTCGTATTTTCCTTTGAAGCTTTTGGTGCAGGAGTTCTGACTTCACTGTCTTCCTCCTCTTCTATGCTTTGCTCCTTTTTGTCCCCAAAATAGGAGTCTACTTTTTGAATCTTCTGTCTGCTTTGTTTCCTTTGCCTCGTCATGTTGCCCCTCAGTCACTTGATCTCTGGGCTTTTTGCCACAGTAGGACTCTGCCACCAGACAGGGGAGCTTTTTTCCCCAAACGCTGGGGTTTTCTCAGCTGCCAGAGGTATTAGACAGTGGCCCTCTCTGAAGTCTCCACAAGCTGTGGCAAGCTGGTTCCGCACCCCAGGACCTCCACAGCAGACTGCAATCCATATCCAAGCAGGTTAAAGAAACAGCAATTACCCTTCAGACTGGTGCTTGATCCTCCCTACACTCTGCAGGCCAGAAGCTGAAGCTGCCATGTGGTGCTGGCTGGCTATGCCTGAGTCTCAGTGGCTTCTCACCCCAGGGTAAAAGCCTTGCACTCCCACTTACTGGGTCCCAAAGTCCAGATTGCACTGACCTCTCACTTTCTTCTTCGCATCTATGTGTTGATAAATCTGGAAATGGCCACAGCTGCTGCTGATCTGGAATCCCTCCTGCCTGCAGCTGCTCAGGCCTGCCCTGGGACTAAAGCCTCAGAGTGGGGCTGGGCTCAGCTCCCAGAGCGCTGCGCTGGCTCATTCCTGTCAGCCTGCTGGGCTCTCCTTTGCATGAGGTTAGCTTCTCTGTGTCATTTTCTGGATTCTGAATCTCCAAAGTTTGTTCAGAGTACCCTTTTTCCATTGATTTGGAAAGGTGGAAGCTGGAGACACTGGGAAGTCCTGCTTCTCCTCAGCCATATTGACTCCACCCCCCTCAACTCTGAAAAGGGTTATTTTAATGAAAATAACAAACATAAGAATGCAAACAGAGGAAAGCCCTTCTCTGCTTTATATTCCAAGATTTTTTTATTAATGATTTGATGACATTTTGACATGTTTGACTTTAAAATGCCAGGTAATGATTCAATTTAAAAAATGTAATTGTTCCCAATGACTAGGGGAACATTTTGACAACAATCATCTTATATGTTTATTGAGACAAGCTCTTTAAATTTGAAAAATAATACTTGTTAATTAAGACACATATGAGGAAACATCAAAATTTTCAGAGAAATATAATTTTACTATAAATATATTTTAATATAATCACTACATATTAAAAGAGATAAAAATGTGCCCCCCCCACAACTACCTACATAGATATAGTATATAATGAACAATATATACAGCTATGGAATAAAATTAAACAGGTTAAACTAGACTAGAAAGCACAAGAGACTTTCAAGAATAAAAATCTGAAGACACAAAGTGAGATATATCTAATAAGAAGCAAAAGTGAAAACTACACAAAGAGCAAAATATGTATACAAACAGAAATCACTTACTGCTATAGAATAAAAGCAAAATCTTTACTACAATTTAAGAAAAGGGAGCTAAAAGAAGAAGACCCTCTCTGTGTCTCTCTCTCTCTGTATATATATATATATATATATATATATATATATATATATATATATATATATATAAAACTTTTACTATGAGAATGTTATTGGGACAGTTAAAATTATAAAAGGAAATGAAATGTTCAAGGACAGCAAAGGATTGGTGGGTTGAAATTAAAATTAATTTTTGGAGAAATGATAACTATTTTTCTTTCAGATACATTGAATTTGAGATGCCAATGGCATATGCAATTCAAAAAATAAAATAGTCACTTGGAAATATTGAACTAGAGCTCATAGCAAAGCCAAAGAATAGGTATTTAAATTTGGGAACCCTCTAAATAGAAACAGTAATTAAACATTTAGGAACCTATGAGGTCATTGAGAAAAGGGGGAGATAGTTTAAGGAATATGGAATATTCAACCTGGAGCAAAGAAGACTGAGGCAATAAAATTTCTGCTGTCTTTAAGTTGAAAAACCCTCAAGCACAAAAAGAATTTGATTTATATTTGTTTAGCTAGAGGACAGATCTAGGAACAATGGATGTAAGTAGAAAACACGGGTCCTCCTAACTTCAGGACTTTTAGGACTGGCACTCTATCCACTACCTGCCCTAGCTGCACATATGAAAATCCATACACACAAAGACATATATATGTGGAGAGAGACAGAGAGAGAGGCAGAGAGAGAAACAGAAAGAGAGACACTGAGAGAGAGAGAGAGAGAGAGAGAGAGAGAGAGAGAGAAAATTTAATAGTGATCATAGTGGAAAAAATTCCAAAGATCTAAAGTTACCAGATGTAGGGAATGGGGTGCTGTAGCCGCAAGCACCCCAGCATCCCCAGGGTGGTTGCCAACACAGGTTCTTAGATCTGTTTGTCTAAAGGAAAGCAACTCAAAAATGAGTTAACAATCTTACTTCAATCAAATATATCATTTCCCTTATCCAGGGTAAAAAGTCAGCACCCTAAACTTCAGAGTATACAGATAGAAGTTACAAAGCAGACGTTACAAGAAAACAGAAAAACATATCATGCAGACAAGCCTCCAACTCTCTTGAGCATTACATCCATACCTAGTCAGTTACCAGAGAGGGAAGCATCAACATCTGGTTTTCAAAGCCAGGGGGCTCTCAAAGACTTCCCAGAATCTCAGGTCAAATAACACAACATTTCTCAAAGTGAGCCCCAAAACAAAGTCTCACAACAGGGTTTATAGAGCCTTCTCCTGGCTCAGAGAATGTAACAACCCTCCTAATCCTACTGCCCAATCACAAAATACCTCCTGAAGAACAAGCCTCCAGCCAAAGGCTCCAGGTTTACTTAAGCCTAGCACATGGAAGATCTTAAAAATTTACATTCTTATTACATTAGGCCCCAAGATATTTCATGTCCATAGCATAAGCTATTTACATTTGAATTAGCAACATAGAAGAGGTAACAAGCCATTACTAAAGTGGCCACAGAGCCTTAAACAAACATAAAGTACATTCAGGTGTATCTCTTCAATCCAAAACAAAAATGTCCAAATAAAGTTTTCTTGGGGGTAGCAGGGTGTCCTTCCCCTCACACTACTCCAACCCCTGCTTCCAGGTCCTGAGAGATTCTGCCCTGTTCCCAATGCATGCACCTCACATTCCTGCTCTCAGCTCAGTATGCAGGCTGTTGTTCTCTCCTGGTCCATGGCTCCACAGAGTAACAGCTACCACAACTGGGAAAAAAACAATTATCCCAGCCCTCATACTTTCCGTTTACTCTGCAGATCCTATTTGTGACTCCATTTGTAGCAGCACGCACCCCAATATCCACAGGGTGGCTGCCAACACAGGTTCTTATATCTGCTTTTCTAAAGGAAAGGAACTCAAAATGGGTTAACAATCTTACTTTAATAAATCAAATATATCATTTACCTTGTTCAGGCGGAGAAAGTCAGCACCGCAAACTTCAGAGTATACAGATAGAAGTTACAAAGCAGAAGTTACAAGAAAATAGAAAAACATATCAAGCAAACAGGCTTCCAAGTGGCCAACCATTACATCTATACGTAGTCATTTACCAGAGAGGGAAGTTCAACATCTGGGTTTTCAAAGCCAGGGGGCTCTCAATGGCTGCCCAGAGTCTTGTCTGGTCAAATCACACAGCACTTCTCAAAGTGAGCCCCAAAACAAAGTCTCACAACAGGGTTTATAAAGCCTTCTCCTATCTCAGAAAATGTAACAACCCTCTTGATCCCACTGCCCAATCACAAAGTATCTCCTGCAAAACAAGCCTACAGCCACAGGTTCCAGGTGCATATTAGCCAAGGGCCAGAGAATATCTTAAAAATTTATATTCCTACAGCAGCTGCCTTAGTAAATAATAGCTTCTCATTCATTTGAAGTCAGTATTCAATGATTACACGATGTCTCTATTGTAGCATGACTTTAAAAATGTGGATATGAATTATGTTACATGAGGGCTTAAATCCCGGAGCTCCATAAATTTGTATTTATACTGTATTTAATAGTGAGGAACTCATTATATATATGTATATATGTATATATATATATATCTTTAAGTCATATATTTATCTATATAGATGTAGATAGACATAAATGGATAGATCTGGATTTGAGTCACCTAAATGACTTAGTGGACAGACCACTGGATCTAAAATCAGGTAGACCAAAGATCAAATCCATCTTCAGACACTATTTGTGTCCCTGGGTAAGTAAATCACTTAAGATATGTTTGCCTTAAAACACTCAAGGAGAAATTGTCAAGCCACTCCAATATCCTTGCTAAGAAAACCCCATATGGCGTCAGGAAGTTAACTGAATAACTGAACAACAACAAAAGAGGAAGATAGATCTATCTATCTATCTATCTATCTATCTATCTATCTATCTATCTATC
>NW_027187361.1:7984180-7990740 GCF_028583685.1 Petaurus breviceps papuanus | reverse complement strand
ATCTATCTATCTATCTATCTATCTATCTATCTATCTATCTATCTATCATCCATCCATCCATCCATCCATCCATCCATCCATCCATCCATCCATCCATCCACCCATCTATCTATCTATCTATCTATCTATCTATCTATCTATCTATCTATCTATCTATCTATCTATCTATCTATCTGTCTGTCTGTCTGTCTGTCTGTCTGTCTGTCTGTCTGTCTGTCTGTCTGTCTTTCTGTCTATCTATCCATGCATGTGTATACACAAATGCACAAACACATGCACATGTATAAATATACACATACAATTTTTATCTCAGAATGAGTAGTTTGGATCTATGATTTCATTGGTTTAAGGAACTCCTGGATAAGGAGGCCTGCTGTATGAAAAGAAGTCAATGATTATTTCATAAATTATGACTTTACAGATTAGCTTGGAGTATAGAGCATACTCTCTCAAGTATGAGAGAGCAGGCAGAAAGTTAGGGAAAGGGTATAATTGCCAGGAACATGGTCAAACTAAGATTTCTTTCTGCTATTTACCTAAAGTGATTATTAGGGAAATACATAGAGACCAAAGAAAAAGTAAAGAATTCAATTAAAATTTCTACTAATATGTGCTAGAGTAATTGCCATAAACTCTTGCCCCACATCTATGGTAACCACTTTATGTTATATAATACATTTGATTAAGGGAATCATACTTTTTTTATCTTCAAATTTAAAACAATTTGGACTGAAAAAATGTATATGTACCTCATACCAACTCTCACATGCATAAATTAAGGGAAATTATCAATCCCTATAGTTCCTCTCACTGTTAAATTACTTGAACATAGGCAAAACTCAGCATTTCAAAATGGAAATATGGAAGTATTTCCTCATATTTCAGTTTACTACTTACAGGAATTTATATGTATACATGCATGTAAATGGACACATATGCACGCATGTACATATATGATATATATGTGGACACACAACTGTATGCATAAACACAAAGATTGTGACATTTGTGCATATGTGCATGTATGCATCTACATGTGTAAGACAAAGATACATATACATACATTCATGCATATATACTGTGTTTCCCCGATAATAAGACCTATCCCGAAAATAAGCCCTCCCCTTACTGTGTAAGATTCCTCTAAAATAAGCCCTCCCCCGAAAATAGGCCCTATTGAGATTGCTACTGTAGTGAAGGTGATCCCCTGCGCTACACACTACATTACGGTACCCTCTGTATGCACCGTTCCCCCCCCCGGGTGAAACGCACGCCACGCTCTGAGCTGCATCCAATCAGAGCTGAAGCAGCGAGCACAACATCCTGTTCTTCCCCAGGGATTTGCTTGCTGGCACCATTGAGAGCAGTGCCGCGGAGGAGAGCTGAGGCAGGACAGCATAAAAACCCGGTATGTAAGCGGGAGTGAGGGGGCATGATGGAGGATAAAAAGGGCATGATGGAGGAAAAAAGAAGAACTCAGGGGGCATGATGGAGTGAAAAGAAGGACTGATGGTCATAATTTTATTATTCTGTCTGTTTTGACCCCCAGACATGAGTACAAAAAGGAAGAGCTACCGTATACTGTTGAGTATAAGAAAGCAATTGTAGAGGAGTCACATGGCAAGAATCTTGCAGTTTTCTGTAAAGAAAAACTTTTGGATCTTCGAATGGTCAGAAAATGGAGAGCAGATTATAATAACCTCAATCAACAGGTGGATGAGGGAAAAGGCAAAAAGCGCAGGTCTGGATCCGGTTGGCAGCCCTTATATCCTGACTTGGAGATCCTCATTGGTGAATGGATTGCTGACAGGAGAGCAAAGGCCTTGGTTGTGCACAGGGCTGATATACAAGCATTTGCCCTTTCAATGGCACCAGAGTTTGAACTGGTCTCAGAAGGATTCAAAGCATCACAACACTGGTTGCACGGTTTCCTTTAACGGTATGAACTGTCCCTAAGAAGATCAACAACACTGTTTAAGCTGGAAGATGCTGAAGTTATTAAACGTGCACTTGCATTCAAGTCCTTTATTGATAGGATCGACATTTCCAAGTACCAAACCTGCAATATGATTGCTATGGATGAAATTGCAGTGTTTATGGGACAAGGATCTCAAACAACAATTCATCACAGGGGTGCAATGTCAATCTACATTCCCTCCACTGGCTATGAAAGTGCACGGGTCACCTGTGTTTTGGCAATTCGTTTGGATGGAAAGAAAGCCACACCTCTAATCATCAGTAAGGGCAAGAAAGATAAGATTGAATGTGTATCTGGCATTTACATTCTTGAAACCGAAAAAGCCTGGTGTACACAAGCTGTTATAAGAAAGTGGGTTGATTTAAAGCTGCCACTTGTTATGCGAGGTAACCAAAGAGGTCTGATAGTCTGGGATTCAGCCAGCACTCACCCCGCTAAAGAAATGAAGAACTTCCTTGCAGAGAGAAGAATAGATCAAGTAATGATTCCTGCAGGAATGACTGCCTATCTCCAGACCCTTGATATTGCAATAAACAAGCCATTCAAGGACCATTTGCGCATGGAAGTCAATGACTACATTGAAAATAGAATGGAAAGAAATCAGTGTGGAAACATTGTGAAGCCCTGTCTGCAAAAAGTTGTGACTTGGGTGAAGAAGTCATGGGATAAAATTACTGACAGCTGTGTCGCCAAGGCACTATGAGCAGGTTACCTGGACAAGACGTATTCATTTAAAGAGAGCTATATTGCTGTACATGACAGATTGGGTCCACTTCTTCTGAAGGAAATGGAGGCGCAAGACATCCAGGACGGAATTCAGGGTATGGACACTTATGACGATGTTGTTGAAGAAGATGACATGACCATTATTGAATAAAGGTCCATTTTTTTGTTCACATTTACCTGTTTATTAAAATTGCTGTCAATGTTCATTAAAATAAGCCCTCACCTGAAAATAAGCCCTCTGATGTTTTTCTGTCCAAAAAATTAATAAGACAGTGTCTTATTATTGGGGAAACACGGTAATTGTTTGATTCTTTGTAGTTTTGTCAGAAGATAATACACTCAGAGTAAAATCCAGTGTCATCTCTCTGTGCTAAATTGGTGCAAAGTCATAACCTCTACCTTAAAAAAATAAAAATATAAAGAAAAAATATACATATTTTTAAAAAAGTATTGCCTAAGGAGATTAAACACTTGATCATATCTTCCACAGATTCACAAGAAGTAATGACAGAATAGTCATATAATCTCAAGTTAACATTAATAAAAGTGAAAAAATTCCAACTTAGAAAATTGCCTTGTATATTTTGTTATTAAATAATCGCTTTCCTCTCTTTATTTACATAATCACATATATATGCATATATACACACATGTATACATATATGTATGTGTGTATGTACAATTCACAGACACACATTTAACAAAAGACCCCAGGTCTTTGTGACCCAAAATGAAAGAGAGTCTGATAACAGATTATAAAAATGTTTATTATCTGAGAAGAGCTTGCACAGGTGAGAGAGAGAGATCTCAGTTGCTCAAAGGAAAGTGGAAAAATGTCAAAATTATATAGTTTCTAGAGGTTTTTAGGTGGGTGAGTAGGGGTTGAGGGAAAAAGACATAGTAAGCCAGGGAGCAGGATGTTTATAAAGTTCCAAGCATGGTTTTGAGCCTTCAGTTACTGCTCAAGGTTCAGTATATCATGGATGGTTCTGTGGTTTCTGGCAGCTACTGGCATTCCTGAATTTGGCTACAGTTCACTCTCAAAGGATCACTGATATGTTAAGCAATTCTAACAATTAAAAGTCTTTCCAATTGGCTACTCATTGTATAACTATGATAGTTTAATATTGTTATTACAGAGCTCTTGCTAAATGCACACACACATACACATACATTACATTTCCTTTTCCATGTGTATGTACTCACATGCATGTAAATATATGTACATATACTTAATATATGCATACATGTGCATATACAATAGATACATATACATATATGGCTCTCTTTCTCATAAATGTCTATAAATATGCATGTAGGTATGTGTGCGTATATATATGTATGTATATGGTTTGTGTGTGAGAGACTTTACCTGTTTCTGTCTCTTACATAGAAAAGTCAACTAGGTGGATGGGTGACACAGTGGATAGAGTGCCTGGACTAGAGTCAGAAAAACTCAATTTATATGAGTTCAAGTCTGGTTTCAGACACTTTTAAGCTATGTCCCTGAGCAAGTGACTTAACCATGTTTGGCTCACTTTTCTCATGAGCTATAGAAGGAAATACAAACCACTCCAGTATCTCTGCCAAGAAAAGATGAAATGGGTCACAAAGAGTTGGTCATAAAACATGACTAAACTACTACATCTACCTATATATCTATCAATCTAATTTCTGTTAGTCTATCTAGTCTCTTAAAAAAAGAAAGAAACAAAAGATTGTTCTTTTGTGACTGATTTTTTGTCCTACAGAATGTCATAACCTCAAAATGTAAAAGTATGAATTAAATATAACACAGGTACAATTTCAAACCATCATTTTGAACTCTATTTTTGGTATCTCATAAGCCATTTTTACCAATCCTGTTCAAACTTAATTTTTCAAATTAGCACTTATTAAACGCATGAATCAATAATGGATATTACTAAATTTGTTCCACTCTTCCCACAGACGCTGTATATATATATTAGGGGAAGAAGGTCCCTCAGTTTAATGGGGAGGATGTTTTCTTGGTACTGCCTTTGGTAAGAGCTAAATACAGCTCCTGCCTTACTGTTAATAGGAAAGACATGAGTCAGAGTTCATGAACTATTTTCAGACCAATAGGGTCAACTCACCTCTAGAATTCAGGATAGAAGGGCCTCTCAGCGGAAGTAATCAAAGACTTTTCATGAAAGAGTTGAATTGTACTTTTAGGAAATGAATTGTGCTCAGATAAAAGCTACCAAAATATAAAATGAGCTAGATTTAATTTGTTTCTTGTACTCACTAAATGCCACTCTTACTTTTTAACAACAAAAAAAGGCTTCCAGATATCCTAGTTTAACTTCTGTGTAAGAATCTTCAATGATTAGGCTCAGCTTTAATGAATGTAGATAGTCTTTGTTTATAAGCATTTCCCAGTAGCAACTCTATGTGACTGGACTGTGAAAGCTAATGCTGGTGAATAGAGCCCTTCATTTATTTCCAGAGCTCCATCTCTGGAGACAGAAAATATTTTAGATTGAGAGTAGAAGGAAATGGAGCAAAGGGGATGTAGGAAGGAAAGGAAGCTGGTTTTCTCCCTCCTCCCTCTCCTTTATGTTATCAGTAATGCCTCTATATCTTGGTTTCTTTTTGTAAAGAGGTTAGCAAAACAACTTTTGAGCCATTATATCAAAGGGTCTCTTATTATTATAGCAAGGATCAGGTATATGCAGGAGAATTCTGAGTCTTTGTAATCCTGGGCTTTTAATCAGCTAAGCACAAAATTCTTTATAGATTTGGGAGATACAGAGAAGATTAAAACATATATGCACAGGCATACATACCCAACTACAAACTACATGTTAATATGTATGGGGAGTAAAGAGTTCTTGTTTGAAAGCAGGAATAGGGCAATTGTGGGTGGGTGGAGAGTTTTTGAACTAGCACAAGGAACTGCTGCTATTTGTAGAAAGATAAAACAGGAAATTAATGTCCTTGTGGAGTGTTTGCAATGTAGCAGGTGTAGAAAGAGCATTTGTAATTCAAATAGCAAAATAGATGGAACTACAACACTTGAATCTAGAATTAAACGATTCGAATGAAGTCATGATATGTAACAATTGTTTAAATGATATATATATATATATATATATATATATATATATATATATACATGAGAAATTTTCTTTGGTCAGGCACTTATTGGGGACCTTTTATTTAATATTTCATTGAAATTCAACTGAAAATGTTCAGTATGAAGATCATCATAATCATTCAATCAAAACAATAAGGGAAAATAATTTTAAAACGCAAGTGTTATAATAAAGTGGTGAAAGTAATTTTGGTAGATGGCATTTAAAAGTCATCTATAAACTACAAAAATGTATACATAAATGTGAGTACATATGGATTTGGTCTTGGGAGTTCCTTGATTACCATGATGAGTTTGTGTGGGGAAGTAAGATGTACAATTGTATTTTCCTGTAGAGGATATGGACATGTGGATCTTGGCAGATAATGATGCTGGGTCTCAGTTGAGAAACGTAATATCATAAGATCATAAATCTATAAACAGACATGACATCAAAGTCTATCTCTTATAACACTTTCATTGATATTTGAAAAAGCTAAATTCCATGAAGGTTAAGTAATCACCCAAAATCACAGAAGTAAGTGACTTACTTAAGCTAAGTAAATAAATCCCACAGAGGTGCGGTATGAGGGCAAATCTTCTGGTGCCACAATCAGTTTTTGGTCTATTTTACCAGTCCTAATAGATAGGCTTAGCTTGTTGTCAGATGCACTGGCATGAAAAGGGAAACCCTACTTAAATCACAACCTAGGCTTTTGTGTGTGTGTGTGTGTGTGTGTGTGTGTGTGTGTGTGTGTG
>NW_027187361.1:7913666-7983780 GCF_028583685.1 Petaurus breviceps papuanus | reverse complement strand
TCTCTCTCTCTCTCTCTCTCTCTCTCTCTCTCTCTCTCTGTCTGTCTCTCTCTGTCTCTCTCCTAAAACTGAGATTAGATATTATTACTAATGAAAGAAAGAGCATATACACTATATATATATATATATATATATATAACTTTATTGCCTGGTAAATTGTCATTTGTATAATTTCTCTGATTTCTGTTTGCTTGGTTTGGATAAATGAATTTATTCACTTTTTGCTATGCGTGGTCTTTGTGTAACTATCATTTGGTGGGAAGCAAGTCCACACTTGGATATATAATTTGGGAACTCCTTACCTACAAAAAGAGAGTGATCATGAGTTTATATTGAATCTAAAAATATTTTCCCTGAACTATCAATATTTATGGTAAGAACCAGATGGATATACTTCTAACCTAATTCTATCTTTTTTTTTATCAGAAAATAATATTCTATCTTGTGGTCCCAATCTCCTGTTCCTATCTTAGCAAGAATAAATATATTTTGGAGATGAGTGAACGGAGTAAACTATAGTAATATCTATTCACATTTCTTGCAAGCAACATGCTGACAAATTCATGGAGATTCACATATGCTAGATGGTTAACACATATATATGCACGCACACACACAAGTATACACAGAAACACACAGAGCTTACATATTAAAAGTGCCATTTTATGGACTTTGTTTCTCATTCTGTAGTAATAATCCTTTATTTATATATTTATATATAAAAGTCATCTTTATACTGGCCAAACAGCTAAAAGTTAGCTACTATAATGTATATTTAAATGGTTTTTATTGTTTATTGCTTTATTTTGCTTTCATTACTGAAACCAACAAAAAATAGCCCTTTGTCTCCAAATTTCTAACTTCAATAATAAGTCTCCAACTGAGTCCCCCAAACCAATAACACTTGAGAAGCATAGATAAGATCGTTCATCTATCTCTTTATTAGCTAACTGAGAGAAAAAAAAATGAAAACCATTTCAATTATATATTATCGTATCTCAACCAATTATTGTGCTTAAATCCCCAAATACACATGCTGTTATAAAAGCATAATATAAATATCACTTTTTCTCTCTTACCTATTCCCAAGAAGAAGGGTGGCATGGTGTACAAACTAGAGTCAGGATGATCTGAACTTCATTCCTGCCTTAAGTACTTATTCAATGTGTGTCCTTGGGAATATCACTTTACTTTCATCCTCAGTCTCCTAATCTCTAAAGTAATAATAACAGCAACTACTTTATGTAGTGCTTGTGAAAATGAAATAGGAATATATATATATATATATACACACATATGGATGTATATGTACATATACAAATATAAAGCAGTATGCAATCCTTAAATCTGTACATAAATTTCAAATTTGTTGATATTGTTTTGATAGGAAGATTGAAGGAAGTAGAATATCTATGTGTACACACACACATATATATTTATATATACATATGCATACACACATATATTTTATACATACATACATATATTTGTGTGGGTATAAGTGTGCTTGTGAGTGTGGGTGTGGCCAGGACTGTGTTAAGATCTTTATAAATATTATCTCATTTGATAATCAGAACATTTTTATTAGGGAGACTTTCTTATTATCCCCCTGTTACAATTGATTAAGCTGAGAAAAAAGGAGGTTAAATGACTTGCTAAAAAAGGATCATCAGTCAAATTTTAACTCAGGTCATCTCTTTTTCAGGCCCATTTTTTTTAAAGCAATCAGGGTTAAGTAACTTGATCAAGGTTACAGTTATTTCTGGGTGTGGTGCTGAGTATCAGAAATTTGATCCCCAGGTCATCCCCACAATGGAGCCAGTGCTCTTACTCACTGTGCTACCTGGCCGCCCCTCAGGCCCATTGTTTAACCATTATATTGCTGAGATTATAAAATTGTACATTAAAATATTTGAGGAAAACAATCAATTTTAATGGCCCAATGCACACATTTTTGACATAATTTAAGAGCAAAACAGCCAGTATTTGCAACCAAGGTCACATCCAGAAAACTGAAATAGAATACATCAATGCTATTTAAAATAAAAAACAATATTTTTTATTTGGTTAAGGTGTTCAGTAAACACAATGCATTTTTTAACTTGAATTCCTATTCATTTATTATACTGTTACAGATTCATCAGGATGATTGACTTTCAAAACATCTAAAGGGAACTGGAACTTCCTCATAAGAACAATGCTAACTTCCCTAGTTACAAAAATCAATCCAGCCTCTCCCTCTTATACTTATTTTCACAGTCTCATTTGTACCTGAAACAATTGCTGCCTTAGAAAATCAATCTTGGAAACTTTTGTCATTAGTCTTCATTTATATCTTCCCTGCTTTCTGTTAGCAATGAGACTCACCATAAAAGGATTGCAGCAGGATCTGTTAGCTATGTAGAAGAGTGTCTTTTAATGGTGACAGTACTGGATTAGGCAGTAGAAGACGTGAGTTTGAGATATATTTTTGCCATTTATTAAGTGACATTGGGGAAACAGTTTAGCATGTTTGATCCAAAGTTTCCTAGCCTATGAAGTAGGATAATAATACTGTCAACCCTATCTACTCTACAAGATTTTGGCGAAAATAAAATAAGATAAAATATATGTAAATAATTTTAAACATTTATATTAATTCAAGGCATTAGTATTTTCTTACCTGAGTCAATGAGCAATACTTTTAAACATTTGAGATTGGAAGATTGTACTTTTCAATCTATTTAAATCAGGAAGACCTAAGTTCAAATCTGGCCTTAGAGACTTACTAGCTGAGTGACCTTTGGCAAGTCAATTATCCTCTGACAGTTTCAGTTTCTTAAATTGTAAAAAGGGAATAATACTGTAGCAGCAAGCACCCCAGTGTCCCTAGTGTGGCTGCCACCACAGGTTCTTAGATCTGCTTTGTTAAAGGAAAGCAACTCAAAATGGGTTGACAAGGTTACTTTAATCAGTCAGATATGTGTCATTTACCTAGTTCAGGGGAAAAAGGTCAGCACCCTGAACTTCAAACATACAAACAGAATTATCAAGACAGAAGCAGATCAAGTAGAAAGTTTTCCAAACTGTCCAACCATTACATCCATACCAAGTCAACATCTGGTTTTCAACATCTGGGTTTTTCCAAGCCGAGGGGGGGGGGGCTTTCGACAATGCTTTCCAGAATCCAGATCAAATCACAGAACACTTCTCAAAAATGCCTCTATTTGTTCCAGGATCCATGGCCATTTATATTGAGATTATAAGGCCAAGGATCCTGGAGGGGTGGAATGTGATAGTAATGGAATATAAAGATCCCCCTGTATTGGCTTGCTTTTTGGTTTCTCACTAGAGCTTGTTAATCCCATTTGTGGGATGGACTTGTTGACTTGAAAAGAGAGGGCTGGACTGGGAGGAGCTGGTGACATAGATTTGGAGAGACACAAGAGAGATGCAGAAGAACTTTTTGGAAGCAGAACCTTTGGATGCAGAGAGAGACTGAGAGGATTGCTGAGAGCCACTTTGAATTGCCCAGGACTTTTGAGACCTGCCACCCAGAGCTGCCAAAGACTGAGGAGACATGGCTGTTATGCTGGTACTTTTTCTGTCTGTTTTGATGTTGTTTTGCCAGATTTGTCCATTGGTGAAGAACAGTGCTCTTGCTGCAGAAGCCTTGGAACCTTGCTGTTGGTTCCAAAGCACTGAAGAAGGATTTTCTTGTTGTATGTTTACAGAAATCCTGGAAGAGGGTTTTGCTAATGTTTTCAGGGATCCTAGGACTGTTATGCAGACAGAGAATGAATTAATGAAGAGACTGGAAATGTATCTTGTGACCTTGCCAAGCTTTGTCTCCCCAGAAACAAAGATTGCTGAGAACTTGCCTTATGTCAAGATGAAGAAAAGACCTCGTTTGGGTATTAAGTGCTGTGCTTAAACTTGTTGTAACTATGGGGTAGATTCAATAGTAATCCAGGTGTGGGCAACTTTTGACCTTTTTGTGTTCTATGATTGAACAAATGAATGTACTTTACTTATGATTGGAAACTAATCTCCATTTGAGAAGAGGAGCTTTGTGATGGACTAAATGAAGGTACAGCCTAGGGCGGGGAGAAGTATTTAGAACAGGAACTTTGTAATTGATTGAATGAATGTAAGGTCCTGGGGTAGTGTGGTACTTAGAGATTATTTAATCACACATAGTAAATGCTGTATTTTGAATGATGTCATATCTTGATCTTCTCTGTTCTTAATTTGTCACTGAATAAAATGGAGAGCACCTATGCTGGTATTTTGAACTTTGGGAATATGCCTTTGCTTGGCATTACATTGCAAATACATTAACTACCTTCCACTGCTTTGAGGATCAAATAAGATAATATTTGCAGAGCACTTAGTATAGAGCCTTGAACATAGAGGGTACTATAAAAATATTCACATCTTTTCCCTCTTCCCTTCATTTTCAAACTCTTCATTTAGCAACATTTCAATATTGAAAACTCTTTGGGTATTGGCTGTCATGAAATTAAATTAGTGCCAAAAAAAATCTAAATTTATTTTCCCATATCTTCCTAATTCATTCTGATGAAATTTCTATTTGGAAAATCTCATATGAGAAAAAAAAGACACTTTGTCATTCAAATTCAATTTGCTATTCAAATTTACTTTCAATTTGTATTTTTTCTTTTCTATTTCTTTTCTTTTCTATGAGTTTTGGTTAATTTTCACTTTATGGGAACAGTCAATTTGTCAGTCAGTCAGCAAGCATGTATTAAGAGCTTACCATGTGTTAGGCATTGTTTTAAGGGCAGGAAATACACATTAAAGCAAAAAGATAGTATGTATGCTTAAGGAGCTTAATGTTATTGTTACTGTTCTATTTTTTTTGGAAGGCAGGGTAATTGGGGCTAAATGACTTGTCCAAGGTCACAATGCTAGTAAGTGTTATGTGTCTGAGGCTGTAGCAACAAGGACCCCAGAACTCTGGGGGTGGCTGTCAATACAGGTTCTTAGATCTGCTTTTCTAAAGGAAAGGAATAAAAAAAATGGGTTAACAACTTTGCTTTAATCAATCAAACCTATCATTTACATAGTTCATGGGAAAAATTCAGCACCCTGAACTTCAGAGAATAGAGATAGGTTACAAGCAGAAGTTACAAGACATAGAAACATTTCAGCCGACAGGTCTCCAACTGTTCAACCATTACATCCATACCTAGTCACAGTTACCAGAGAGGGAATCATCAACATGTGTGTTTCTCAAAGCCAGGGGGGCTCTCAAAGACTGCCTAGAGTCTTGTCTGGTAAAATCACATAACACTTCTCAAAGTGGACCCCAAAATAAAGTCTCATGTCAGGGTTTATATAGCCTTCTCCTGGCTCAGAGAATGCAACCCTCTTGACCCACTGCCCAATCACAAAGTATATCCTGAAAAACAAGCCTCCCAGCACAGGCTCCAGGTGCATTTAAGCCTATCAAAGGGCCTAGGGGCAGGAAAGATTTTACACAATACAAGCTAAGAAAGATGGCAACAACCTAAATTTACATGCCCATTACAGAGGCCATATTTGAACTCAGGTCTTCCTGACTCCAGGGCTGGTGCTCTATTCACTGTACCATCTAACAGCCTCCCAGTTTATTTTTTTAATTATGTATCACACAGGCTTTCTTTTTTTTAACCAATATGTTTATTTACTTTTAATTTACAACATTCAGCTCCACAGTCCCCTGAGTTTCAAATTTTCTCTCCTTCACTCTCTTCCCCCCTGCCCCTTCATGGAGACATGCACTTCAATATAGGTTCTACAGAAATATTCATGTTAATCATTATTCAGGTTGTAAAGAAGGATTATAACTTATAGAATGATCAGTGGGAAATAGGAAACAAAACAAAACAAAATCAGAAAAAGATACACAGCAAGTAGATTGTATCAATCTGCATTCAGACTGCGCATCTCTTTCTCTGGATGTGGTTATCTATTTCCATTGTGAGTCTTTTGGAGTTGTCTTATAACCTTACATTGCTGAGAGGAGCCCAGTATATTGAAGTTAGTTGTCACACATATGTTTTGTCTGTCATTGTGTACAGATTTCTTCTGGTTGTACTCTTCTCATTTAGAATCAATTTATATAAGTCTTTCTAGGTTAATATGAAATCCGTCTGCTCCTCATTTCTTATAGCAGAGTAGTATACCAATACATTCATATACCACAACTTATTCAGCCATTCCTCAATTGATGCACATACCCTTGACTTCCAATTCTTTGCCACCACAATAAGAGCCACTATACATATTTTTGTACTTATGGGTTCTCCTCCCACTTCTGTGATCTCTCACGGATACAAATGTAGAAGTGGTATTACTGCGTCAAAAGGTATGAAATCATTTATATCCCTTTGGGCATAGATTCAAATTGTACTCCAGAATGGTTGATTCTATTCACAACTCCACCAACAATGGATTAGTGTTGCAATTTTTCCACATCCTCTCCAGCATTTATCGTTTTACTATTTTTCATCTTAGCCAATCTGGCAGGTGAGATGTCGCACCTCATAGTTATTTTGATTTGCATTTCTCTAATAAACAGTTATTGAGAACAATTTTTCATATTCTTGTATTATGCATATATATAATTTCTTCCTCTGAAAACTGCTTGTTCATATCCTTTGTCCTTTTATCAATCGGGGAATGACTTCTATTTTTATAGATTTGACTCAATTCTCTGTATATTTTAGAAATGAGTCCTTTATCAGAGACATAGGTTGTAAAAATTATTTCCCAATTTACCACTTCCCTCTTAATCTTGGTTACATTGGCTTTGTTTGTACAAAAGCTTTTCAATTTAATGTAATCAAAATTATCCATTTTGAATTTTATAATGCTCTTTAATTCTGGTTTGGTCATAAAGTCTTCCCTTCTCCACGAATCTGACAGATTAACTATTTCTTGCTTTCTCAGATTTCTTCCAGTATCAGCCTTTATACCTGTATCATTCACACATTTAGACTTGATTTTGGTATATGGTGTTTGATAATGGTCTATGACCAGTTTCTGCCATACTATATTCTGGTTTTCCCAGCAGATTTTGTCAAATAGTGAGTTCTTATACCAAAACCTTGGGTCTTTGGGTTTATCAAACAATAGATTACTCTAGTCACTGACTGCTGAGTCTTGTGTGCCCAATATATTCCCTTGATCCACTAATCTGTTCCTCAGCCTGTACTAAGTAGTTTTGATGAATGCTGCTTTATAATACAGATTAATATCTGGTATAGCTAGTCCACATTCCCTAGCATTTCTTTTCATTAATTCCCTTGATATTCTGGATCTTTTGCTCTTCCAAATTAATTTTATTACTTTTTTTTTCTAGCTCTGTAAGGTAGCTTTTTTTGTAAATTGATTGGTATGGCACTAAATATATAATTTAATTTCAGTAAAATTGTCGTTTTTATCATATTAGCTCAACCCAGCTATGAGTAATTGATGTTTTTTCCAATTAGTGTGATCTAACTTTATTCTTGTGAAAAGTGTTTTGAAGTTGTGAACATGTAGGTCCTGAGTTTGTTTTGGCAGTTAGATTCCCAAATATTTTATGTCTACAATAACTTTAAATGAGGTTTCTCTTTCGGTATTTTGCTCTTGAATTTCATTAGAAATATACAGGGATGCCAAGGATTTATGTGGGTCTATTACATATCCTGCATCTTTGTCAAATTTATTTATTGTCTCAAGTAGTGTTTTACATATTCTCTAGGATTCTCTAAGTATATCATCATATCATCTGCAAAGAGTGATAGCTTTGTCTCTTTTTGGCTTATTTTGATTAATTTGATTTCTTTTTCTTCTCTAATTGCTACTGCTAATATTTCTAATACAAGATTGAATAAGAGAAATAATAGTGGACACCCTTGTTTCACCCCTGGTCTTATTGAAAATGCTTCTAACTTATCCCCATTACATATAATGCTTTCTGATGCCTTTAATTAGATGTTACCTATTATTTCAATGAAAGTTCCATTTACTCCTATTCTTTCTAGTGTTTTTCATAAGAATGGATGTTGTATTTTGTCAAAACCTTTTCTGCATCTATTAAGATAATCATATAGTTTCTGCTAGTTTTACTGTTGATATGATTAATTATACTGATAGTTTTCCTAATATTAAACCATCCTTGCATTTCTGGAATAAATCCTTCCTCAGGAAAGCATAGTATTCTTGTCATAAGTTGCTGTGGTCTTATTGCTAATATTTAATTCAAAATTTTTGCATCTATATCCATGAGGGTAAATGTTCTATTATTTTCTTTCTCTGTTTCATCTCTTCCTGATTTAGGTATCAGTACCATATTTGTGTAATAAAAATAATTTGGTAGGACTTCTTCTTCATTGATTTTCCTAAACAGTTTGTAGAGTATAGTAATCAATTGTTCTTTAAATGTTTGATAGAATTCACTAGTAAATCCGTCTGGCCCTGGAGATTTTTTTTCCTAGGTAGTTCTTTGATGGCTTGTTCAATTTCTTTTTCTGAGAGGGGATTATTTAAGTAATTTATTTCCTCTTCAGTTAATTTGGGCAACTTATATTTTTGTAAATATTCATCTATTTCACTAAGATTGTCAAATTCATGTGTATACACTGGTAAGATGGCTGCGAATTGCCCTTGGGGTGGGTGAGTCTGCTGGCTTGGGATCTTTCTGTCTCTGCTGTAGTCTGCTCTCTATCCCGAGCTGCTGCAGCCCTTGCTTCCTCCATCTCCCCCCCCCCTTGCCCGGACCCACCTGGGCACTTTCCTGGGCTAGATTCTGCCATGCTCCATCTCCCATTGGATTCTGACACTCCAAAATCCATTCACATTCACTTTTTAAAGTTTAGTGAAGGGATTCACAGAGGAGTTTAGAAAACTACTTCTTCTCTTCCACCATCTTGGCTCCACCCCCTCCCCCATCCCCAATTTACTTTTCTATGTCTCACTTTAGTCTTGTAATTGTAGGTTGATTGTTTTTATGAGGAATGGGCTCTGGGAGCCCTTTATAGATCTCCTTGAGTCCTTGAGGTACAGGCTCTCTGAACTCCCATTGAACTTTGATTAAATCTCCTCATTTGATTAAATCTTCTCATTTCAGGAGGCATTTACTTGAGGCAATAAGCCTTATATTATGGCTGGGCCCAGACATCTAGCCTAGGTACCAACTACTAACTACTAACTCTAGCCCAGCCCTCCATTGTTCATCTACTTCCCACCCTTGAGCCTATCAAAATATCAAATCAACCTTGAATTAGTCTAGCCAACCATTGTCTGTAGCTTCCAGCTACTTCCCACCCTTAATCACTCATTGACCTCATTAACTCCTCTTTAAAACCCTCCCCAAACTTCTCCCCTAGACAACCCCTGGATTCCTCCCAAAACCTTCTGTGTATAAGACCCTATCCTGTCTTCATGTTTGTAAGAGCTCCATAGAATGCTGAGAGGGTCATAGAATAGTGAGAGCACCATAGAATGGCCTAACTCAGACTTACTCTGTGTCTAATACAAGCAAACTTTTAATAAACTTTACTTTTCTTTGGCTGAGAAGATTTGAGTCAAATTCCTTTGGCAGAACCAGGCATGCTGGTATTTTGGAGTCTCCAGAGCAACCCTACCTAACTGTCTTAGTGAGTAGCATCTTCATTTTCAATTGATCTCTGCCTTTTTCATCAGGAAGGTCCATTATATCATTTAATGACCATCTCCTTGCCTGGAAGATTTTGTTCATTTTTGATGGATACCTGATCCTTGGTTATAACCTGAGATCTTTTTCCTTGTAAAAAATCATATTCCAGTTCCTCCAGTATTTCAAAGTGGAAGCTGCCAGGTCCTGTGCAATCCTCATTGTGTGTTTTTGAATTGTTTTTTTCTGGCTCCTTGCAGTATTTTCTCTTTTGCCTGATAATTCTGGAGTTTGGCTACCACATTTCTCAGACTTTTCAATTTGGGATGTCTTTCAGGAGGTGTCCAGCGGATTCTCTCAATTTCTATTTTACCCTCTTGCTCTAGGATCTCACGGCCGATTTCTTTGATGAGCTCCTAGAAGATGCTGTCCAGGCTCATTTTTTCATCATGATTTTCCAGTAGACCAATAATTCTCAGATTATCTCTCCTGGCTTTGGTTTCCAGGTCAGTTATGTTTCCATTAAGATATTTCACCTCGTTTTTCCAATTTTTCATCTTTATGCTTTTTTTTTTTACTGGTTCTGGGTGTCTCATAGAGTCATTAGCTTCAATTTGGTTGGTGTTAATTTTAGCAAATAGTTTTCCTCAGTTTTTGAAGCTTCTTTTCCATATGTTCCGATGTCATTTTTAGTTCACACATTTTTATTTTTAAGCAAGTTTTCTTCATTGTAATGTTTTCTTCTACTTTTTTCTATTTTGATTTTAAAAGAATTCTTCATTTCACCTTCTACTTCTCTAATTTTGTTTTCAATGTTCTTTTTGAGCTCTTTTAGGAATGCTTTCTGTGCTTGAGACTAGTTCATATTCTTTGTTGAGTCTTCATCTGTGCATGTGGAGTCAATACTGTCTCCTTCTGAATTTGGGTCCTCCTGCTCAAAATAATAGGATTCTAGGGTCTTTGTCTTTGCAGTCTGTACTTTTTTCCCATTTTGAATCAGGGCCTTAGCCACACCATACCTCTAGGGTTCTTTACTATTTAAAATTTTGCTCTGGGTCAATAATTACTATGTTTTTATGTCAGAGGAGGTATTGGAGGAGCTGGGGTTCACTCTGCCATCCTGGTCCCTGGAAGTTAGGTGCTTTTCTAAATTTCCAGGCTGTGGGTTCATAGACCCAGAAGTAGGTGCTGCCACTGCCACAGGCCCTGCATTTGTCTCTTACCCAGCTCTGTCACATCCCACCCCTGCAGTGATAGGTCTGGGAATTGCCCTTGCAGTTGGTGGATCAACTTAGTGCTATGTTGCCCAGACCTTGTCCTGGCCTCCATGTGGCTTGTTGCCCGGGCCTCTTTGTACCACATTGCCCAAGTCTTGCTGACAGGAGCTTATTATTTTCAATAGAGAACAAAGAACAAAAAACAAGAGTTTGGAGAGAAAACAATGTGGTGTGTGGTGCATGATGGGAAAATCCAGAGTAATGCATATCAGTGGGAAATGAAAGGATGAAAGACCAGCATGCCCTTCTTAAATGAAGGAAAAGAGAGAAGCCCTCCACCCTCCAATCAGAAGGAGGGGATTCCGGAGTTAGAGAGTAGTTGTGATGTGGGGTTTCCTGAGTTAGTTACTTTCTAAGATTTAGTCTAAAGATTACCTTTATAAGAAAAGGTACCTGGGTCATAGTGGAACAAAAAATTCAAAGGAAGGCAGACTCCTGGGTAATGATGGAACTTTTAGCTATGTAGAAGAGTGTCACTTAGTGCTGAAATTATAGGATTTGGAAGTGGAAAACATGAAAGTAAGTTATCTTTTGCCATTTATAATATAGCAGATATAGAACCAGAATCAAGGTCAGGAAACCCTTGGGTTCAAATTGTGTAATGATACCTTTTAATTAAGCAACTATGGGAAAATCATTTAAGCTCTCTGAGTCTCCATCTACTCATTAATAGAATATATTCAGAAAGCTTATTTCATAAGGTTATTGTAAAAATAAAGTAAGCTATTTTATAAAAATATTACACACTGAGTCATAGAAATATTAACTATACAAAGGATACTTTATTCTAATTCCAATTACTTACACAGGGTGTTTTTACAGAGTGTGTATTAGGACTTTACTTATTTTATTATCATGAAACCATTGATCAACAGATATTTATTAAGCACTCATATTCCAGGTAATATACTATATAATGAAATGTAAAAAGAAGGTTTAAATATACCCTACACTCAATGCTTATTAGATTTTTAAAGAAAAAATACATGTAAGTGAGTAGGTGCATACAAAGTGGAAGGGAAAATATTATTAACATGATGAATAATTGAGAAGCTGTGGGAACCACCAGTGGAATATTACAGAAGATTGATTTGATCTGAGTATGGAAGGATGGAATAATTCTAAGGCAGAAGATTAGGGAAAGCACTTGAGGTGTGGACAACAGTCATTACAACTGCATAGATATTGGGTGGTGCTTTGTATGCAATGATAAAAAAAAGCTACCTGAATGACTGCATTGACAATTTATATGGAGGCAAGAAAAGTATAGGGAGATTGAGAAGCTGGGAAGATGTTTTTTTTAATTTTCTTGAATTAAAAAAAATATTGTGATTTTTATTTAGTTTTGAACTCCAAAATGTCACCTTCATCATAGGGGATTGGAATGCAAATATAGGTAATAATATATACTTGATACAACTGACAAGTTTTATCTCAGAATGCTAAATTAAGCAGGGCATCAATTAATAGTGTTTTTTCATGATGACTAACTGGTCATTAAAAATCACCATTTTTCAGCAATCCAAAACACTTGAAAAACTATATTACATGGCTTTCCTCCCCTTTCCCTCTCCCTTTCCAGTTTTTCTAATATATCGATCTTTATCAACCATACTTCTTTTTAAGATTACCCCATCATAATTGACTCAAAATCATGCCCTCTGTTTAAGCAAAATATTTCAACTGCCTTAAAAATGATCAAGATTTTGTGTTTGTCCTTTGTTCCTATAGAGGACCACAACATCAGGGAATGATGCCATGATTTGCAATTCACTTAAATTTGAGTGAAGGAGTGCTGTTCAAGGTTACCATCCTCACTTTCTCCTCCAGAACAATCTGGGTCCAGTGGGTTGATATTCATCAGGACAAATAGAGATGCCTCATATTCAATGGGAGACCCTGACACTTTTAGGCTAAGGCCTTTTTAGATTCTCACTTTAGTGAGGAAAAGCCCATTCAATGAACAGTCCTCTTTAAGAGGACAGTCAGTAGAAACAGAACTTCTGTGGGGCTCTGGCATCCACCTCCTTCAATTAATGTAAAAATTACTCTAGACAAACTTTGGAGCTACAGAACCCACAAAATGACAGAGATGCTAAACTCCAGATAAAGACAGGCCAGCAGGAAGAGGCCAGCACAGTGCTCTGGGAGGCCACCCCAGCCCTCCCCTGCCATAACCTGAGGTATAACCTCAGGGCTGCCTGACCATCTGCCAGCTGGAGGGATTTCAGATCAAGAGTATCTGTGGTGGATTTCAGAATCATCAAACCATAGATACCAAAGACAAAGTGAGAGGTCAGTGTAGACTTTGCAGGAACAGGGACTTTGGGAGTTCAATCCAGCATTTGCCCCCAGGGTGAGAAGCATTTGAGGCTCCATGGGTATACACATGCAACTGCCTGAAACATGCCTGCTTCAGCGCCCCAGGCCTGAAGATTTTAGGGGGACCAAGCAACCACTTTGAGGGGTAAGCTCTCTTGCTTTAACTTGCTTGGATCTGGTTTTTGTTCTAGGGTGAAGGTCCTAGGATATGTAAACAATTTGCCAGCGAACATGTGGAGATTTCAGAGAGGGCACCAAATTAATAGTTTGAGCAGCTGTAAAAAACCTCAGGGTTTGGGATAAAGTTCCCCTTCCTGGTAGTAGAGTTCTACTGTGGAAAAAGGCTCAAAAGTCAAGTAATTGAGTGGCAACATGAGCAAGCTTAGGAAGCAAAGCAAACACAGTAATCCAACTTTGGACTCCTATTTTTTGGGAAAAAAGAATGAAAGCATGGAAGAGGAGGAAGACAGCAAAGTCAGAACTACTGCACCAAAAGCCTCCAAGAAAAATATGAGCTGGTTACAGGCCATACAGGAGCTTGAAAAGGACTTTGAAAAGCAAATAAGAGAAGGGAAGGAAATAATGGGAAGAAAAATGAGAAGGATGAAAGAAAATTATGAAATGAGATTCAACAACCTGACCATAACAATAGAATAACTCAGATGGCAAAAGAGGCTCAAAAAGGCAATGAGGAGAATGCTTTAAAAAGACAAATTTGCAGTTGGAAAAATAATCTCAAATCTCAATGAAGAGAATCATTGTTTCATAAATAGATTGGAGCAAATGGAAGCTAGTGATTTTATGAGAAATCAAGAAACTATTAAACACATCCAACCAAATGGAAAATAGAAGGCAATGTGACATATCAGTGGAAAAAAGAACACTGACTTGGAAAATAGATCCAGGAGATATAATTTAATAATTATTGGACAACCTGAAAGCCATGATCAAAAAATTAAAAGCATAGAAATCATCCTTCAAGGAATTCTCAAGGAAAATTGCCCTGACATTTTAGAACCAGAGGGCAAATTACAGGTTGAAAGAATCCACCCAACACCTCATGAAAAAACACCCCAAAAAGAAAACGCCTAAGAATATTATAGCCAGGTTACAGAATTCCCAGATCAAGGAGAAAATATTACAAAAAGCCAAGAAGAAACAATTTGAATGTTGTGGAAACACAATTAGGATAACAAAGGATCTGGCAGCTTCTACACTGAGAGATTTAAGGGTTTAGAATATGATATTCCATATGTCAAAGGAACTGGGATTAAAACCAAGAACCACCTACGCAGAAAAAGTGAGTATCATGTTTCAGGGCAAAATATGGTCATTCAGTGGAATAGAGGAATTTCAAGCATTCTTGATGAAAAAATCAGACTTGACTAGAAAATTTGACATTAAGATACAAGAAGCAAGAGAAGCATGAGAAGGTAAACAGGTAAAAGAAATCATAACGAACTTATCAAAGTTGAAATATGTACATTCCTACATGGAAAAAAATGATCATTGTAACTTTAAATCTATTCTAAATATAAGAATAATTGAAGAGAATACAAATGTGTGTATAAACATATATATATATATGTATGTATAACCATATATATATATACATACATATGTATGTCTATATAGGAGGGTATATGGGTGTATGAATACATATGTGAATGTGTGTATATATGGATAAAGGTGTACATAGATAGAGGACACAGGACCAATATAATATGAAGGGATGATTCTTAAAAGGTAAAATAAAGAGGTGAGAGAGGAATATAATGAGAGGTGATGGGGAAAAACAGAATGGGGTAAATTACTTTATATAGAAGGGGCAAGAGAAAATGGTCACGATGGAGTGGAAAAACAAAAAGGCAAAAGGGATTGGGTCAACTTTGTTTTCATTGTATATGGCTTAGGGAGGGAATGAAATACACACTAAATATGGTATCTGACCCTACAGGAGAGTAGGGGGGAAGGGTATGAGAGGGGGTATGGGGGAAGGGGAGGAGAGGGGGAATGGTGGAAGGGAGGGCAGCCTTGGGGAAGGGAAGTTGGATGCACCCACTTTTGAAATGGGACAGGATCATTATAGAGAATACAAGTGGGAGATGGGATAGGAGGGAGAGAAATATACTCACGCTTTTACAATATATCCACTATGGTAATGTTTTGAATAGCTACACATATACAACCTATATTGATTTGCTTCTTTTCCCAGAAAGGATGGGTGAAAGGGGAGGAAGGGAATAAATCTGGAATTCAAAACTTTAAAATCAAATGTTTAATACATATGTGTGTGTGTATTTTTTACAGGTAAATGGCAAATAATATATACAGACAATGGGGCCTAGAAATCCACCATGCCCTACTGGAAAGTAGGAGTGGGTATGGGAGAAAATATGGGAGAGAATATATTTCAGTAGGGGATGTCCAGTGGGATCGTTATTTTGGGGTGGTGTGTAGGGGGAAATACATGGAGATAATTTGTAACTCAAAATCTTGGGAAAAGAATGATTTCAACTAGAAATTAATAAAGCATTTGATTAAAAAAAAACCTACCTGTAATATATCATAGGGTCCAAAAACCTGGTGAGGTATATATTTGTTTCTGTTCTGTTCTCTCCTACTTCTGAAAGATCCAGAACAGTAAGTAATACAAATAAATAAATGCCAACAATCTTATTGCTTTTTTTGTAAAGAATAGTGAAAATTCTAGAGAGGTATATATATATATACACACATACATACATATATATAGAAGAAATAAACCATTTGGAGTTAAAAAAACTTTCATATATATATATATATATATATATATATATATATATACTATTATTAATGCCATCTTGCATGTAATTGGAAAATAAGATATACAGGCACTGAGGCATAGAGATCCAATGGAAAACTGAAAAGGGGTATGGGAGAAAATATGGGAGAGAGTAGATTGGAGGAGGGGATCTCCTGTGGGACTCCTATTTTGGGGAGGTGGGTAGGGGAAAAATGGAGAGAAAAATTGTAACTCAAAATCCGGCAGAAACAAATGATGTAAATCAGAAGTTAATAAAGCATTAAAAAAGAAGTTAATGAAGCATTAAAAATAAATAAAAAATTAAAATTAAAAAACTTTTTGCATGCATAAATATGGAATGCAATAAATCATATTCAAATTCCAATTATTTATTTTTAAAAATAAATCCAATGAGTAAAATGTGTGAAATTAATACATTTAATTTAACTTTTCCCATCACAACTTTAACAATAAACTTGGAACTTAATATAAAATATTTAATATTGACCTTGTATAAAATGAAGAGATTGTCAGTTTAAATTTATTAAAGCAAGTACATTTTCATTAATTTCTCTAAAAAATTTATGATTTCTGACAACATAAAAGTGGAAGATATAAGCAAGATCAATATAAATATATATTTTGGCATTGGTGTCGATCCTTTTTGTCTTAGCAAAAGAGGAATGACAAAAGATCCATATGCAAAAAAAATTCAAAATGAAATATTTATCTTCTGAATCAAAAATAGGTAAAAGTGAACATTTGTAAAAAAAAAAAAAAGCACTCTACCATAGTGATTTTGGTTAGAGTTTGGTTTATACAATGTGTAACATCCCTTCAAACCAAAATCTCTACCATTCTATGATAATGCCACTATAACATTGTTTTTCACATTGTACATAAATTATCTTTAAGATGGTATAGAATTATTACAATAATCTAAATAAACACTTGGGAAAAATAATAAAAGAAACCAATATTTTATTTAGAGGCTGAATTGGTCGGTGGAAAGTATTTTCAAATAGCATCAACAAAAAAGTTGCCCTTTTCCTCTTTAAAGTGTAATTAATGCAGATGAATAATTAAAAGCTTTTTTTTAGTAATAAAATAAAAATTTCCCTACAATATTTTCTTCACCATTAATAAATATTTCCTAATAGACATTTGGAAAGGAACAAGTTGCTTTTGGATGTAGTAAAATCCCCCTTTCCCAAAAATTTTATATCAAATTATGAAAGACAACTTGTAAGAATGTAATACTGGGACATTTTGCATTGTGTCTTCCAAGTCTAAAATACTGTGTGATCTTTTGATTCAGTTTTCATTTCCAGAGAAAGCAAAAACTCCTTATTATTTTCCTTCAAAAACAGCAATTGATATTTTACATATGAATATCAGACTAATTAAATTATCATTTCCATGCTTTTGATGATTTCTGAATTTTTGGACATCTATGTGAATTATGAAACAGTTACTTGTGAACCTGATTGATAAAATTTTGAGGATACTTAAAACAGCAGATGATCACAATATAGAAAAAAAATAAATTTATACTTTAATAATCCATGATTTTTTAAATAATTTATGGTATGTATGATTTCATCTGTCTAGTTGTTTTTTGTCCCAAAATATCAGATCATCAATCCTTTTACATCTTCACAGTTTCCTCTGATTAATGATAATAATAATAATAATAATAATACATCTTTACCCAGTAACACCCCTGCTATTAATGACTCTTTGAATTGTGTGTTTGTATGTAAGTGCACATTATATTGCTAAAAACAATAGTCATTTTGTCAGCATATAAACATATCCACGTATTAAACTAAAACAAATGAGAAACTTTTCTATATTTGGATTAAAGTCAGGATAATGAAAAAAAATCAGACAAAAAGGAGATATGCAAAGAAGATGCCAGTGAACCATTTCTAAAGGGGTAATGTGATGGGTGGATTAAACACTTGGTTTGGAAATAGAAGACTTGGTTTCAAATACCACATCTGTCACTTTGCAAATTTGAACAATATGTTTAACCACTCAGTGTCTAAGTATATTTACTGATAAAATAAGAGACTTAGACTAGACAGCTTCTAGTAGCCCTTTCAGTTCTAAATATGTAATCATATAATTTAATTTATCTAATTAATCCTGATTTAAACAAATAGTAGTTGTTAAATTCTGAGTAAGTCACTGAATTTCTTTCAACCCTCAGTTTCCTCTTTTCAAATTGATGATAAAAATAGAATCCACATTGCAAAGGTTTTGTGAGGATCAGTTAAGATAATAGCTGTAAAGCACTGTGCAAAACCTAAAGTTATACATGTGTGCTATTATCTACTCTCTCTGTCTCTCTCTGTATATAGATAGATAGGTAGATAGATAGATAGATAGATAGATAGATAGATAGATAGATAGATAGATAGATAGATAGATAGAGATATTCATGATCCATAAGGTACCCTCTTGTTAGGAGATTTTAAGAACGAATTATTTTTTTTTAATGTAATAGAACAAAATAAAAAGGAACATTATCCTTGGTATGAGAATAAGGTATGACTAATTATATGAATAATTCAAAATATGTGTGTATGCATACATTTGCATATACAAAAATGTATTAAGTATGTGTATATATGAATATATTTTTTTAGATTAAGTTACAATATCATCAATTACTACTAAGTACCTTCTTATGGGGTAGTGAAAGTACAAAAGTCCTCCATACGTAGGTCATAATTAAGTCACAAATCTCATCAGTCACCATTGAGACCTCAAAGAAAGGTCCTTTCATTTTAACTCAAGGCTTACTTCCAAACTCCACAGCTCCTTTTTCATGGGTTTCCCACTCTCAGCTCTTCCCTGAATTCACCTGACTACTGCTTAGATGCACAAGTAGGCAGGTCTCCCAACTATTACTTGGATTCACACAACTGTTTCCTGGATTCACAGGTAGGCAGCTCTCGGCTCCTGTCCCATATTGCAGCTCATGTTGACAGCTCCACCTCAAGTTCTTCACAATTTCTGCTTTAGGAAAACAAAGCTCAACAGGGCTAGAAAATTATTTACACACCTTCCTTGCACTATCATCTCAATTCACTTTCTGTCCAAATCAACAAAGTTTTTCTGTCTGATAAAGTAACACATTTCAATAGACAAAATGCTTCTGTCTCACAAAATAATACAACACAGATAACATACAGAACAGATAGAGCATTGACATAAAAAATATATTTTTTCCCATTTCTGCTTGACCCAAGCTTCTGCTCAAACTTTTATCTGCTTTGTTTTTGGCAAGCTCCTTCCTCGGTCTCCATGTGATGACGTTAGGTTTATTAAGGTCAATACAAAGTATACTGTTTCCAACAAAGACTTGATACAATAAAAGGCAGGCCTCAAAAGCATAGGAATAGGTGAAACAAAGAACTAAGTACTTGAACTACTGAAACAAGGAGCAAAGGACTCCTTTGCTCACCATTACATTAATGTAATGATGATTTGCTCACCATTATAGTGTGAGTACATGTATATAGGTATATATGTGAATATATTTATCTATGTGTATGTGTGTATATATGCATGTATGCAAGGAATACATATATACATAAGCATCCATGTGTATGTGTTGCATACACATACATATGTATGTGTCTATGCACATGTATACAATGGATATATGCATGCACGAACATATGTGGACATATACATGTAAATATACCTATATAAGCATGCATATGTATATATGTATTGTGTACATACAAACCCTTATGAAAATATATACACAAATGTACAATTTCTAATCAATTAAAGGAATTTGTGAAGTCATTTTAAGAATTCTGTTAGAAGAAACAGAACAGAACCTGTGGCATTTGTGCATAGAATGTATGCGTTTGTACATGTGTCCATGATGAGATGACTGATTTCAAGTTTTAATCTACATCATATTCAAGTACCATATTTTGGATAATATATGTGCTAAATATGTTTTCAGAATTTAAAGTGAATTAATTTATTTTTTTTTCTTTCCAAATATTATTTCAAGTTGAAATCTATGTGACTCTAAACTTTTAAAAATATTTCTTTAAAATTAAAAATCATGTGAAATAAGTGGTCTTATTTGAGATATCTTAGGGATATCTGAAAGGCCAATATGAATTGTAGAAATGCTTAAAACTTTTACACAGGAAAATTTTGTGAAGCCAAATATCAAGGCAATGAGATAGAGGTAGGATTAATTCAAATTGAATAAGAAATTTGAACACCTCAAAAATTATCATATTCCTTGAAATTTTAATTGTGAATTGCAGTCACTATTGTCAGTGAGTCTATTTAGCACTTCATTCCGTTTTTTTCTTTTTTCCTAGAAATAACTTTAAATAGTTATTATATTTCATATTCAAGTACATGAAAATCAAGAATGGCATCTAGATCTCCAACTGAATGTATACAGGCTGAGATAATGATATTCATTCATGAATAGAGTGCTTGATTAGTCAATTTATACGTTCATTTAATAAAATCATCTATTTTCTGGAACTTCAGCAATGGAAAATAACTATAGAAATGCTACTTACTGACCAAAAATGTTATTTGTTTGTAACATTATTTTAAAAGCAAGTTAAAGACAACCAACTTCTAGAAATTTGTTAAAGTCACAATGAAAATTTAAATGGAAAGCTGACCATTAAATATCTGTTGAATGAATGCAGAAATGATAGACACTATCTGGTTCTGTATGTAAGTACAAGAATAAGCACTATTAGCTATTTAATCAATAAGGTTTTAATTAATACTTACTATACATATTAACACAAGCCAATTACTGAAATATAGATGTACACATTTCCTGTCTTTTACTATAATAGAATACAATTTGCAATATAAGAGCACATATACTTTCAATATTAAGTCTAGATAAGACGCTTTATTATGTATTCCTAAAATTAATGGTATAGAAATAAATACTATGCTTAGAGAAAGTAAAGAACCATGTGGCCTGAAGAGGTCAAGGATAATTTCAAAGAAATGTGTGTAGAATCTTGAGAGTTTAAAAAAAGGTCATGAGGGATTGAAATGCTTACATTTTCTGATAACCATTAATGCAATAAATGATAATTATGGTGATGGTAATGATAACTACAAAGACATAAAGTGGAAAGAGGGTATGATGAACAAGACCAAAAATATGAAGGAACAAATTGTCTTGATTAAACTCAAAAGCAAAGAAAATTGCAGAGTAGCAAGCCCTTTAAGAATGAAGAGTAAAGAGTTAATTTTGTAGACTATGTCGAAATGGAGAGGGGGTTAAGATGGGAAAAGTGAGCTTAGGCATACCTAAAAATACCTGGATTATCAATTGGAGAAGCTTGAACTTTTATAAATTATAGAGTCACTGTAGCATTTTTAGGCATGACTAAGCTGAGTTTCTTTCGTCACTTCCAGGGACGTATGTCTTAGCAATGAAGGAATTTAGAAGCTCATTTTACAGATGAGGAAGCTGAGGCAAATAGGATTAACTGACTTGGCCAGGGTCGTTTAGTTAGCAAATGTCTGAGAGCATATTGAAAGTCGGGTTCTCCGTACTTCAGGGTAAACACTTTATTCCCGGCACCACCCAGCTGCCTGGTGAGAGTCACACCTTTAGCAATAAAGTTACACATTTTTTGTATCAACAAATTCATTCATCCAGTCCATGAAAATTTATTAAGCACCCACTATGTGCTAGGAACTGTGCTGCTTGCAGGAGACCAAATTGTACAATTCATGAAATACAAGAAGTATCTATGGTTCTATAGTTTGTAGGGAATGCAATGTTACTAATGCAAATAGCATCATCCTCTCTCTGATTTAGTAGGCAAATTCTGGAAACTTCTTTATGTAAGGAATAGTAATGTTACTTGTCTAGAGATACATAAAGGTTACTTACCAAGAAGCAGGATTAAACTCTAGTTTTCCTGACAGTGAATGTAGCACTCTAGGCACTAAGCAATTATAGTAACTAAGTATTATACCCCTCTAACCATGTGACTGAAATATCATGTGGTTTCTTTTCCGCAGTATGTAGCAAAAATGATTAGTAGCAACAAAATAGCATTATGAATATTCAATTCAGGACAAACTTTGTCAAAAAAAATTACCCTCACGTATCCATGAGACAGGAAAGAAAACCAAATAGTTCATCTAGTATTATGAACACAATATGATTTTTTTTTGCAGATGACTGATAAGCTTGTCTTCATCCATGTAAACCTGCATTTTAATTTTATACAATGTTATATTATGACAATGTGATTCCACATTATTCAACTTTGAGCTAGTAAAACAGAATGTAATCAATTTCATTGCAATTATTCAAAAGAATCTTTGAAATATTTATTAGGAAAGTGACAGGCAAGTGATTTTCTCTTTCTCCCTTTCAGAAAACAAACAAGTATTTTTTTTTTTTTACCAACTTCTCTCTCCCCTGAGACAGATGTCTTGGACCTTTGCCAACTCTCACTTAAAGTAAATTTTAAATGAAAAGCTAATTTGAATTGTAAACAAGCCTCATAATTTGTGAAATGCCTGTATTAAGTTCATTTATTATTATTATTTTATGTATTTTTGTACAATATATGACTTCACCTGCCATATAAATTACTCACAAAAAAGAGTATTCTCAAAAATACTGAAAAGTATCCAGCTGTGTACAGACTAGTTTCCATATTCCCTATAATTTTATCATTATTCTGACAGATTTACTGGGCTAATTTCCTAACAACTTAAAAAAAAAAAACTAAGAGCTCATGGACACAATTCAATTCACTTCAATGCAGCAAACAATCAGTAGGACAATTATATAAAGATGAGAATTTTAGAACCTTGATGATCCTAGGTCCAAAAGAAACACCTTGGTAAAGCTCTAAAAGTATGCCATGAGGAAAAATGAAAAAGACAACCTAAGTGAAACTAGTATAAATTCCTCTGACCTTTTCAATACTTCACATATAGACTCCCACAATCCTATAGAGGATCTGAGCAGAGCCAAATCACATTAAGTGGAAAGCAAAGAGGAAATCATGAAAGTGAAATGCCCACCAGAAATTATACACTAGACCCCACTTAAACCTGCTAGAGGGGCCCCATACTAGGTTCTTTGGAAACCACCTAATAGGCTCCAATAGTAAAGAAATGTTTCACCTGTGTTGCTAAAACATGCCACAGATTCCCACGGATTCAGGTCTGCTTATGTTTGTGTCCAAGGCTTTGCTAAGGAACTATGGTTTTGCTTTGCTTCAGTAGAAATAATACCAAGGCTTTGTTTCAATAGGAATAATACTGAGAATGTTTTGCTTGAACAGAAATAATACTGGCAATGTTTTGCCTTAATAAGAAGAATACTAAGAATGTTTTGCTTGAATAGACACAATGCTGATACTCTGTTGCTAGCAATCACATTGCATATAAAATTATGTCTAAGAGAAAGCTCGATGCTGTGTTTTGGTCTGAGAGGCAGTCTCAGCTGGTTAATAAATACTCTTATCAAATTATAATTGGCCTAGCTGTCCTGTTATTTCCCAGTGTCCATTACAAAAGCAGTTTAACATAGAGAGGGATACAGGACCAGTCAATCAAGTCCAATGCAGGAGAAAGAATAAAATCCAAGAAGATCTTAGGAAGTCCTATACTAGTTACAACAGGAGACAAGGCGAGATGAGCACCCAGATAGCATAGGACACAAGGGATAGCAGAAAAAAGGGGCAAAAAAAAACCTCTCAGGCATTAAAGCTCTCTGATTCAATAATTATAGTACATAGGCAAACCCTTTCAAATCTATATAAAAGGAAAAGCACCAAGGCAACTCCTGAATTCTATAAACAATAAAAAAAACAGCAAAATTTAATTAAGGACTAAAGATTGACTTTACTACTGTATACGAAAAAGATGGAAAAAGAATGAAAGTCTTCACTTGAGTCTAACCATCATGAGCATGAGTGAAACCCAGAAATTCCTGGAGAAGGTGGGGTCTCATATTGGCCATAATTATTACAACTCAACAGGATATGTACATACTATCTAAGATTAAGTAAAGGCGCCAAGTCGGGTGCAGACCCCGCCCCCAAAAAATCAGAAACTAGGATTAGAAATTTTACAAAACAGAATAAAATGAAAATAATATAAAGAAATATGATGGTCTTAGATAAATGTAAGAGGCTTTCTGATTAAACACAGGGGAAAAGAGAGTAACAACAATAAGTTCAGGTATAGCATCAAAGAAAATAATTTCCTGGACATGACAACTTTAAGAATACTGAAAAAAAGTGAAATAATAAACTAAAAATTTAATTTAGAGAAGAAAATGGAAAGGAAAATTAATACCTTAGAATATATATTGGTAAAATTTATTTAGAATAGAATTGACCAAAGAGAATGAAATTACTGCAGAAGAAAAAAAAAATAAGACAATGTTTTAAAATGAAGAAAAGTGAAGAGAATGTAAAGTTATGCTATCAAAGGCAAATGACATGGAAAAGAGGCTGAAGAGAGATTATCTGAGAATGTTTAGAAACCCTTAAAGTAATGAACAAAACAAAAGTCATGGATATCTTATTCCAAATAATCATTAAAAATTAATCATAGTAAACTAGAGAGAAAAGGAAAAAAAAAGGAAGAATAATGTGTCATCTCCTAAAATAAACTCCCAAACAAAATAACACGGCCATATTTCAGAAATGTCATATTCAAAACTCCAGAGTTTCCAGTCAATAAAAATATATTGCAGAAAAAAATAATAAAGATTTAAATAATTAATGGACTAAAGCCAGGATCATTTAAAACTTGGATGTTGTCACCATAATTAGCTGGAAAGTTTGGAACACAAACTTCCTGACAGGAAAAAAGCAAAAAGTTGCACCAAGGCAATCAACTTGGCAAAAATTGAATAGAATCCTAAAAGGGAGGGAGAGAATAGACTTTCAGTGAAACTAAAGATTTCTCACAAATAGTGATGAAAAGGTCAAAACTGAATAGAAATTTTCAACTTCCTATTTAAAAAAGGAGTCATGAAAACATAGAAATATAAACGTATTTGATCAATTAGAAAAAGATACATAAAATGAAAGTTTTGTGTATATTTAAAAGAAACAAGCATCCCTAGACTCTTCTTTGTCTTTAAATCTCATAGAGAAATTTAAATAGGAAAAAAAGAAATCTTACAAAAAAGGAAGGAAAAGATGGACAGAACTCAACACAACACCTATTTATTATATTGGCTTTCCTGAAATGGAAATTTACTGAAACGTATTTTTTATCCTCTCTTACATTGTACTACGTACATGCATTCTTTTTGTTTTCTTTTCTTAGTTTGCAGTTAAGTTTCAATATTTAAGTTCATAGTATGTTTCTTTTTCTTTTCTATATTGTATCGATATTTTAGTGTTTAAAGTTTTAATATTAAACTAAAATTAAAAATCAAAATGCATACAAATTACCATAATAAAATTGAGAGAGAATTGTTGCAGTAATGAAAGTTTTGAAAGTTGGGATGAATTGATGATGAAAATATTCCATCCATAATAGACATTGACAACTTCCTGCACAGCCCTCTCTAATCTATTCTATATGTGGAGGGGGCAGGAATCAATTGCCTTTATTGTTAAATTTCAAGTAAAATAACAAAAAGAAACATACACTAGGAATTTACAGTGCCTCTGTGCTAGTCACTGGGGATACAAAGGCAGAAACAAAATTGTAGCTGGTTTATGGGGGCTTGCTTTCTAGTGAGGAGACACAGATGAAAAAAAAAATGCATCCAAAAATTGGAATAACATAGTCCCTGAAGTTCATACCACAGAAGTTGACATCTTTATGGTAATGACCCTTTTTCCTATCAGAACCAACCACTTTGAAAGAGAGTGTAAGATGAATTGTGATATATTCTATTATTATTAAATGTATATATATATAGTATATATATATATATATATTCTACCTTATGTTATTTACAAACAGATCATATCAACATTCATAGCATCAATCATGATAAGGAAACTATAAAAATGTATTAATGTATGCACAAACAAGTCACATGAATTTTGAAGAATGAATAAAATATTAAAATGTATTTAAGATAAAGTTGAGAAGGAGGAAATTAGGAAAAAAATTGTCACTCATTTAAAGTCAAAACCTTTAAATAAGTATAGGAGTTCTAGGGAGTTGTTTGAATACTAATAAAAGGGCAACCCAAAAGAGATAAGGACAGTAAGGTAAAATTTATATGAATATTTTGAGAAACATCTTGTGAGGCAAGAAAGAAATGATTGAATGAAGTTTTAGGAGAGCAACTAAGTTTGAATAGAACACCTTGTCTCAGAGGAGAGATTTAAAGCTGTTTCCTTTAACTATGAATTCTGTGCTATTGGCATTTCTGTGAGGTAAGACTGGAAAATTATTTTACTGAGGATTTTCATATTCAATATAATCTATAGAGTGCAAGAGAGCCAAGGAAAAATGCTAATAGGTGTTAGCTTTCTTATACACACACTGCATAATATTGTGCAAACTCCAGCAGTCTGCCTGCCAAAAAAGATGAAAGTACGTTACAGCAAGATTTACTGTTATAATCAAACACATTCAGGGAGATTGGGGCCAGGGAAGAGGGGAGCTGAAACATTTATTTTTTAATTGTGTTAAATTTTAATACAAGAAATTACTGATTCATAGTAACACACATTTAATTACCTTTAATGCTTTACAGAATACAGTGGTTCAAGTAGTTTTGAGGAGTTCATTTTCCCTTGTCAAAAGGCATAGAAAAAGTGATTCATTCCTAATTGCTCTATTTAAAGGAATTTCTCTCTTATAATTTTTTCTGTTGCAATATTTTTGCAATTACATGTACATTTTAACAATATTTTTTAAATTTTGAATTCTGAATTCTTTCACTCTCTTCCACTTGTCTGCCTTCCTTGAGAAGGCAAGCATTTTATTTTGATTGTATATACAAGGTTACGTAAAACATACTTCCATATAAACCATATTACCAAAGAAAACACATACAAACAAAAAAATGAAAAGAAAGTACAGAAAATGTTGCAATCTGCATTCAGAGTACATCAATGCTTTCTGAAGTTTTTTAGAAATTTTTCATCTTTTGTCCTTTGGAATTACCTTGAATCACTGTCTTAATCAGAGTAGCTAAGTCTTTCATAGTAAATCATCCCTACAATATTGCAGTGATGGTCTAATGTTATTCTGGTTCTGTTAACTTCAATTTACATCACTTCATGTAAATTTTCCAAGGTTTATCTGAAACCTTCCTACTCATCATTTCTTTTAATGAAATAGGATCCCATCACAGTCATAATACCATTACTTTTTAAGGTGCTCTCCAATGTGTGGGTGTCCTCTTATTTTCTTATTCTTTTCCACCAAAAAGGGGTGCTATAAATATTTTTGGGTCAACAAGGTCCTCTCCTCTTTTTTTCCTCCCTTTAGGATATAGACCTAGTAATGTAGTTGTTAGGTTCAAGGGTATACAGTTTTATAACTCTTTGGGGATACTTCAAATTAGTCTTATGAAGGGTTGGAGAAGTTAACAAATGCACAGCATTGCATTAGTGTCCCAATTTTTCCTTATTTGGTCTATTATTTGTCATTTTACATTGCTATCATGTTATGCAATCTGATAGAAGTAAGGGGGCATCAAAGAGTTGTTTTAATTTTTATTTCTCTATCATTAGTGATTTAGTTTAATTTATGGGACCATTGAGAGGTTTATTTCTTCTTCTGAGAAATGCCTGTCCTTATCCTTTCACCCTTTATCAACTAAGGTCTAGCTAGAATTTTATATATTTGATTCAATTCCCTATGTATTTGAGAAATAAGGTATTTATCAGAAAAAAAAAAAACTTCCTGCAAATTTTCCCAGTTTCTTGTTTCCCATTTAATTCTGGCTGCATTAGTTATGTTTGTTTAAAGGATTTTTAATTTCATGTAATCAAAATTAACCATCTTTTTATTTAATATTTTATAACTGTTTTTATACTCCAGTAACTTGTTGATAATAGCACCCATTATGCTTAAGCTATTGTTTTTGTTTTTCCATTTAGAGCTCATCTTGTGTGAGATGTTAATCTATGCCTAGATTGTGCCAAACTACTTTCAAATTTTAATATTTTTTTTCCAAATACTGATTTCTTATCTCAAAAGCTTGGATCTTTATATTCAACAAACACTATTTTGCTAGGGTCACTTACTACTGTTTGATATATATTTTATATTTTCCACTGATCCATCACTCTCTTCCTTAGGACCAGATTGTTCTGATGATTACTAGGTTTTTAATACAGTTTGAGATCTAGGACTTGTCGTCTACCTTCCTTAACTTTTTTATTCATTTACTAATCTTTATCTTTTGTTCTTCCAGATGTATGTTGTTATTATTTTGTAAAATAATTCTTTGGTTGCTTGATTGGTATGACATGAGTAAGTAAATTAAGTAGATTTCCCATTTACAATATATTGCTTCTCCTTGCTGATGTGCAACAGATACTTCTCCAGGTGTTTAGATCTCTCTTTATTTGTATGAAAAGAAAAAAAAAAGATTTGAAATTGTGTTAAAATTGTTGGATTTTTCTTAGCAGGTAGACTCCCAAGTATTTTATATTGTCTGAAATTATTTACAATGAAATTTCTCTTTCTATTTCTCTTTATATCTCTTTCTGCTGAATATTTGTTGGCAATATATAAAAATACTGATTATTTGTGTGGGTGTGTGTTACATCCTGAAACTCTGGTGAATTTGTTAATTATTTCAACCAAGTTTTAAGGTAATTCCTTTGGTTTCTTTAAGTATAGCATCATATCATCTGCAAAAGGGATAATTTGGGGGGATTTTAATTGTATATTTTTATTCCTTCAAATAGGAATTTGAAGGGGAAGTGAAAGGGGAATTCAGCCCAGGATAGGAAGAATCCCAGCAAGCCAGCAGCAAGTTCCATCTCAGGAAAGCAGTATTCTGCTTTGTAAAGTGTTTTATCATCTTCAGTATTTTGTCCCTTTTTTAAGAAGCAGTTATATTTTCCATAATTTTCTTACATCACTCTTATTTCCTTTCCCAATTTTCCCTTGCCCACTATCTTCTCTTTCTTAAACTCTTCTAGAGATTCTTCTTGTATTTGTGTTCAATTAATATGTATCTTTGAGGCTTTACTTAGAGCTGTTTTCAAGTTGTCTTCTTTTGAGTTTATGTCTTAAACTTTCCTACCACCGTAGTACTTTATTATTATCAAATTCTTTATTATTGTTGTTTTCCAATTTTTGTTTCCAGTTTATGTTTTTTAATCTTTGAATTTTATGCTATAATTGTCCTCTTCTAACTTGATGATAACAAGGCAGCATCCTAAGTTTGAGACTTTTTTGTGTTACCATTTTCAGATTTAGTTGTGGGGGTCTACAAGTTTAAGGCAGCATCAAAGTGATGTGATTTGGGAGAGTTATGTTCACTAATGTGCTGGACTTTACCTAGAAAGTCGCCCTGATCATGTAGTCCTCCGCATCCACAAGACTTGATCCTTTTCTTCCTCATCTTGGTACTGTAACCAGGGACCCTGCTCACTTGTAGCCATCAACCACCAGTGTTTTTTTTTTCCCTCTAACTACAACCCAGAACTTCCTATGAACAATAGTACTGGCAATCAGTGCCAGCTGTACCCAGTGCCAGCAAAGTGTGGGCTCTATTCTTTTGCTGACCAGTTGTCCTCTTGACTCCCTGACTCTTCTCTAAGCTGAGAGGACCACCAGCTGTTGCTGCTGCAGTCACCATTGTTATCACTTTGGGCTCCACACAAGCCTCTAATCTGGTATGACAGACTTCTCTCACTGACTCCCTAAGTATTCTTGGGAAGGTAAAAGGTCATCCTGACTTTGTATCATCTCTGCCACTCTAAAATTTTATTTGAATAGTTATCTTAAATTTTTTTTTACTGGGGAATGTTGGCAGGGTTCAGCTGGGTGATGGTCCCTCATCCATCATCTTGGTTCTTCTTACATAATTTTCATGCCACATTTATTCAAATGCCATAACTTGGCTTTCACATTTCAGAAATTAGAACCTATTATTGGAAAATAACAGATCAAGGAACAATATATTTTGTAGATGCATTTATAGGAATGTGTCTATTAAAATGATATTTTGGTGGGGTCTCTACCAATGACAAAAATATGTTGAGGTTTCATCATGTGTGTCAGTGGAACAATCTCAAAGAATTTAAAACCAGATTACCTCTATTCCAAATATAAGCGTTTATTGAGTTTGATACTTTTCTCAGTTCCAAGAGGAACCAGCAAATTCAGAAAGAACAAGATTGATTTTTATAGAATACAGATGCAATTACAAAAGAGAAATCATGAATATTAAAAGGATAGGAAGGGTTAGTTAAAGAATTAGGTAATGGAGAAGGGGAGTTAGCCAGAGTGGTACTGCACATACAATTACCCACAATGCATACAGAAAAACTCACTGGGGGAGTATATATGATATTATAATAAGCTTTCTCCATCATAAGTTTACACTAAGTCAGTTCTTTACTATTATCATGCAGGTGCCTACTTAGGGAAAGTTCCTTCTATTGTTTCGGGGTCCACATCCTGCTTGGGTATTCTGGTGGTGCTGCTTTATGACTGCCTGACTATTGCAGTCCTGTCTGAGACTAAATGGATATGGTTCTGATTGGGCTCATGCAAAGAACTGTTTCTGTGGTAAATATGAGGAATGTGTCTTGGGGCAGTTACTGGCCATAGGCAGTGGCTGAGATCCCATCATATGGACATGCTCGCACTTCTGTGAGAAATACAAGTTCATGGACACACATGCTGTACTAGAAACCAGTAAGGCATATATGAAGAAGTTAAGATATTGGTGGGGGGAAGTTTAGGTAGGTAATTAAGTTACAATATTTGGACTGGGGACAGATTTATTATGATTCCATCAACTGCACTTTTTTTTGACATTCTACTCTTTGGGGGATCTTTGAATTAGAAATAATTATCCATATTTCTTTTACCTTTTCAAATGGGCTCAAACCTAAAATGGAAATGCATCTGTGAACTTTATTATATGAAACATATCCATAAGAATCCTGAAAAGGAAAAACTGTCAATTTGAAACAGAAACAATCCATCAGTTCTTTTCCCTCCCTTAGAGTCATATGTCCATGAGAATTTTCTCAATATTTAAAAGATTTCAGATTGCCTCAGAAGAAACTGCAAACATTTCTATGAACTGATGCAGAGTAAATTGTTCATATCTGCAGTTTGAATCTTGAATGTCATTAGTTTTCTCTTGAGAACAGAGTTGGTTTGCATCTCTGTTGCAAGAGGAAGCAATCCTTGAAATTGCTTCCTGTTTAGAATGCTACTCTTGTCTGTCCTTATAGAGAATGCATGTGCATCCTGCTGAAAGTACATAACAGTGCCTTGAATTTTCTCATAAATTGTCTCAGGATTGGACCATTTGTCTTTGAAAGTAGTAATGTCAAGCTCAAAAACAAGTGGACTGCTAAATTGTATATATCCCTGTGGGTTACATATTAACTTAGAAAACCACAAATTAATAATATCTGCATTTTTTATTTTTGTTATATTTTCTAATTATATTTTAGGATTTTGGGGGACTCACTAGAAAATGATATGGACCCCATCAGTTCATAGGCCAAGTTTTTGACATCTTTGTTTTAAAGGTAACTACCCTCATAGATAAACTTTTGACAGACAAATTAGAGCTTCCATTCCAATTAAACCAAAGAAATTTTGCATACTTCATAAAAGAATGACATGGCCAAAATGCATCATTGCCTTTATTAGTTTATTAGATTATAAATTATTGCATTATCTCTGTAATCCACTCCTTTCTGGGATTATATCAAATAGCTTATCAATATTCTTTATGTTCAGGAGGCAGAGGGAAGATTTTGGAAGGGGATCAAAGTCACTCTCCCCACCCCACTCCCAATGCATACATATACACACACATAAACACAATAAAAATTTCTAAAAGTGAATTAATCTTAATTTTCTTTCCCTAATTTTATTTGTTTGTTTTTAAAAACACCAAATCCTTCATGTCATTCAAACAGAAAACATCATAGAAATTTCCATTTCGGAAGGTGGTGGCAAGGAAGCAGAAAAACTCCATAAGTTCCCCCCATAATCACCTCAAATACATATAAAATATTACTCTAAACAAATTTTAGAGCTACAGAACCCACAAAGTGAGAGTGAGAAACAAATCTTCTACTGAAGGTAGTCCAGCAGACTGGCAAGAAGGGTCCATCACAGTGTTCTGGGAGCCAAACCCATCCCCACGTGAGAATGTGGTTTTAGCCCCAGGGTGGTGCCAAACAGCAGTGGCTAAAGCAAATTTGGGAGAGTGGATCGCCAGCAGATGTGGCAGTTTTCGGACTTCTCAATTATCTAATACCAAAGATAAAATAAAATATCAGTGAAGAACTCTGTTGCAACTGCACAGAGAAGTCTCTGCCTAAGAGTGAGAAGCAGCAGAGATGCAGTGGAGGTACACTGGCCATGCAGCTGCCTCCACATGTTTGCTTCAGAGCTCCTGGACTGCAGATTGTATTGGGGCCAGGTGACCATTAAAAGGCTAATCGCTCTTGCTTTAACCTTCCTAGATCTGGTCTGCGGTCTTGGGTGATGGTCCTCAGGTGTGTGAGCAGTGATCTAGAGCATGTGGGGCCTGTAGCAAGGGTGCCCATGTAATAGCACTAGCAGCTACAAAAACACCATCAAGGTGAGACAAAACTCGCCCATCCAGATTCAGAGTTCTACTATGGCAAAGAGCTCAAAAGTCAAGTAATTTAGTGACAACATGAGCAAGCAAAGGAAGCAAAGCAAGCACAGCAATCCAATTTTAGATTTCTTTTGCAGGGACAAAAAAGATGAAAGCATGGATAGGGAGGAAGACAAAAATATCAGAACTCCTGCAGCAAAAGCTTCCAAGAAAAATATGGAATGGTTACCGGGCATGGAGGAGCTCAAGAAGGCTTTTGAAAATCAAGTAACAGAAATAGAGGAAAAATTGTGAAGAAAAATGAGAATGATACAGAAAATCATGAAAAGAGAGTCAGCAACCTGACTGAAGAAAATAACACCTTAAAAAGTAGACTAACTCAAAGGCCGAAAGAGTCACAAAAAACCAATGAGGAAAAGAATGCCTTAAAAAGCTGAAATTGCCAGATGGAAAAAGAATTTCAAAAGCTCACTGAAGAGAATAATTCCTCCCAGAATTGTATTGGAGCAAATGGAAGCTAACAACTTTATGAGAAAATAAGAAACTCTTAAGCAGATACAAAGAAATGCAAAAATAGAAGGCAATGTGAAGTATCTCATGGAAAAAAACACAATGACCTGGAAAATAGATCTAGGAGAGATAATTTAAAAGTTATCAGACTACCTGAAAGCCATGATCAAAAAAAGATCATAGAAATCATCCTTCAACTAATTTGGAAGGAAATTTGCCCTGATATTTTAGAACCAGAGGGCAAAATAGAAATAGAAAGAACTCAATGATCACCTCTTGAAAAAGATCCCAGAAAGAAAACTCCTAGGAATATTAGAGCCAGGCTCAAGAGGTCCAAGATCAAGGAGAAAATATTACAAGCAGCCAAGAAGGAACAATTGGAATATTGTTTAAACACAATCAGGATAACACAGGATTGAACAGCTTCTATATTAAGGGATCAAAGGGCTTGGGATATGATATTCCAGGTGTCAGAAGATCTATAATTAAAACCCAGAATCACATACCCAGGAAAATTGAGCATAATGTTTCAGGGGAAAATAAGATGATTCAATGGAAGAGAGGATGTTCAAGCATTATTGATGAAAAAACAGAATTTAATAGAAAATTTAACATTCCAATACAAGAAGCAAGAGACACAAGAGAAGCTTAACAGGAAAAAGAAACCCTAAAGAAATTATCAAGGTTCTACTATTTACATTCCTACATAGAAAAATGATAATTATAACTTATGAAACTTTTCTCAGTATGAGGATAGTTGAAGGGAATACAAATGTGTGTATATGTATGTATGCTTGTATGTTTGTATATATATACATATATATGGATGTATATATACTTATGTGAGTGTGTGTATATATGTGTACAAGTATACATAGACTGAGTATACAGGATCCATTGAATAGGAAGGGGTGATATTTAAAAGGTGAAATTGAGAGGTGAGAGAGCAATATAATGACAGGAGATGGAAACAGACAGAATGGGGTAAATTATCTCATATAGAAGAGGCAAGGGATAGCTGTAACAATGGAGGGGAATAACAGGAAGGCAAAAGGGAATGGGTGAACCTTACTCTAACTGAATTTGGTTTAGCGAAGGAATTATATACACCCTAAATTGGGTATCTCGCCCTATAGGAGAGTAGGGGGGAAAGGGATAAAAGGGGGGGGTGATGGAAGGGAAGGCAGGTTGGCCAAGGGTAGTTAGAAGCACCCACTTTTGAAAAAGGGAAGGGTCAAAGTAGAGAATAGAACAAGTGGGGGGCAGTATAGGATGAAGGGAAATATAGTCAGTTTTTCACAATATATCTGCTATGAAAATGTTCTTTGTAGATACACATGCACAAACTATATTGAATTGCTTATATTCCCAGTAAGGGTGGGTGATGAGGGAGGAAGGGAATGAATCTGAAAGTCAAAGTGTTAAAATCAAAATTTTAAATATGTATTATCATTATTGTTATTATTATTATTATTATTATTATTATTATTATTATTATTTTATATGCAACTGGGAAATAAGATACTGGGGTATGGAGATCAATCTTGCCCTACAGTAAAGTCAGAAGTAGAATGGGGGAGTATATAGGAGGGAGCAGAGTGGGGGAAGAGGTATACAGTGGGATGGCTGTTTTGTGGTAATGGGTAGGGGAAAGAATGGGAGAAAATTTGTTACTCAAAATCTGGTGCTAATGAATGATGTAAACTAAAAATAGCCATAACATTTAATTTCAAAAAAAGATATTCCTATTTCTAAAACTGCTACCTGAATTGTTATCAGTGACTAAGTCACTGCCAAATATTTTTGTTTGTTTGTTTTCCATGTTCACCTTTCTCACCTTCTTATCAGCATTTATTTGAACATCAAAGGACTTTGGATAATATTTGCTCTTGGGTTTTGAAGTACTTCATTTTTTTTCTTTTCCTATTTCTTTAACTCCTTTGACTCTGTCTATACTTCTGGTTTTTATTATTCTTCCTAATATTTTAGTGTAGGTATTCCTCAGGCTCCTATCATAAGTACACTGTTGTTTTTTGAGCACGCTTTCCCTTGTTAAAATCATTTGTTCTTTAAGGTTTGATTACAAATCAGATAATACATAGAAAACTACCAAATAATTACCTTCAGCACCAACCTGTCTTCCAAACTGCTGACTGACATTCTTATCCATGTTCCAAGTATCTCTACCAATACAAGTCACTGTCAAAAGAAACTCAAAATGTCCCAGATTCGGGGCCTTTTTTACTCCCAACTATGTGAGCCTAACACAATCATCCAATTTCTTTTGAAGTCTTTAGAGCTAGAAGTATTTGTGGCTTGTTCTTATTGTTCTCCCTAGCAATGGATCAGTTTATTCATGTTCATTTACTCTTACCTAGACAAATTCAACTGCCTCCTAACCCATTTCTTTGCAGCTAGTTACTCCTTGCCTAATTTATTCTATGAAATGATGACCAAGTACTCTTCCAAAAGCAGGGCTCTATGTTATCTATGTAGTCAAACTTTCTATGAATCTAAAATCTACTTAATGTAACCCAACATATATTGTTTCTTCACTTGTTTTTTGGTCTGGCATTTAATGCTTTCTATAATTAAACACTAAGAAACTTTTGGTCATGAAAGCTAAGCTACTGCAAAATTGGATTATCATCTGCTTACAATGCTATATTCTCTCACATAGAATGTTTACAAATATCTATTTCTTCTACTTTCAACTTTTTTATAATAACTGAACATTTTAGTCTTATAATTTTAAGCTTTAATTATGTGGAGGGGATAGAGGGAGAGGGCATTAACCATTGGGATGATTAGGAGAGGTATTTTGTAGGACATGGTACCTGAAGAAAGCTAGGGTTTCTAATGGGAAGAGAGGTGAGGAAGGGGGTGTGTTCTAGGAAGAGGAAGATGCCTTTTGTCAAGGCATGGTGGCTAAACCTTATTTGACAGAAGCAAACTGACCTGAGAGAGAAAGAGAGGACATAGGTCACCCAGGCTTGTGGGGCAGCCAATTTCCAGTGTCCTTTCCTCTCAACCTGAGTTCCTTCTGACTTTTCAGTAACAAAGACAGGATGTGTTATGGACTTGTTATCCCCACTGATGGAAAGCAACATAATATATAGTCTGTGAGGTGCAGAGAAAGAGCTCTGCACCAGGAATTAGGGCTGCTAGACTCTCCTTCTGGCTCTTTAGTTGACATACTTTTAAGTTTCTATCCACTCAAGGACCAGTTTAAATTTTATCCATTCCTTAACACTTTCCTTGAAGCTTTAACCAGAATTAATTTTCACCTCTTTTGAATTAATGTAATACTTTCTACTTACATCTATACTTTAACTTACTATTATGTATGGGTGAGGGGGAGACATATACCTTGATTTTTTTTCCATTAGGTCATAATCGCTTGACAGGGCAAGAGCATCACCTTATTCTCTTTATTACACACAATCCTGAGCTCAGTAAAAAGCCTGATACTAATGGATTAAAATATTATACACACACACACACACACACACACACACACATTGGATGAATGGATGAGTTAAGAAATGATTCCTCTTTCACTGGAGTCTACTCATTCAATTCTGCATAATATGGTTGCATAATATAAATGGTATTACTCTCAACATACTAAAAAGTCAACTTTGTGAAAGTAACGTCCATTTCACTCTTGCTATTATGTCTCCAGCACCACATAAATGGAAGAAAATGCCTGATTTAAAATTGTTTTTAATTTTTTTCATCTTTATCAATTCATTTATTTACTTTTAGTTTACAAGATTCAGTTCCACAATTCCTTGAGTTTCAAATTGTATTCCCTTCCCTCCCTTCCCCACATCATGGTGGCAAACAACAAAGTATAGAGTCTGCAAATACTTTCACATTGCACATAAGTCAGGTTATAAAGCAGGATTGTAACTGATAGAATGAACAATAGGAAAGAGGAAACAAAATCAAACAAGAAAAAGAAAGAGATCAGGTAGTTTGCTTCAATCTGCATTCAAACTCTGTTCTTTCTAGTTCTTTCTCTGATTGTAGACATCTCTCTACATCACAAGTCTTTTGGAGTAGACTTGTAACCCTACATTAGTGAGAAGAGTCCAGTCTACCAATGTTCGTTGTCACAAATATGTTGTGTCTGTAATTGTGTACAAATTTATTCTAGTTCTTATCTTCTCACTCAGCATCAGTTCATATAAGCCTCTCCAAGTAAATATCAAGTCCATCTGCTCCTTGTTTCTTATAGAACAATAGTATTCCATTACATTCATATACCACAACTTGTTTAGCCATTCCCCAATTGATGGGAATCCCCTTAATTTCCAATTCTTTGCCACCACAAAAATAACTGCTAGAAATATTTTTGTACATATGGATCTTCCTCCCACTTCTGTGACCTCTTGGGGCTATACCCCTAGAAGTGTTATTGTTGGATCAAAGGAAATGAAATTACTAATAACCCATTGGGCATAGTTTCAGATTACTCTCCAAAATGGCTGAATCAATTCACATCTCCACCAGCAATGCTTTAGTGTTCCAATTTTTCCACTTCCTCTCCAGTATTTCTCATTTTCCTGTTTTGTCATCTTAGCCAATCTGACTGGTGATATGTGGTACCTCAGAGTGTTTTTAATTTGCATTTCTCTAATCAATAGTGATTTAGAGCCTTTTTTTCAAGTGCTTATAGATATTTTTAACTTCTTCCTCTGAAAACTGCCTGTTCATATCCTTTGACTATTTAGCAACTGGGGAATGACTTCTATTCTTACCAATTTGGCTCAATTCTCTGCATATTTTAGAAATGAGGCCTTTATCAGGGATATTGGTTGTAAACATTTTTCCCAATTTTCCACTTTGCTCTTAATCTTGGTTACATTGGCTTTGTTTTTACAGAAGCTTTTTCAATTTCATGTAATCAAATTCATCCATTGTGCATTTTATAATGCTCTTTAATTTTGTTTGGTCATAAAGTCTTCCCCGCTCCATAAATCTGACAGGGAAACTATTCCTTGCTTTCCCAGACTGCTTACAGTATCACTTTATAACTAGATCATGCACCCATTTAGACTTCATTTTGGTGTATGGTGTTAGATAATGTTCTATGCACAATTTCTGCCATACTATACTCCAGGTTTCCTAGCAGTTTTTTGTGAAATAGTGAGTTCTTATCCCCAAAACTCGGGTCTTTGGGTTTATCAAACAGTAGAATACTATAGTCATTGAGTGCTGAGTCTCATACCCAATCGAATACAGATTGAAATATGTTTTAGCTAGACCACCTTCCCTAGGACTTCTTTTTATTAATTCCCTTTATATTCTGTATATTTTGCTCTTCCAAATTGTTTGTTATATTTTTTCTAGTTTTTATATAGTAATTTTTTTGCAAATTGGTATGGCACTAAATATGTAATTTAATTTAGGTTAAATTGTCATTAGCTGAACCTAGAAATGAGCAAGTGATATTTTTCCAATTAGTTAGAACTGACTTTATTTGTGTGAAAAGTGTTTTGGAATTGTGTTCATAAAGGTCCTGGGTTTATTTTGGCAGGTAGATTCCCAAATATTTCATATCATATTCAGTAACTTTAAATGGGATTTCTCTTTCTATCTCTTACTGTTGGATTACCTTAGAAATATACAGGAATGCTGAGGATTTATGTGGGTTTATTTTATATCCTGCAACTTTGTTAAATATATTTATTGACTCAAGTAGTTTTTTTTTCTTGATTCTCTAGGATTCTCTAAATATATCATTATATCCTTTGCAACGAGTGATAACTTGGTCTCTTCTTTGCCTCAATTCATTTCTTTGATTTATTTTTTTCTTCTCTAATTGATACCGCTAACATTTCTATTACCATATGGATTAAGAGGGGTGATAGTAGATACCCTTGTTTCACCCTGAATCTTATTGGATATGCTTCTAGCTAATTCCCATTGCATATAATACTTGCTGATGCTTTTAATTAAATGCTACCTATTATTTTAAGTAAAGCTTAAGTCTTTGATCAGGAAGGATTTATTCCAGGAATGCAAGGATGTTTTAATATTAGGAAAACCATCAGTATAATTGATCAACACCAAAAATAGCAGAAACCACATGATTATCTCAATAGATACAGAAAATCCTTTTAATTAAAAACAATAGAATGTATCAGAAAAAAATATAGTCTTCCTTAAAACAATCCCTCTTTGACCCCAAACCAATGAGAGTAAATTTCATGCAGTGCTCTTCTCCCTCCCTCCTTTCTCTCTATTATAATAAATTTTGTGACCCTTCATGTTAGAATCTTAATCTTAATTGACTATATTGATTGCTCTTTGAACCAGAAACAATGAGAATAATATTCAAATGATGTTCATCTCCCTCTCTCCTTCCCCTCTACTATCATATGACTTTATGCCTCTTCGTATGGCATAATTTACCTTTTTCTGCCTCATCCTTTCCTTTTATCCCATTACAGTCCCTTTGAACCCCTTAGTAAGTTTTTTTTTAATCATCAGATTTGTTATTTTATTCCCACACCGTCTATCTTTGTATATCCCTTTTAAATTTCATGATAATCATATAAATTACAATATTGAGAGGTATATACATCTCATATAGGGATGTAAACAGTTTGCTCTTATTGCATGCCAAGTTATGTTCATGTGTTCATGAATGTACATGTGTGTGTGAGAGTGTGTGTTTTCCTTGTGTACCTTTTTATATCTTTCTTGAGTATTGTAATTGGAGATCAAATTTTCCATTTGACTCTGCCTTTTTCATCAGTAAAGTCTGTAATCCACTATTTCATTAAATGGCCATCTCCTTGCCTGGAAGTCTATCCTCTGTTTTGCCAGATAGTTAGTCCTTGGTTGCAGTCAGTTCTTTTGCCTTGCAAAATATCAAATTATAATCCCTCCAATCTTTTAATGTAGAAGATGCTAGGTCCTGTGTAATCCTGAATGTAGTTCCATGATATTTGACTTATTTCCTTTTGGCTGCTTGCCATATTTTCTCCTTAACCTTGTAATTCTGGAATTTGGCTACTACCTTTCTTGGAGTTTTCAATTTGGGATCTCTTTCAGGAGGAGTCCAGTGAATTGTTTCAATAACTATTTTACCTTCTGATTCTAAAAATTCAGGACAGTTTTCTATGACAATCACTTGCCGGATGTTGTCCATGGTGTTTTTTTCATCATGGCTTTCTGGTAGACCAATAATTCTTAGGTTACCTCTCCTGGACCTGTTCTCCAGGTCAGTTGTTTTTTTCTAGTGAGATGTTTTACACTATCTTCTAATTTTTCAATCTTCATATTTTGCTTGATTAAATCTGTGTGCATCATGGAGATTTGAGCTTTGATTTGACTGATTCTAATTATTAATGAATTATTTTCTTCAGTTTGTTTTTGAAGGTCCTTTTTTTAGGGAGGCATTTTCTCTAGTTAGATTTTGAACCTCCTGTCCCATTTCACAAATTTTACTTTTTAAGGACTTGATTTCTTCAGTGAGCATTTTTTCCCCAATTTGGTCACTGTATATTTAAATTTATCTTCTACCTCTCTAATTTGGCCTTTAAAATCTTTATTGAGCTCCTTCAAGAATGCTTTTTTGGGCTTGAGACCAGTTCATATTTTTTTTCTGTGCTCTCAGGTATGAGTACAGAGTCCATGTTGTCCTCTGTATTTGGTTGTTCTTGCTCACTATAATAAGCTCAAGTCAATTTTTCTCACCTTTCCCTTCTTCATCTCAGCTTCATTCTTTCCCATTGTGATCTTCTATGTTCTAATTTCTCAGGCTGGGAGCTAAGGGCCTGGTTGTTGACTTAGCATGCTGTAGCCTCTGGTTTTCTAGACTGAGGCCATGGCCAGGATTCTCAGTGTTTCCCCTGAGTTACCCTGAGGCTCACAGAGTAACCTGTGGGGGAGGGGTGGTCTGGCCACTTCAGATTTCAGCCTCTATGCTCTTGGGCTACAGCTCAGGCAGTCTCAACAATTGGTGGCTGGCAGCACTGGTGTCTGCAGATTCCCCTGATAGTGCTGAGGTGCTCCTGGGCTTGTGTTATTAGTGCTTGCTGGCTCCAGCATCCTAGGCTCTGGGAGCTCTTGCTGGTCAGGTGAAGTGGGGCTTGTTGGGACCCCTCACACCCTTCACTTTAGACTTCTTACTGGCTCAGTTGTAACCTTTCTCAATGACTCCTGAGCCTTATTCTATTTTAGGCTTTTACTCTAGGTTTTCTAGATTAGGGTAGGGGAATTGGAGGAGATAGAGTTTACTTTGCCATCTTGGCCTCTGAAAAATCAGGTAGGTGATTTTTAAACTTTCAGGCTGTGGGCTGATAATGCCAGGAGAAGCTGCTGCCTCTGCTTCAGTCCCTGTGTTTTCTTTTACCCAGCTCTGATGTATCCTCTGGTCCTATGGTAAGAAGCTTTTGAGATGGCTATGAATCACCCTTGGGGTGCATGAGTCTGCTGGCTCAGGCTCCTTCTAACTGCACAGTATTCTGCTCTCTAGTCTGCCCTGATGGAGCATCCACATGCTCCCTGCTCCACCTGCCTATCCCACTTAGGCACTTTCCTGGGCTGGATTCTGCCATGGACTGTCTCCCAGTGGTTTCTGTCAATCTAAAATCTGTTCAGATTCACTTTTTAAGTGTAGTGACTGGATTCACAGAGGAACTTAGAAAACTTACTGTTTCCATTCTGCCATCTTGGCTCCACCCCACTAAAATTTATTTAATATTCAACTATTTTAGTCATAGAAAGATCTAAATAATGACCATTGACACTATTTCCTAAAGGATTATATGGAGAACTTTGGTTCTGGAATAAATTTTAAAAACCAACTAAAATCATTTTAAGAATAAGGAAATTGGAGTCCAGAGAAACTATCATGAATTCAATCGGTCTTTGAGTGAATGGTCTCTGTCTGTCCATGTAGAATAGTCCTTCACCTTATATCTCCATCCTTTATTCACTACACTTAATTTTTAAACTATACATATCATAATTCCTTAGATAGTACTATCTAAATATATTTTCTGTTCCCTACTCACATATTCTTTTCAAATGAATTTTGAATAGCTAATTCTTATTATCTGTAATACCTTCTGCTTATCTACTTAAAGTTCCAATTTAAATTGACATATATTTCTTTAAAATCTTACAACTGTTAACCAAACATTGCTTAGGAGTTTTTTTGATATCCAATAAAGCATTGTTCAAAAAAAATGTATGAATGCTCTTTTGAACATGTAGTATTATTGTGTTTCATTACAGAACCTGCATATGCATGCATACATATTCATACATATATTCATATATACGTGTGTATACACACATACCCAGACAAACACACAACTCTATGTGTATATAACACATTGACCAATTACAATAATGCCATAGGATTCCCAGTGATATGGGGGGGGGATGTATCCCCATAGATATTCTAATTAAAGAAGGAATATTGAGAAGAATTTTCCATAATTATTTAAAGTTAATTTAATGTGTTCTTACAAAAGTGATTGTATGTTCTAATGTCAGAAAAAAGAAAAAAAAAGATAATCCTTGATGTCTACATATCAGTTTACTACGAATCTGGCAGAGTAATAGAAAAATATTCACATATACTAAAAAAATTATTTCTGAGAGAATAAATTTTTAACAGGCTTCTCAACCTAATAAAGTCAATAAAAACTAACTTTAATTAAAAACATTTCTTTTCTTTTGGTAGCTTTTATTTATTTTATTTTTTTTTAATTTTCCCTACACTTAATAGTTTCTGTTTCTCTATTACAAGTAAAGGTAGCTTTTGACATTCATTTTTGAAAAAAAATTAATTTCCAAATTTTCCTGCTCCCTCCTCTGCCCTATCCTAAAGATAGCAAGCAAATTGATATGGTTTAAATATTTACAATCATATTAAATGTATTTCCACATTAATCATGTTGTGAAAGAAGAATCAGAATAAAATAGAAAAGCCATGAGAAAGAAGAAACTAAAACAAGCAAAAATAATATTTCAATCTTCATTCAAACTTCATACTTCTTTTTTCTGGATGTATTTAACATTTCCCATCAAGAGTCTTTTCAATTGAGTTACTGAGAAAGCTAGGTCTATCATAGATAATCATAACACAGTGTTGCTGTTGCTGTGTACAATGTTTTCCTGGTTCTGTTCAATTCCCTCAACATCAGTTCCTGTTAAATGTCTTTAGTTGTTGTTTTTTTTTGTTTTTTGTTTTTTTCTGAAATCTGCCTACTACTCATTGTTTCTTATAACACAATAGTATTCCACTACATCTATTACATAGTTCAGTCATCCTACAGTTGATGAGCATTCCCTCAATTTCCAATTGTTTGCCACCACTAAGAGATCTGCTACAAATATGTTGGAAATTTTGAGTTCTTTTCTCTTTTTAATGATCTCTTTGGCATACAGATATCCAGGATATAATACGATAATATCACAATGGAGGTATTGTTGGATCACATTTTTACAGCCCTTTGGGAAGAGTTCAAAATTGCTCCTCCAAAGGGTTTGATAAGTTCACAACTCCAGCAATAATGCATTACTATTCCAATTTAATGGAAAATATGTATCATGGAAACAAATGAAGCTCAAACTGATTTTTGAACATTCAAAATAATTTTCAAAGATTAAACTCATATCAGCACTGTAGTCAACAAAGTGCCAAGATTTCATTTGTAAACTGAGAAAGACTATAAATAAATTGTATCTCTCTTTCCCCAAATGGATGAGAATTGGAAGGGACAAAGGCCAGCCCCACGGAACCCAAATTCCTTTTTTCCCCAAATGAGAAGCAAACCAAATGAGACATTGTCTTTGAAATCAAGAGTGATCTTTATTAAACAGGTATAACATGAATATATAGAATAGACCCAGTATAAAAGATAATCACGGTGGCACCTAGAGTCCAAGACAAGTATAAAAAGCAAGATAAGTGGGATGTTGGACATGTCAGGATGGGACCAAGAATCCAGGGTTAACTGACAGCCTTTCTCCTGAGACCATTCAAAGTTGACTTGAGTTACTCAAACTGCAGGTTCTTTAGTTCCAGCTAGGTTTCACACTTGGTCACCACAAATGACTGTTGATTTGTCAAGGCATTTTGTATGCTGATTGATCAAATCCATCCTATATAGCTCCTCTCAGTTCTCTGGATAATTGCTGGGGCTCAAGCAAATCAAGGTAGTTAGTATATCAACTTTTGCACTTTTTTAAAAATTTATTAATTTGTTTGCTTCCTTTTAGTTTACAGGATTCAATTCCACAATTCCTTGAATTTCACATTTTGTTCCCCCCTCCCCCCCCACCATGGCAGCTTAAAGTCAAGTATAGGATCTGTAAATACTTTCACATTATACATTGGTCAGGTTATAAGGACCGATTGTACTAGCTGGAATGAAAAATGGTAAAGGGGACATAAAACCAAATAAGAGAATGAAAAAGATTGCTTCCACCCAGATATAAACTTAGTTCTTTCTAGTTCTTTCTCTGGATGCACATTTTTGTCTCCATCATGCTTCTTTTGGGATTGACTTATATCCCTGCATTGCTGAGAAGAGTCCAGTTTATCAAAGTTGATCATCACACATACGTTGTGTCTGTAATTGTGTACAGATTTCTCCTGGTTCTACTCTTCTCACTCAGTATCAGTTCTTTTAAGCCTCTCCAGGTGAATATGAAGACTGCCTGCTCCTCATTTCTTATAGCACAATAGTATTCCATAACATGCATATACCACAACTTGTTCAGCCATTCCCCAATTGATGGGCACCCCCTTAATTTCCAATTCTTTGCCACCACAAAAAGAGCTGCTATACACATTTTTGTACATATGGGTCTTTCTCCCATTTCTATGATCTCTTTGGGATATAACCCTAGGAGTGGTATTACTGGATCAAAGGGTATGAAAGTATTTATATCCCTTTGGGCATAATTCCAGATTGCTCTCCAGAAAGGCTGGATCAGTTCACAACTCCACGAACAATGCATTAGTGTTCCAGTTTGCCTACATCCTCTCCAGCATTTGTCATTTTCCTGTTTTGTCATCTTAGCCAATCTGACTGGTGAGATGTGGTACCTCAGAGTTGTTTTGATTTGCATTTCTCTAATCAATAGTGAATTAGAGCATTTCTTCATGTGCTTATATATAGCTTTAAATTTTTCTCTGAAAACTTCCTGTTCATATCCTTTGACCATTTATCAATTGGGGAATGACTTGTATTCTTATAAATTTGACTCAGTTCTCTGCATATTTTAGAAATGAGTCCTTTGTCAGAGATATAGGTTGTAAAGATTCTTTCCCAATTTCCCACTTCCCTCTTAATCTTGGTTACATTGGTTTTGTTTGTACAGAAACTTTTCAATTTCCTGTAATCAAAATTATCCATTTTACATTTTATGATGTTCTCTAATTCCTGTTTAGTCATAAAGTCTTTCCCTCTCCACAAGACTGATAGGTAACCTATTCCATCAGCAAGTATTATATGTAATGGGGAGAAGCTAGAAGCATTTCCCATGAGGTCAGGGGTGAAACAAGGGTGTCCACTGTCACCCCTCTTATTAAATCTGGTACTAGAAATGTTAGCAGTAGCAATTAGAGAAGAAAAAGAAATCAAAGGAATCAAGTTAGGCAAAGAAGAGACCAAACTATCACTCTTTGCAGATGATATGATGATATACTTAGAGAATCCTAGAGAATCAAGTAAAAAAACTGCTTGAGACAATAAATAAATTTGGCAAAGTTGCAGGATATAAAATAAACCCACCTAAATCCTCGGCATTCCTATATATTTCCAATGAAATTCAATAGCAAGAAATAGAAAGAGAAATCCCATTTAAAGTTACTGTAGACATTATAAAATATTTGGGAATCTACCTGCCAAAATTTCCGCGCTTTTAAAGACTCTTAAAAAGATATTCTAAAATTATACTTCACGCAGACTTTCACAACTTATCGTTTAGATGTTCGTTACAATGATATTTTAAATATACTTTGTAGATTTATGTCTTCTGCAAGTTTAATCAGCTCTCTAATGACTATAAGGAAAATTGAGTTTTTAATTCTTCCTGGTGAGCATCAGAGGGTTCATGAGGAAGAAACAAGTTATCACCCTGACCAGTTTTGTCTTCCTACCAATAAAATTTATAGGGAAACAAGACGTATTATTGGAGTTCAAAGTAATCTTTTCATCTAACAAGATATTTGTAGTTTTCCTAAGTGTAGTAAATGAGATGATATTAAGTAGACCCAAACTAATAATAGAAAACTATGATTGTAGTTAAAATCAATATTTGACCAAATCTCTGGTATGTGTTTGGATTGAGAGTGGACAACAGAAGCAGAAAAAGAGAGTTTTATAAAAGGGACATGATAGCTTTTAAAATACCTATAAGACTTCCTCAGAAATCTGGCTAGAGGCAGCTAGCATAGGTTAGCAGCACAAATGACCTAAAGAATACACATGGATTCTACAATATAAAGAAAATACAATATAAGAGAGTAGACTCTTTCCTCTATAATGAGGAAGCCATATAACATCGTGTGATCAACAAATGAATGACAGCAGAGAAGAATAGTAAATCAGAGGAGCATAAGTAGTTTTTTTTTTTATTTCCTTGTTTCACCAGAAAGGATATTCCAAATAAAGAGGAGGAATTAGGCTAGGCACCGTTTGTGACTGTCTCAAGTCACACAAGTAGTAAATGGCAAGCCTGGGTTTCAAGGACAGATCCCTTGTCTCAATAGTGAGCATTTTGAACTCACCATAGGAGAGTCAGATAAAAATATCATTGGCAGACATTGGCAGCTCTTCAAATTGTTTCTTACATATGTGACCCTCTATGAATTCTTGTGCTAACATCACCAATGATAATATGGCAATCAGTGAGAAGGGTATATTCTGGTATATCTGAATTTTCTTTTTTATCATTTAGCTTTGTAGCTAAATAAAATTTCTTTTTGTTTTAACGAAATTTATTTTCTTATATTAAGGATAGATAGGATCAATAGAATTTATACTGGAAATTTTTTTTTCTTTTGCTTCCCCTTGAATTCCCCTTTGGTAAATACCAATGATAATAAGAAATTAACTTGAAAATAAGAAAAGTAGCCCAAAGAAGAACCATTTCAACATCATTCTAACTCTAAAATGGAGTCTACTTAAACCAAGAAGCTTTTTGCCCACTCTTATTATCACTTTATTTTTAACAAATCAGCTCCTACTATACTATTCCCATAATTCCTAAAATCTAAGTGCACTACCTTAGAAACATTTTTTTTTAATCAACCTCAATAGACTCATCTCTGTTCCTATTTTCTGTCACTTTTCCACTGTGTCTTTGGGAGCCTCCCTTACATTTTATGATATATAGTAACTTCTTAATGATTGTTGATTGATTGATTTTATCCTGAATATTTTTTTTCATTCTTGATGTCTTCATCCAACAGTCATTGTAAATACTTGAAACAGCATTTTTCCAAGGGTTCCATATCTCTGAGCAACTTCTCTAATTGTATAAATATTTATGCTATTAAACCTCATGCCATCTTGGACTTATGTACCCTAGCAGTAGAGTATATATTCTTTCATTCTCATTCATTCAAAAGCTCTTAGGTACTTCATGGATGAAAGATACTTTGGAAAAAAAAAAGAAATATAGTTCTAGAGACATGCTTCATTTTTTTCTTTTTCTTTTTTTGATTTAATTTTTTTATTAACTGTTTGTTTCCTTTTAGTTTAGTGGATTCAATTCCATAATACCTTGAGTTGCACATTTTGTCCCCCTCCCTCCGCTCCCCCACCATGGCAGCATATAATCAAATATAAGATCTGTAAACACTTTCACATTATACACTACTCAGGTTATAAAGGAGGACTGTATCATATAGAATGAAAAATGGTAAAGAGGACAAAGACCAAACAAGAAAAGGAAAAAGATCAGGTATTTTGCTTCCGTATGTTTATAAACTCAATTCTTTCTAGTTCTTTCTCTGGATGCACACAATTCTCTCCATCATGAGTCTTCTGGGATTGACTTATATCACTGCATTGCTGAGAAGAGTCCACTCTATCATAGTTGGTCATTACACCTACGCTGTGTCTGAAGTTGTGTACAAATTTCTCCTGGTTCTACTCTTCTCACTCAGCATCAGTTCGTATAAGCCTCTCCAGGTAAATATCAAGACTGTCTCTTCCTCGTTTCTTATAGCACAATAGTCTTCCATAACATGCATATACCACAACTTGTTCAGCCATTCCCCAATTGATGGGCACCCCATTTATTTCCAATTCTTTGCCACCACAAAAGAGCTGCTATGAATATTTTTGTACATATGGGTCTTTCTCCCACTTCTATGATCTCTTTGGGATATAACCCTAGGAGGGGTATTGCTGGGTCAAAGGATATGAAAGTATTTATAGCCCTTTGGGAATAATTCCTCATTGCTCTCCAGAAAGGCTGTATCAGTTCCCAATTCCACCAGCAATGCATTAGTGTTCCAATGTGCCTACATCCTCTCCAGCATTTGTCATTTTCCTGTTTTGTCATCTTAGCCAATCTGCCTGGTGAGATGTGGTACCTCAGAGTTGTTTGATTTGCATTTCTCTAATCAATAGTGATTTAGAAAATTTCTTCATGTGCTTATAGATAGCTTTAATTTCTTTCTCTGAAAATTGCCTGTTCATATCCTTTCACCATTAATGAATTGGGGAATGACTTGAATTCTTATAAATTTGACTCAATTCTCTATATATTTTAGAAATGAGTCCTTTGTCAGAGACAAAGGTTGAAAGATTCTTTCCCAATTTCCCACCTTCCTCTTAATCTTGGTTCCATTGGCTTTGTTTGTACTGAAGCTTTTCAATTTCACATAGTCAAAATTACCCATTTTACATTTTGTAGTGTTCTCTAATTTTTTTTTAGTCATAAAGTCTTTCCCTCTCCACAAGTCTGACAGGTAAACTATTCCTTTTTTTATGAAACTGCTTAGAGTATCAACCTTTCTACCTATACCGTGCAACTATTTAAACTTGATTTTGGTATATAGTTTTACATAAAGGTCTATGACTAGTTTCTGCCATAATATAGTCCAGTTTTCCCAGCAGTTTTTGTCAAATAGTGAGTTCTTATCCCAAAAACTAGGGTCTTGGGGTTTATCGAACAATAGATTACTCTAGTCATTGACCTCTGAATCTCATGTGCCTAATCTATTCCATTGATCCAGTCCTCTATTCCTCAGCCAGTAACAAGTAGTTTCAATGACTGCTGCTTTATAATACAGATTGAAATATGGTATAGCTAGTCCACCTTCCCTAGCCTCTCTTTTCATTAATTCCCTTGATGTTCTGAAGCATTTATTCTTCCAAATGAATTTTGTTACTATTTTTTTCTAGCTCTATAAAGTAGTTTTTTGGTAAACTAATTGGTATGGCACTAAATATATAATTTAATTTAGGTAAAATTGTAATTTTTATTATATTAGCTCGACCCACCCACGAGAAAATGGTATTTTTTCCAATTAGTTAGATCTGATTTTATTTGTGTGAAAAGTGTTTTGTAGTTGTGGTCATATAGGTCCTGGGTTTGTTTTGGCAGGTAGAGTCCCAAATATTTTATAATATCTACAGTAACTTTAAATTGGATTTCTCTTTCTGTGTCTTGCTGTTGAATTTCATAGGAAATATATAGAAATGCAAAGGATTTAGGTGGGTTTATTTAATATCCTGCAACTTTGCCGAATTTATTTGTTGTCTCAAGTAATTTTTTACTTGATTCCCTAGGATTCTCTAAGTATATTATCATATCGTCTACAAAGAGTGATAGCTTGGTTTCTTCTTTGCCTAATTTTATTTATTTGGTTTCTTTTTTTTTTTCTCTAATTGCTACTGCTAGCAATTCTAGTACCAGATTGGTTAAGAGGGGTGATAATGGACACACTTGTTTCACCCCTGATCTTATGGGAAATCCTTCTAGCTTCTCCCCATTACATATAATACTTGCTGATGGCTTTAAGTAGATGCTACCTATTATTTTAAAGAAGGCTCCATTTATTCCTAAACTTTCTAATGTTTTTAATAGGAATGGATGTTGTATTTCATCAAAAGCCTTTTCTGCATCTATTGAGATGATCATGTGACTTCTGCTAGTTTTATTGTTGATGTGATCAATTATACTGATGGTTTTCCTAATATTAAACCATCCTTGCATTTCTGGAATAAATCCTACCTGATCAAAGTGTATTATTCTTGAGATAAGATGCTGTAGTCTTTTGGCTAGTATTTTATTTAGAATTTTTGCATCTATATTCATGAGGGAGATTGGTCTATAATTTTCTTTCTCTGTTTTTTCTCTTCCTGGTTAAGGCATCAATACCATATTTGTGTCATTAAAAGAATTGGGTAGGACTCCTTCTTTACTAATATTCCCAAATTGTTTATAGAGTATTGGAATCAATTGTTTATAAATGTTTGATAGAATTCACTAGTGAATCCATCTGGCCCTGGAGATTTTTTTTTTCCTGAAGCATTGACTGATTGCTTGTTCAATTTCTTTTTCTGAGATGAGGTTATTTAAGTGATTTACTTCCTCTTCAATTGACTTGGGCAACTTGTATTTTTTTGTAAATATTTGTCCATTTGCCTAAGATTGTCAGATTTATGTGCATACAATTGGGAAAAAATAATTCCTAATTATTGTATTGATTTCCTCTTCATTGGAGGTAGTTCCACCCTTTTCATTTTTGATACTCACAATTTGGTTTTCTTCTTTCTTTTTTATCATATTGACTAAGGGTCTATCGATTTTGTTGTTTTTCTCATAAAATCAGCTATTAATTTTATTTATTAATACAATAGTTTTCTTAATTTCAATTTTATTAATCTCCCTTTCAGTTTTCAATATTTCTAATTTAGTATTTAATCAGGGATTTTGAATTTGTTCCTTTTCTAGGGTTTTCACTTGCATGCTCAATTCGTTGAACTCCCATTCTCTAATTTAATCATGTATGCATTCACTCAGGGATATAAAATTTCCCCTAAGAACTGCCTTTAATGCATCCCACATATTTTGATATGTTGTGTCATTATCATCATTCTCTTGAATGAAATTACTGATTGTTTCTATAATTTCTTGTTTGACCAACTCATTCTTTAGGATGAAATTGTTTAATTTCCAATTAGTTTTTCATCTGTCTTTCCATGGCCCTTTATTGCATATAATTTTTATTGCATCATGATCTCAAAAGGATGCATTTAATATTTCTGCCTTGCTGCATAGAATTGTGAGGTTTGTATGCCCTAGAAGGTGGTCAATTTTTTAGTATATGCCATGAACTGCTGAGAATAAAGTATATTCCTTTTTATCCCCATTCAGTTTTCTCCAGAGAACTATCATACCTATCCTTTCTAAAATCCTGTTCACCTTCTTAACTTCTTTCTTGTTTGTTTTGAGGTTAGATTTATCAAGTTCAGAGAGGGGGAGATTAAGGTCTCCCACTAGTATAGTTTTGCTGTCTATTTCTTCCTCTAATTTCTTTACCTTCTCTTCTAGGAATTTGGATGCTATACCTCTTGGTGAATATATGTTAAGTAATGATATTGCTTCATTCTCTATGGTTCCTTTTAACAGAATATAGTTTCTTTTCTTATCTCTTCTAATTAGGTCAATTTTTGCTTTTGCTTTATCTGAGATAAGGGTTTTCCCCCTGCTTTTTTAACTTTAGCCTAGGCATGACATATTTTACTCCAGTGTTTTACCTTTACCCTGTGTGTATCCGTCTGTTTCAGATGTGTTTCTTGTAAACAGCATATTGTAGGATTATGATTTCTAATCCATTCTGCTCTCCATCTCCATTTTATGGGAGAGTTCATTCCATTCACATTTACAATTATGATTGTTATGTGTTTCTTTCCCTCCACCCTATTCCCTCCCCTTTTAATGTTCATATTTTCACCCTTCTCCCTCCCCCTTTTAATAGTTTTCCTTTTAACCACCCCGTTCCTCAGTATTCCTTTATCAGCCCCCTCCTTTTTCCTCCCCCTTCTTCTTAATTCTTCCCTCCTTTCTAACTATCTCCCCCCCCCCTTTCAGAGCCCTTTCCCCCTCCTACTGCTTGTAGGATATTTTTATACTTAATGAAGTATGTTATTTCTTCTTTGCACCAAGAGTGACAGGAACAAATCTCATGCAAAGCTCCTCTCCCTCTCCTCTTTCCCTCTAAAATGATACATTTACATTTATTCTTTTTGCTTGTCTATAACCAGTTTGCTCTTATCAACTAGCATGATGTGTGTGTGTGTGTGTATGTGTGTGTGTGTGGTTTCCTTCTTTACCTTTCTAAGTCACTGTTGAATCACATAATTGGAGGTTGAATTTTCCATTGAGTTTTGGCTTTTTTTTATCAAGAAGGTCTGGGACTCTGTTATATAATTGAATGACTATCTCTTTGCCTGGAAGAATATGCTCAGTCTTGATGAGTATGTGAATCTTGGTTGTATCCCAAGCTCTTTTGCCTTCTGGAAAATTGTATTCCACTGCCTCTGATCTTTCAGTGTAGAGGCTGCCAAATCCTGTGCAATCCTCACTATGGACTCTCGATATTTGAATTGTTTCTTTCTGGCCACTTGAAGAATTTTCTCTTTTATCTGGTAGTTCTGGAGTTTGGCCACAACATTTCAAGGACTTTTCAGTTTGGGATCTCTTTCAGCAGGTGTCTGGTAGATTCTCTTGATTTCTATTTTACCCTTAGGTTCTACTATCTCAGAGCAGTTTTCCTCAACTAGCTCTTGGAGAATGTTGTCCATGCTCATTTTTTTCATCATAATTTTCTGGTAGGCCTATGATTCTCAGATTATCTCTCCTGGATCTGTTTTCTAGGTCAGTTATTTTTTTCTTTGAAGTATTTTACCTATTTTTCTAATTTTTCATTCTTGTTGTTTTGTTTGACTAATTCTTTGTTCCTCATAGAGTTATTTGTTTCAATTTGGTTGATTCTAGTTATTACCAAATCATTTTCCTTGGTTAATTTTTGGAGCTCCTTTTCCATATCATACACATTTATTTTTTAGAGAGATGTTTTCTTCATTATAATGTTTTTTTTTTCTAATTCTGCTATTTTCGTTTTGAGAAAGTTATTCATTTTGTCGTCTATCTCTCTCATTTGGCTTTCAAAGTTCCTATTGATCTCATCTATGAGAGCCTTCTGTGCTTGGGACCCATTCTCTGTTGATGTTTTATCTGTGGGTGTGTAGTCCACATTTTCTCCCTCTGAGGTTGGTTCCTCCCTCTGAGGATAGTAGGACTCCAGTCTTTGTCTTTGTAGTCTGCTTTCTAACCATTTTGAGTCAGGGCCTTAGCCATGCCCTTCCTCTAGGGATTCCAATCCTTTACTGTAAAGGTTTTGCCCTGGGGCAAGAGTCACTATGTTTTCAGGGTCATGGGGGGTTTGGAGTAGGTGAGGTTCACTCTGTCATCCTGGTCTTTGGAGGTTTTTTTTAATTTCTGGGCAGTCTAGAATTATGAAAATTGAAATTATAAAAATTATAAAAATGAAGTGGCAGCCCCAGGAGTATCTGATGTCCAGGACAGGGGCCCCTGTATTTGCTTCTTACCTTGCTCTTTCCAGTCCCAGCCCTTTGGTGATAGGCCTGGTAGTGTCCCTTGTGTTTGGTTGGACAACTTGCCCCCCACGTTGATGAGGACCCTTCCTCTGCATCACTCCAACCACTTTCAATACCTGTAAAATTGATTCTGAACACATTTTACAGCTAGGGAACACACAAAGTGACTGAGAGAAACAAATCTCTCTCAAAAGACAGCCTTGAAGCATGACAGGAAGGCTCTATTGTACCAGGCTGGGAGCCAAGTGAAGTCCAGCCTGAGCCAGGACAGCACAGATGCAGGGTGTCCCCAACTAGTCACACAGGCCATCTGGAGCAGATTTCAGGGGAGTGAATCATTGGCAACTGTGATGATTTCCAGCCATCTCAATCCATATATGCCAAAGAGAAAGCAAAAATCAGTTGGGAATTCTTTTGCAACTGGGTGAAAGGAAACTACCCTCTGGGCACTGCCCACAGGGGTAGAAAGGTGGCAGAGGCACAGTTGCTGCAACTGCTACCATGTGGCTTACTGCAAAAGTTCCTGGCATACAGTTATTAGGGGGACCAAGCCACCAAGGTAATTGCTCTTGCTTTAACCTGCTTGTATCTGGGTCACAGTCCTGGGTGCTGGTTCTGGCATGAGGAATGCTAGTGGGACAGAGCTTGTAGTGGCTATATATAGAGCAACTACCTCATAGCTCTTACAACAGCTTTAACACTACTGAAAAAACCCCAGAAATTTGCTACACTGCTCTCTCCATTCTGGAAGCAAAGTCCTACCTTGGCAAAGACCTCAAAAGTCTACTAAATGGCTGGCAAGAGGAGCAAACAGAGGAAGAAGAGTAAGACAATAGAATGATTTTGGGTGACACAGAAGACCAAAACATAGAAGTAGAAAAAAAAGTCAAAACCCCTGCATTAAAAGCTTCCAAGAAAAATATGCCATGGAGGAGTGCAAGAAGGATTTTGAAAATAAAGAAAGAGAAGTGGAAGTAAAATTGTGAAGAGAAATGAGAATGATCCAAGAAAATCATGAAAAGTGAGCCCCAAAAAGTTAATGAGGACAAGAATACCTTAAAAAAATTGGCCAGATGAAAAAGGAATTTCAAAAATTCACTGAAGAGAATAAATCCTTCCAAATTAGATTAGAGCAAATGGAAGCTAATGACTTTATGAGAAATCAGGATACTATAAAACAGATCCAAACAAATGAAAAAAAATAGAAGGCAATGTGAACTATGTCTCTGGAGAAACCACTGACCTGGGAAATAGATCCAGGAGAGATAATTTAAAAATTATTGTACTATCTGAAAGCCACAATAAAAAAAGAGACTACAAGTCATCCTTCAAAAACTTCTCAAGGGAAATTTTCTTAAAATATTAGAACCAGAAGGCAAAATAGAAATTGAAATAATTCACCAATAGCCTTTTGAAAAAGATCCCAACAAGAAAACTCCTAGGAATATTATAAACAAATTCCAGACCTCCCATGTGAGGGAGAAAATATTGCAAGCAGTTTTTTTTCCTGCAAATGGTAAATAAGACATACAGGCACTGTGGAACAGAAATCCATTTTGCCCTACTAGAAAATTGGAGGAAGGTATGGGCAAGATATAAGATAAAACCAATTGGAGGAAGGGGGTATTCAGTAGGCTGGCTATCATTGGGTGGGTGGTAGAAGAAAGATGGGAAGAAAATTTGTAACTTGAAATCTTGTGGAAATGAATGTTGAAAACTAAAAATAAATAAACAATGAACTGAAAGAAAAAAAAGAGAAAGAAAAAAAAAGAAAGAAAAGGAGAAGAAGAAGAAAAGGCCAAGGTCTCCTACTACATGCTCAGCCATTGCCAGTTCTCCTGATGTATGTCTTGCCACTGGACCTTGATAGCTCTAGAACAGTAAATGAGACTGGGGACTTTGCACAGTCCTCCCTCACTTTAATGTCATGGCACTCTTTTGGAAAGAAGGACAAACAACAACAATCCATGAAAAAAGTGGTATCAAATAAATGATCAATGTTACGTCTTACTGATGTTTAGCCCTAAACTTTTTTTTTTTTGCCTTTCCTACCAAATCTATTGAAAATATATGGCTAGTCATGTACCAACATTGAGCCTTCCTGTTACTTAGATTGCTATTTATGAAGAATATACATATCTGGTTCTTTCTTTATCCCTAGTCATAATTGTAAATGCTTATAAGTCTTTGGCAAAGCCTTTTAGAATGCAATATCATTTGTATACCATACTAAATCATTGACAGAATATTTCTGTCATATTTTCCCTCCAAGTTGACTTTCAATTCTAATGCTTTTAATTGGCTTTTTTAAGTCATGAAAATTGAAGAGAATTTCTGTTAACTAAGACAATAATTTATACTAAAAAAAGAAAAAAATAACAAAGAATATTCATAATATGTTTTATTTTTTCTTTATAGAATTCTTTAATCCCCTACTGACATGATACCACAATTCTTTGCTAATAAAACTGAAAGTAAGGGTCGACTTCCAAGTTTTGTTTAAGTTGATAGATGTATTTACCCCAAATCATAGTAAAATGATTTCTGTTTATCTCAGTGATAAGCATTAGTAAAATATCTTGAAGACTACATTTAAAAAAAAAACACTAGCTTTAATCCCTAACAGCTTTCAGGCTTTCTCGGTGATTTCCACACAACCCATTAATGTGTTTAATTGTCTGTCAACAAAGTGCCCCCCCTTCTTTTCTGGCCTGCTGAGCAAATTAAAGGAATCCTCTGTAAAAACATTTTGAGTACAGAGAATAACTTCTTCATTTGTTTGGTTTACTAATGTGTGTATTGTTTCATATAAAATTCAGAATTCCCCTGAATAAGAGAAATCAAGATACTATAAAACAGATTCAAAGAAATGGAAAAAAAATAGATGGCACTATGAAATATATCATTGGAAAAAAACACTGAATTTGAAAATTCATCCAGAAGAGATCACTTAAAAATTATTGGACTATCTTAAAGCCATGATTAAAAAAAAAAGAACCTAGACACCATCTTTCTTCTTTGTCATTTTTCAAAGCAATATTGCTTAGGTAGCATGTTGCTGCTTAATTTATACCAGAAATATGTTTTGCTCTTGCTCTTTGTGTTGCTTGAATTTTAAATTCCCCATGGACTTCCATGATTCACAGACATAGAGTAACAAAGCCAGAATACAAATGTTAAATAGGTGATGTGTTGTGTTGTGTTCTATGAAGGTGAGAAATCTGAGATTATTGAAAAATGTAGGGGAGTTTTCCAAATGTAAGCTACCTCACTCTACCAGTCAACAGTAGAAATACTAATGCAAAAATTATCACAGTATTTCACACATATTTCATGAACTCATTATTTACCACTTTAAATATATAATTCCTTCATTTGAACATTAAATTATTAATATTCATTTTTCTAATACTGAATTCTAAATTATATCTCTCCTCCTACCTCATCAATAAATATGGCAAGAAATTTGTTTTGGTTATTCATGTAGCCATGCAAAACATATTTCCATGTAAATCAAGTTATGAAAGAACATATACTTAAAAAGAAAAAAAATAGAGCTATTTTTAAAGTACTCTTCAGTCTTCCATTTGGACTTCATTCTTTCTCTGAAGGTGGATAACATTTTTCATCATGAGTCCTTTGGAATTTTCTTGGATCATATTATTGATGTAAATAGTTGGGTCCTTCACGATTGATCATGATACCATATTTCTTTTACAGTGTACAGTGTTCACCTGATTCTGCTCACTTCACTTTGTATCAGTTCTTGTAAGACTTTCAAGTTTGTTTGTTTTATTTACCCCAAAAGTATCTTACTTGTCATTTTTTATATAGCATAGTATTAATCCCCCACAATCACAGACTAACACTACTTTAGCTATTCCCCAAATGACGGGCACCCCCTAAATTACCAATTCTTGACTACTACTAAAGAGATTCTGTAAATATTTTGTACATATAGGTTTTTTATTGTTTTTGTTAAATAAAATCTCACTGGGATAGAAACTTAGAAGTGAGATTGGGGGAAGAGCTAGCATGGTAGAGTAGAAGCAGGGACTTTCTTGACTTCCCCCCTAAAGCCCTCCAAATACCTTTAAAAACAACTCTAAATAAAATCTAGAGCTAGATATACAACAAAGAGAGAATGAAACAAATCTTCAGTCTGAGAAAATCTGAAATTTTGACAGGAGGGTCTATCTCACTGGACTGGGAGCTGAGCATTGTCTGACATGGGCTGTGCCAGCACAGAGGGGCCAGAGCAGGCCTCAGGGGACTGAATCACTGGCACCTCAGGCATTTTACAGACCTGTCAACCCACAAACACCAAAGACAGCATAGCAGGTCAGTGGGAAAACACTGTGAGACATGGGTGAAAGAAGAGTGTAGGCTGGTTCTAGCCCTAGGGCAGTGGAGGTGGTGGCAATGGCAGCAGCAGCAGCAGCAGTTGCTGTTTCTATTTCTCAGGCCCACAGAAGGGGGGAGATTGAGCAGATGATCACGGGGGATTACAAGGATATCTTGGGTTTTGCTGAAGTGGTATTCTCTAGTTTTATCTGCTTGTTTCTGGTTTGTAGTAATAGGTGGCAGTCACTGGCTGAGGATTGCTGGCAAGCCAGAAGTTGTGGCTATGGTAGAGAGGGAAACTTTCTCACAGTTCCAATGCAGAAAAGAGTGCTTAGGGTCATTTACAGACCAGAGCACAGTCCAGGAGAAGAGTAAACACCTTTGCTTGGAAGATACCACTTTGGCAGACTTGAAAATTTAAAAGTCCCTAGAATTATCTTTTAATACGTCTATAAAAAAAAACCCTGAAGCCTGAGACAGTACACCCACACCCAACCCCAACCCCAGTGGAAGCACAATCCTACCTTAACAAAGAATGAGAAAGTCAAGTATTTGGCAGGGAAAATGAGCAAACAGCATCAAAAAATCAGATTAAAAATCTTACTTTGGTGGAAAGAAGACCAAAACATACACTCAGAAAAAGACAAAAAAATCAAAACTCCTACATCAAAAGCCTTCCAGAATAATAGGAATTGGTCTGAGGCCATGGGAGAGCTCAAAAAAAATATTTTGAAAATCAAATAAAAGAAGAGAAAAAATTGAGGAGTCAAACAAGAGTGATGCAAGAAAATCATGAAAAATTAGTCAAGAAGTTGCTAATGAAAACCCACAAAAATACTGAAGAAAATAACAACTTAAAAAACAGAATACCCCAAATGACAAAAGAGGTCCAAAAAGCCAAGGAGAAGAATGGCTTAGCAAGAAAAATTGGTCAAATGGGAAAGGACTTCCAAAAGTTCACTGAAGAAAATAATTCCTTCAAAATTAGAATGGAGTGAAGGAAAGATAACGATTTTATATAAAGTAAAAAACTTATAAAACAAAACCAAAAGAATGTAAATATAGAAGACAATGTAAAATATCTCATTGGAAAAACCAATGACCTAGGAAATAGATCCAGGAGAGATAATTTAGCAATCATTGGCCTACCTGAAAGCCATGCAAAAAATAAATAAAAAAAGGCTAGACATCTTTGTTAAAGAATATTCTAGAACCAGAGAGGGAAATAGAAATGGAAAGAATACACCAATCACCTATTCTAAAAGATTCCAAAAGAAAACTAGGAAAATTGTAGCCAAATTCCAGTGTTCCCATGTCAAGGAGGAAATATTCAATGTAACAAGAAAGAAACAATTCAAGTATTGTGGAAATACAATCAGAAAAACACAAGATGAATCAACTTCTACATTAGGGTATCAGAAGGGCATGGAATGAGAAATTCCAGAGGTCTGAGGAGCTAGGAATAAAACCAAGAATAACCTAACCAGCAAAACTGATTATAATACTTCAGAGGAAAAATGATCATTCAATGAAATTGAGGACTTTCTAGCATACATGATGAAAAGACCAGAGATGAATAGAAAATTTAACTTTCAAATATAAGAATCAATAGAAGCATGAAAAGGTAAACAGGAAAGAGAAATCATGAAGAACTGATTAAATTTGAACAGTGTACATTTCTACGTGGAAAGATGATATTTATAACTCATGAGACCATTGTCAGTATTAGGGTAGTTGGAGAAAATAGATAGATAGATAGATAGATAGATAGATAGATAGATAGATAGATAGATAGATAGATAGATAGACAGACAGACAGAAATATGGGTAGATGGATAGATAGACAGATAGAAAGAGAGACAGATGGATGGATGGATAGATAGATAGATAGATAGATAGATAGATAGATAGATAGATAGATAGATAAATAGATAGATGATATATAGATAGATAGATAGATAGATAGATAGATAGATAGATAGATAGATAGATAGTTGGAAAATGGCACAAGGTAAGTTGAATATGAAGCGATATCTCAAAAAAATGAAGTTGTGAGAACAGATTATGTTGGGAGAAGGAGCAAGGGAGAGATAGAATGGTATATTTTTGCTTGAGTAAAAGGGGAAAGCAAAAGATTAACAATGGAGAGGAAAAGGGAGAAAGTGAGAGGGAATGGGTGAACCTTGCTCTCAAAGGATTTGGCTTAAGGTGGGGACAACATGCAAACTCAATTGATTATCTAACCCTACAGGAAAGTAAGGGGGGGGGTGGAAGGGAATAAGAAGATATTATAGAAGGGAGATAGATTTGGGGAGGGAGTAATCAGAAGCAAACCCTTGAAAACAAACAGGGTCAATGGAGCACATAAAATAAGTGTGAGCCAGGACAGAAGAGAGGGAAATATAGAAAGTCTTTCAGAACATGAGTGTAATGGAAGTGTTCTGCATAGCTACACATATATAACCTATATGGAATGGGGAACTCAAATTTTCATTCATTCATTCATTAATTTATCTATATATCTATCTATCTATTCATTTCTTTATTTCTTTATTTATAATTTCTTTATTGCCTTTTGTAGGGCAATTGCTGTTTTTGTGTGTGGGGAGGGGGGTGAGTGTGGGAGTGGGTGTTGTGTATGAGGCCAGAACTAAACTCAGGTCATCCCGACTCCGGGGCCAGAGCTTTACTCACTGCACCACCTAGCCACCATGGAACACAAATTTTTAAAAATAAATGTTGTGAGAGCACCATAGAATGGTAAGGAGGTGGGAACCAAGAATCATCTACCCAGCAAAACTCTGTATCATATCATGTTTTAGGGGAAAATATGGTAATTCAGTGGAATAGAGGACTTTCAAGGATTCTTGATGAAAAAAACAGAGTTGAATAGAAAATTTGTCTTTCAGATACAAGAAACAACAGAAGCATGAGAAGGTAAACAGGGGAAAGAAATCATAAGGGACTCATCAAAGTTGAACTATTTACATTCCTACTTGGAAAAATGATAATTGCAACCGATGGAACATTTCTCAGTATGAAAATGGTTAAAGAAATTGAAATATATATATATATATATATATATATATATATATATATATGTCTGTATAGGAAGGTATATGGGTGTATGATTACATATGTGAGTTTATGTATATATGTTTGAAGGTATGCAATGATTGAGAATGCAGGACCAGTTGAATGGTAGGAGATGATGCTTAGGGAGTGAGGTTAAGAGGTGAGAGAACAATGTGGTGGGGGGGAGATGGAGAGAGACAGAATGGGATGGACTGTCATGTAGAAGAGTCAGGGCAAGATGGTTGCTGTGGAGGGGAGGAGCAGGAAAGCAGGGGTGAGTGGGTCAGTCTTATTCTCATTGATTTTGGCTTGGGGATGGAATGACATGCATACTGGGTGGGGTGTCTCACCCTACAGGACAGTGGGAGTAAGGGGGTTGGGAGGTGGATGATGGAAGGCAGGAAGGGCTGGGGGGAGGGAAGTTGGAGGTACCCACTTTTGAGGGGGGATGGAGACAAGGTAGAGAATGGAGCAGGTGGGAGGTTGGATAAGAAGAGGTAAATTTAATCAGTCTTTTACAATATATCTATTATGGTGGTGTTTTGCATAACTACACATGTACAAGCTATACTGAGTCGCTTATCTTCCCAATGGGTTTTCATGACAAGGAAAGAAGGGAATGAATCTGGAATTCAAGGTTTAGGGGTCAAATGTTTAGAGACATATATATGTGTACACACACACACACACACACACACACACACACACACATGCTCTTATTGACTACTCGAAGAGTTGAAGCAGGTATGGAAGAAGATGTGGGAGAGGGCAGATTGGAGGAGAGAATATCCTGAGTGACTGCTGTTTTGGGGCAGTGTGTGGGGGAATGATGGGCGGGGATTTGTGGCTCAAACAATGGTGGAAATGAATGGTATAAATCAGAAGTTAATAAAGCATTTGAAAAAAAATTGTGACAGCACCATAGAATAGTAAGAGTGCCATAGAATGACCTAGCACAGGCTTATTCTGTGTCCAATACAAGTGAACTTTTAATAAACTTTACTTTTATTTGGCTGAAAAAAAATATTAAAAATTGTTTTTATAGGCAACTGGGATATAAGGTATACAGGCAATGGGTAATTTAAATCTATCTTATCCTACAAGAAGGAAAGGGGAAAGAGATATGGAAGGGGTAATAGAAGGGACATCAAAGAGAGGGAATAAGTGATCAGGATGCATTCCATCTCAGGCTGAGGGGGTAGGGGAGAGATGGAGAGAAACATTTGGAACTCAAAATTTTGTGGAAATAAATGTTGAAAACTAAAAATGAATTAGTTAATTACTTTTAAATATAGGGGTCTTTGCTGGATAACAGGTGTACAGAGTTACAAAGTCATTTAGACATTGTTCCAAGAATTTTTGGATCCCTTCATGACTCCACTAACAGTGCATCAGTGTTTCATTTTCCCACATCCTCTCCAACAAGTATCAATAACTTTTTTTGGTCACATTAAGCAATCTAATAGGTGTGAGGTGGTACCTGAGAGTTTTTTAAATTTGCATTTCTCTAATCAACAGTGATTTAGAACGTGGTTTTCATTTCATTCATTTTTCATATGACTATAGAAAATTTCCTATTCTTATGCTTTTAACATTTATCAATTGGGGAATGACTTGTTCTCTTATGAATCTGAGTAGATGTTTATGTATTTGAGAAGTGAGATCTTTATCCAAGAAACTTTCTGATCCCCCCCCCCAAATTTTCTGCATTCCATCTAGCCTTGGTTTCTTTAGTTTTGTCCATGAAAAAGAAAAAAAAATAATTTAATATAATTAAAATTATTACTTATTATTCTATTCTATTATTATATAATTATATCTGCTTACTCTCTATTGTTTAGGAATATCCAAGGATCTGACATGTAAATTATTCCTTGTTCCACTAACTTGCTTGTAGTATCACCTTTTATGTCTAAATTCCATACCAATTTTGACCTTATCTTGGTATGGTGTGAGATGGTTGTCTATAATTTATTTCTGCCAAACTTTTTTTCAAATATTCATAGATTTTTTTTTGAAAATAGTGAATTCTAATTCCAAATGTTTGATTCTTTGGATTTATCAAACACTAGACTACCAAGTTACTTTCCTATTATATAATATGTACCTTTTTGTTCCACTGCTCCACTACTCTCTTCATAGCCAATAATAGATAGTTTTTATGATTGTTGCTTAATGACACAGGTTAGGAAATGATACAACTAAGCCACTATCTTTAACTTTTTTTCCATTGATTTATTTTACAGTTTTGACCTTTTTTTTTCTTCAAGATTAACTTTGTTAATATTTTTACCTCTATAAAAATATTTTTTGTAGTTGGAATATCACAGAATAACTAAATTAATGTGAGTAGAATTTTCATTTCTATTATACTGACTCAGTATAGCCATGAGCAATTAATTATTTCACCAGTTGATTAAATCTGATTTTGTGTGTGTGTGAAAAAAAAAATGTTTTGTAATTGTATTCATATAATTCCTAGTTTTGTCTTCATAGTAGATTCCCAAGTATTTTATATTCTCTGCAGTTATTTTATTTTTGGAAATAATTTATTATGAATGTTTTCAACATTCATCTCCTCAAGGTTTTGAGTTTCAAACTTTCTCCCTATCTCTCAGCTCCTTCCACTACAAGACAATGTGTTTTCTGATGACTCCTCCCCAGAAATGCCCTGCCTTCTATCACCTGCTCTTCTCTTATCCATTTCCCTTCTATACTGAATTGCTTATCTTCCCAGTAAGCGTGGGTGATGAGGGAGGAAGGGAAAGAATCTGGAATTCAAATATTTAAAATCAAATACTTAAAAATTATTATTATTATTATTATTATTATTATTATTTTACGTGTAACTAGGGAAATAAGATATACAGCCACTGGGTCATAGAGGTAAACCTTGTCCTTCTGCAAAGTCTGATGGGGGATGGGGTAGATATGGAAGAGAGCAGATTGGTGGAGGGTGTATTCATTTGGGATTGCTGTTTTGAGGTGGTAGGTAGGGGGAAAATAGGGAGAAAATTTGCAACTTAGAATCTTGCAGAAATGTATGATGTGAACTAAAAATGATTTTTTAAATGATTTTAAAAATAAAAAAATATTTTAAAAAGATAATAAGAATCATACAACACCTATCAGTGGCTACACTAAAAACAAACAAACAAAAAAAACACAGATCTTCAAACACCATATATTGAAGAGTAAACAAACTAGGGTTATGCCTGAAAATATACTGAGTAAAGCAAAGGATAGTCTTAGCTTTAAAAAATGACATTCAATGAATTAGAAGACTTTCAGGATTTTGTTGCCAAAAGACCTGAAATCAATATAACAATTGACATACAAGAATCAAGAGAAATATAAGTAAATATCAAAGATTACTTACAAAGGACTCAATAAGGACAGAGTAATCTTTATAGAAGGATATGTATATCATGTCTCAGATTGTTATTAGTAAGTGTGTATTTCTAAAGAAAGATTTGGGTAAAGCTGAGTAAGATGCAATACTAAAAAGTCAACCATCTAGGAAAAGGTAAAAAATGCAATTATACAAAGAAGGTACAAAAGGAAGAACTGACACAGAGGAATTATTTGGGAGGAGGATTGGTAGTTCTGGAACTCTACTCTCATCAGGAATAGGTTAAAGAGGGAGAGAGAGACAGAGAGAGAAAGAGAGACAGAGACAGAGACAGAAACAGAGAGACAGAGAGAGAGAGAGAGAGACAGAGAGACAGAGGCAGAGACAGAGAGAGACAGAGAGAGAGAGAGAGAGAGAGAGAGAGAGAGAGAGAGAGAGAGAGAGTATGCATGTGCATATGTATAAGTTTATATTGTATGTGTATTAGGGTATATAGGTCTGCTACATCAGAAAACATAAAAGGTTAAGGGAACAGGGAAGTTTTTTTTTTTTTTTGCTTTTTTTTAGGGTTGGGGAGAGGATAAGGGAAGGGTCTTTGGTAGGAACTAAGTGAAGTAATAGAAGGGCAAGGTGGTGGGTAGAAGTAAACACAGGAGTCAGAAGGGATAGGAAATAAGATGCACATATAAATGTAAGATAAAGAGGAGAAAGCTAAAAGTTAAGGAGAAAAAAGCAAATGTAGTCATCAAGATATCAGAAAAAGTCAAAGCTAAAATAAAATTAATCAAAAAAGAAAAAAAGGAAAACTGTATGTTTGTCATATTGATATAGTTTTAGATTATTTAGAATAACTATACAGTAAAAGATTGGAATATTGCTGTGGGATAGTAAATGATGAGTTGGTGTACTTAGAAAAATATGAAAAGACTAGGAATTAAGGAGGAAGAAGTTATCCAAGCTCAGAGAAACAGATGATAAAGAAGTATAATAAAGTTTTACATAGATACATATGAATGCATATTTCTATATATGGGTATGACTATTGATATCTAAATATCTGTAAGTGTATGTATGCATGTGCAGGTGTATACATGTATACATGTTTGTGTCCATGTGTGTATATAGATATGTTATATGTAATATGTAAAATATACCCAAATTTAATTGTAGTCTTCTTGGAGGAGGGGATAGGAGGAAAGGGGTAGAAGGGGAAAACAAAGCAAAAAGTAGACTTCAGAGAACAAATGAAAATTTACAAGGAAGCAAAGAATAGATGAACAGCTTAGAATACAATATATAGTATTTATTATATAGGCTTTCTTAAAATGCAAATTTATTGCCTTTGCATATTTTGAATCCTTGCTAACATTCTAATTTGCAAAAGGCAATGAGGGTTTTTTTTTAATGTTTTGTAATTAAGTTTTAGTATTTAGGTATATAATGTTTGTTTTTCTTTTCTTAATGCATATTTAACTTTAAAACAAAATTTTAAAAGAAGAAAGAATTTGGATCCTATATCATTTGGTGCATATGTGTTTTTAATATTGATATTCATTCCTTGTCTGTAGTAAATTTTAGCAATATATAGTTTCCGTGATTATTTCTTTCATTAGATTTATTATTTTTTTGCTTGGTCTGAGATCATGATTGCTAACCCTCCCTTTTCAGCTGATGCATAATTGATTTTGCTGTTTGCCTTTGCCATTCCTCTTCATGTCACTCTCTTTCAAGTGTGTTTCTTATGAGCAACATATTGTAAGATTCTGCTTTGTAATGCACTCTGCTACTGCTTCCAATTTATAGGTGTTTATCCCTTTCCCATTCCCATTTATGATTACTATATATGCTTTTCAATTATTTTTCCTTCTCTCTTTGTCCTTTTACCCTGTTCTGTTTTCTAAAGTATTTATCACTGACCACTACTTCATCCCACCTACCCTTACTTCCATCAGCCCATTCTTGTCTTATCTTCTTCCCTTTCTACTTCTCTATAGAAGATAGCATCCTGTACCCAAGTGAGCGCATATGTTTCTCCTTCTTTGAGCTAATTCTGATGACAGCAGATTGCCCAACACCATTCCCCCTCACTATTTTCCCCTCCAGTGTAAAAGAGGTTTCTTTTTATACTTTGTGTGTGAGGAAATTTGTCCCATTTTACTTGTTCCTTTCATCTCCTCCTGCCTCCTTTTTTGCAACCTTTAATTTTATGTTTTTGTATAGTACACCATTATAATGTTTTAGAATTGCATCCCATCATAATTAACTCACATTCATTACTTTTCTCTATGTACACTCCTTCTAACTGCCCTAAAAATGAGAAAGTTTTAAAGATTGCAAGGATCAGGTTTTCATGCAGTTTTGTATGCATCTTAACTTTATTTAACCTCTTATGATTTCTTTTCCCATTTACCATTTTGTGCTTCTCTTAAACCTCATATTTGAAAATCAATTTTTCTATTTAGCTCTGGTCTTTTCTTCAGGAATGCTTAGACGTCCTCAATTTCCTTAAATAGTCATGATTTCCCTTGACATATAATGCTCAGTTTACCTGATAGGTGATTGTTGCTTGTTAACCAGCTCCTTTGCAAGCTGGAATATTATATTCCATGCCTTCTGATCCTTTGATGCAAAAGCTGTTAAATCTTGTGTGAGATATTGATTGTGGTTACATGATATTTGAATTGTTTCTTTCTCTCTTCTTGTAATGTTTATGATTCTCCTGGAAGTTCTGCAAATTGGATACTTCTGTGCTTTCTGTCAACTACAGGTATCTCCAAATTTGACTAGAATTCACTCACAAAGAATTCCTGCTATTTCAAAGAGACCTGGGCTTCATGAGTCCTTCTGATTTGCCAGTTGTGTTCTCCAGTGACCTGCTCTGCTTTAAATAAGGGAAGCTCCAACATTTCTAATGTAGTCATTAAAAACCACATACTCACAGGAGACAATACACAGTAATAAGTGTCCATAGCAATCTCGTTTTTAATACACCCAAATATCCAAGATTTTGGACAAAAATTCATTGTTTGATTAAAAACTGCTAGGAAAACTAGAAAAAAAAGACAAAACATACGTATAACATCTCACCATATATCAAGATATGGTCAAAATAGGTACATGATTTAAACATAAAGGGTGATGCCATAAACAAATTAGGAGAGTGTGGAAAAGTTTACTGTCAGATCTAGGGATAAGGAGATAATTAATGCCACACAAGAAATAGAAAATATTAAAAGATATAAAAAGAATAATTTTTATTATATTAAGTTCAAATGTTTTGCATAACAAAACTAATGCAATCAAACTTAGAAATAAAACAGTAAGCTCGAAAAAAAATTACAGCAAATGTCTAGGATACAGTCTCATTTCTCTAATTTATAGAGAACCAAATCAAGTTTATGAGAATATAAGTCATTCTCCAGTAGATATTGGTCACAGGATAGGGGCAAGTACTTTTCAGACAAAGAAATTAAAGTTATCTGTACCCATATGAAAAATATTCTTAATCACTATTGATGAGAGACTTTCAAATTAAAACAGCTCTGAGATAACAGCTGACACCTATCAGATTAGGTAACATGACAGAAAAGGATGATTCATGCTAGAATGGATATGGGAATATTTGGTCCCTGATGCATTGTTGATAGAGTTATAAACTGATCCAACATTTGTAGTGGACAGTTTGGAACTATGCACAATGGACAACAAAATTGTGTATAACATTTGATCCACCAAAACCACAAATGGGTGTGTATTCCCAAAATATCAAAAGACAAGGGAAAAGGACAAATGTGTACAAAAATTATTTGAAGCAGCTGTTTTTGTGGTAGCAATGAATTGGAAATTGAGGGGATACCCAACAATTGGGGATAGGCAGAAAAAGTTGTTGTTTATGAATGTTATGGTATGATATTGTGCTATAAGAAATGATGAGCAGGATGCTTTCAGAAAAACCTAGAAAGACTTACATGAGCTGATGTAAAGTTAAGTGAGCAGAACCAGGAGAATATTGTACAAAGCAACAGCAAGAATGTGTAATAATCAACTGTGAATGGTCACTTTCCTCAGCAGTATAATGATTTTAGAAAATTCCAAAGGACTTGGCATGAAAAATGAAATCTACCTTCAGAGAAACAATGGATGGATTCCAAATGCAGATCAAAGCATAGTATTTTCCACTTCTTCATCTATTTCTGTTGTTTTTTTGTCTGCGTTTTCTTTCACAAAATGACAAATATACAAACATATATAACCTCTCTCCAATTGCTTTCCTTCTCTATGAGAGGGAGGGAATTTTGAGGTCAAATTTTTAAAGATATTAATGTTAAAATTGTTACATGTGATTGAAAAAAATAAAGATATTATTTAAAAGGGAAAAAAAGGCATCTCAAATTGGATGTCTACTATGCATCCTAAACCCAAAATACCCCAAACAGAACTTATTATCTTTCCCTCTAAATGTTTCTCCTCTTCTACCTTCCGTATCACTAGAGGGTATTACCATTGTTCCAGTGCCCAAGACTTGTAAGCTTGAGGTTTTCCCGGATTCTTCACTATTTCTTCCCTCCCATATCTAATCTATTGCCAAAGTCTATCAATTTAGACATCTCTGGAATACCTTTATCCTATGACACTGACATCACCCTAGGGCAGGCCCTCATCACCTCATGTCTGTATTATTGCAGTAACCTGCCAGTGGCTATGCCTCCTCATCTTTTCTTACTCCAATTCATTCTCCATATAGACACTATAGTGATTACTAAAGTTCAAGTGAAATGATGTCACCTTTCTATCCCTTTCCATTTCCTCTAGGAACAAATATTACAGGTTCTGCTTGTTATTCCAAGCCCTTCATACTGTGGACCCCTCCCATCTTTTCAGTATTCTTAGACTTTACTCCCCAACTCTCTAGACTCAGATCTTCCTCTCGCTCAGAATGGTATTGCTCTTCTGCTCTGACTGTGGCTGCTTTTAAGTCCCAGATAAAATTTCACCTGCTGTAGGAAGCCATCTTTAACTTCTCTTAATTCCAGTGCCATCCCTCTATTGATTACTTCCCATTAATCCTGTATAAGGTTTGCTTTTATTTTTAATTTACATATTGTACCCCCCATTAGATTTTGAGACCTTGAGGGCAAGGACTATCTTTAGAACCTTTTTGTATCCCCAGCATTAACCACAGTGCCTAGCAAGTATTAGGTATGTGTAGCAGCAAGCACCCTGGAGTCCCTAGGGTGGCTGCTCACACAGGTTCTTGGATCTGCTTTGTTAAAGGAAAGCAACTCAAAATGGGTTAACAAGCTTACTTTAATCAGTCAGACATATATCGTTTACCTTATTCAGGGGAAAAAGGTCAGCACCCCAACTTCAAAGTATACAGGCATAATTATCAAGACAGAAACATCAAGTAGACA
>NW_027187361.1:7868792-7913656 GCF_028583685.1 Petaurus breviceps papuanus | reverse complement strand
TTAGCCTAGGGGCAGGGAAGATCTTTGAAATTTACATTTCCATTACAGTATGTAATAAATATGGATTATTTGATTGATTCTACAAAGTTACAAAATGAAGGAAGATGCCAAGCTGGATTGTTAAAATTTTCTTAACTGGGTATACTCTATGTTTTTGAAATTATGTTAGTCCCTGTACCTCAAAACTGGTATATATTAGTGGATATTAATGGGATATTATTTTCCTCCAGTGCACCACTCTTTATTTTCCTTTCCTAAATTTCAACTCAATGGATATATGTCATTTTTTATTTTTTTCAAGTTTGAGTCAATTGAAATTCTATAATCTAAAATTTAGTCCTTATGCAATCCTCATCACTATAGTCTCATATTCATTGGATAAATTACTTATAAATATAATGTATATCATACCCATAGCTTTGTTCTACTCTTTTACATCACTTCTCCAATAAGTACCTTTTATCATAAAAGGCTAAATAAAAATCAATATATTCTACTTCCCTCCTTCTGTCTTGTATGTTAGGATCTACCACTAAAATGTAATACTACTTAGTAATCTAGTGAGCACTGAACTATGCAAAAGTCTCTCAGTGTGACACATGCAAAAAGAAGCTGAGAAAAACCTAGTACAACTTTGTTTTTAATTTCCTAATATGATCATTTTAGTGGTGTCAGATTCATTGAAAGATACTAAACCTCTCCTTTTCCTCCTGGTAGTGTTAATATATTATGTTAAGGGATGTAAAGGGATTTGTTGGTATGACTTGATTTTCAAATATCCATCCTAGCATCTACTTAACTTTCTGTTAGTCAATTGATTTTTGATGAATCACACATCAGCATCACAGGTGTGGTTTTTGCCTTTTTTCCTAATTACTTCATATTTTGGCAATCAAACTTGGACTTAATTGTTCATAAGAGAAATGATTCTGAATTTCTACTGCTTTTTTCCTGTTAGTTTTCTAAGACGGATTTTTCATTTTCATGTAACTTGGCATTGTTTATCCCTATCAGAGCCATCAAATTACTACTTCACTAATTTCACTTGTAAAGTTCCTTTCTTCCTCCATTCCTCTCTTCTTCAATTCCTCCCTTTTAATCATTCCCCTCCCCCATTTCTCCTTCCTTCCTGCTTTATATAAAGGTCTGTGCTTGCTGCTTTAATTTCAATTTAGTATGTACAATAAGTTTTGTGATTGAATATTATTGTTTCTTGAATATTGAAACAAAACAATTATTATTATCAAAACAGATTTGTTTAAGTTTTCAACATATTGCTTTGTCTTTCATGTTCAATCTTTTTGAATGTTCCTTTTAATCAGTTCATCACAATTCAGAGGCATTACCTTTCTAAATGTTTGGAAGTCCTGACTGAGTAACTTTCATTAGAATTAGAATTACTCTACCATTGCTTAAATTCAATTTTCTGTCCCATGCTTAGTGGGCTTTTAATGCAATTGCTCAAGCTATTGGTATAAAGCTTTCACACTTTCTCTGCTACACATCTGTGGTCATAACTGTCCTCAGAAAATTAAGGATGTAATTGAAATTGTATTTTTAACCCAAATTTAATCCACTTCACATACCTTTTAATATAAATTGTTTACTGGGACCATACTAGTTACTAAGATGCATGCAGAAGAGTACTTTGTAAAGATCTTATTTCTTAAAATATTATGTCACAAGTACTAAATGATATACAGATTGGTAGCAGTGCAATTTAAATGTGCTTTTAAAATATTTACAGAATATTACTGGAGATACTTCATTCTATGGTTATACCTTTTGTGTAGTCTCTGTGTTGATTACTACGTGCTTAATAGTTTATTCCTAAATATTGTCATATTTAAGACGGGGAAAAAGAAATTGACACTTCTTCAAAAGCCACCTAATTTCAGAAAGCTTTTCTCCTTTAATTTTTCTGTTGTGAATTTGATAACTCAGAGTTCTTGTGTTGAAGACAATACTTTTGACACAGGACTTTTATTAATGGGCCAGATAAAAAAGTAATATTTATTTTTCCATTGTAATACAATTTAATTAAAAATGATTGACTATGAATTAAAAAAAAAACTACTGGAAATGTAGAACTAATGTGATTTCTGAGAAGGTGGACATAACATGGAAAGATAAGAGAATATGAAAGAATAATATAAATAGAAGGAGGTGGCACATCAGAAGACAAACTTCAATGCCTTTTCTCACCGGTCCAATGTTAATTCAATTCAACACACATTTGGTAATATACACTAAATTCTTGAAACTATCTTAAGTGATGACCAGACAAGGTGAAAAATTTACATTGTAATAGAGAACATATAACATGCCCCTATACAAGTACAATGCAAATTGTGTTACAAGTACATTGGAAAAGTTAAAAAGAAAGGCAAAAATTTTGATAAGAAAGGAACTTTTATACAAATGCTACATGCATATATCAGAATGTATTCATATCTGATTTCCCTTGAAAAATATGCTGATAATTTATAATTAAACTTCTACATATGACAAAACTGAGAACAAGAGAAGTTAATTGTTCAGAAGATAACAGAGTCACATTAGTAATAAGTGTCTAAGGAAGGATTAAAATTTGCATCTTTCTGACTATGCATACAGCATTATTTCCAGATCATCTGCTAGCTGTCTAGATGTCAAAATGAAGAGAGATAATGCATATGAGACACTTGCTAAAACTAAAATTGTGACAATCTATTACTTATAATAAAATATTTTTCTTCATTTTCCATAAATTGTCACAAAACATAATGGCAGAATAATGGAAAAGAGGCGTTCATTTAATGCTCTTTTGATGTAACCAAAATATTTGAATAGGAATTCAGAACTGCACTCCCTCAGCACTTACCTCCAGCTCTGATTTTTTAAAATAATAATCAAAAGCAAATAGGTATTCTTTTATAAACCTTTAATGTTATTCAATAACATTCATACAGGAGGATTATAAAATTTAAAAAATGCTTTTTTAAGTAATAGTTACAAATTGGATTCAGATAAAGAAGTCTCATGACCTACCCTTAATTAACCAATTTTCTACCTTAAGACATTGTGTTCAGAATTAAATTAAGTGAAGTCACCTAAAATCAGGAAAATAAAATGTCAAAAGAAAATTTAGTATTCTATCTCTAAATGGTTTCCAGCACAAGATTTCCGTGGAATGATATGTAAGTTCATATAAAATTGCTGATCTCCTGAATAAATATCCAAGAACTATAAAAATCACTCATATTAAATTTGTATCTTCATTTTAAATTTCAAAGGTATGATGTATTGCTTACATTTTTCCCTTTAGAGGTGATTTTAATGGAATGTAAATCCAATGCTCTTTAAAATTCCCCCAAGGCCAAGCAGCAACCCTGGACTAGATTCACATCTTCCCTACTGAAAATTGTCTTTTGATAACTCTATATATGCTTGCTTAATATGGTTTCTCAAACCTTAAAGGAAAATCAGTTACAGGGAAGTAACCACTGATCGAAATAAATTGTGTATGTATTTTTTTTTCCATTATTACCTGATAATCTGCTGAAAGATCATAACAGTAAAATACTTTTTTAATGTCAAACATACATACAGAGCCACAACTCCTATGAAATGCAATATTCTGTGGTTGTTAAGTAAACAAAGAATTATGAGCACCAGCAGGGAATATGATAACCCCCTAACAGGAATAAATAGTTAAAAACTTGCACTTTGAAAGGGGATTACTTATCTTTAGATAAAGTTGGAACCATAATTTCATGCATTTAAGGGACCAGGAAACCTAGAGGATTTATCTTATTCTGATTTGGATATAGCTCCAGGAGTGCATAGTTATTGCCATACAATTTTCAGTTTTTGGATATTTGCAGCTGTGGCTCATTTTGCCTATCATAAGCATTTGTTTTTGTTTTTTTGTAAAGTTCTTTTAAATTTGTACTTTTTAAGCACAATATTTTTGAAACACTTAAATTCTTCTCATTTGATATGCAAGAGTTTATGGGATTTTTTATCCCCATTTTATAACTGAAGAAACTGTATATTAAGAATCTTTCGTAATTTGTCCAGGATCAGATAGTAAATGTCTGAAGCAGGATTTGAAACAAGGTCTTCTTGATTCCAAATCCATTGTTTCATATATTATGCCTTTTAACTTCATATATAGCTAAGGAGTTCATAAAACATTAGTTTTTAAAATGTATAATATTATATATAATTGGTTTACCTTATATTCCTTTTGTATTTTTTTACATATAAAATAATTATTTAGGGGGGGCTGAGCCAAGATGGAAGAGTAGAAGAAGGGACCTGCTTGAGCTCTCCCCCCAAACTCCTAAAAATACCTATACAAATGACTCTAAACAAATTCTAGAGCAGCAGAAGTCACAAAATGACAGTGAAACAAAAGTCCAACTCAAGACAATCTGGAAGGTTGAGAGAAAGGATCTATTGCCTTGTGCTTAGAACAGAACACACCACAGCATGGGTCATGCTGGCACTTACAGAACTGGAGAATGCCTCAGATCACTGAATCCCTGGTAGCTGCAGTAATTTCCAGACTTTTCAACCCATAAACACTGAAGACAGGATCAAAGGTCAATCGGAAAGCTCTCTTACCTGAGTGAGAGAACAGCATGATCTAGCCCCAGCCCCAGCCCCAGCCCAGCTAGGGGCAGTGGCAGCCATAGCCACAATAGTCGATGCTTCTGAAGTTCTCAGCCTATACCGTGTTTCCCCGATAATAAGTCACTGTCTTATTAATTTTTTTGGACAGCAAACACCAGAGGGATTATTTTCAGGAGAGGGCTTATTTTAATGAACATTGACAGCAATTTTAATAAACAGGTAAATGATAACAAAAAATGTACCTTTATTCAATAAGCAAATCACTGGGGAGGAACAGGATGATGCACTCACTGCTGCAGCTCTGATTGGATGCAGCTCAGAGCGCTGCGTGCGTTTCACGGGGGGGGGGGGGGGGGAGGGACGATGCATATAGAGGGTACCATAATGTAGTGTGTAGTGCAGGGGATCACCTTCACTACAGTAGCAATCTCAATAGGGCTTATTTTTGGGGGAGGGCTTATTTTAGAGGAATCTTACACAGTAAGGGGAGGGCTTATTTTAGGGATAGGTCTTATTATCAGGGAAACACGGTAGATGGTGGGGGAATCAAGCTGCTGAGAAGATTCACAGTCCTGGGTGGCAGTCCTGGGACAAAGAAGAGTGCTGTTGTTGCAGAACTGTTCACAGTGGTGGAGAAGGAATCCTCCTCACAGTTCCAGAAAAGAAAAGAGTGCTTGGGGTTGCTCATGGACAAGAATTCAGGCCAGGAGAGGAGTAAACACCTCTCCTTTGATCATACCACTTTGAAGGAACTGAGAATTTATGAGGCCCTAGAGAAATCTCTGAAAACAGCTGCACAAAACCCCCCAAATTTGGGGCAGTATACACTCCACTTGATCACGAGCTCAGAAGTCAAGTAGTTGCTTGAGAAAATAACCAAATAAGGGAAAAATACAATTGTAAAGCCTTACTTTCTTGGTGAAAAGGTGTTGGCTTATGTCCTTGGTAATGAGAAAGATCAAAGCTTACAACCAGAGAAAGACAGCAAGGTCAAGGCTCCTAAATTCAAAGCCTCAAAGACAAATATAAATTGGTCAGAGGTCATGGAAGAGCTTAAAAATGATTTAGAACATTAAGAGAAGTAGAGGAAAATTGGGGAAGTTAATGGAGTGATGCAAGAATATCATGAAAAACAAAGCCAACAGCTTGTTAAAGGTGACCCAAAAAATGCTGAAGAAAATAAAGTCTTAAAAATAGACTAGACCAAGTGGCAAAAGAGGTCCAAAAAGCCAATTAGGAGAAGAATGGTTTAAAAAAACATAATTGGCCAAATGAAAAAAAGAAGAAAATGTGAAATGTCTCATTGGAAAAAAATAACTCACCTGGAAAATAAATCCAGGAAATATTATTTAAAAAGTATTAGTCTACCTGAAAACCATGATAAAAAAAAAAAAAGCCTAGTCATCATCTTTCAAAAAATTATCAAGGAAAATTGCCCTGATATCTTAGAAAAAGAGGGGAAAATAGAAGTGGAAGTAATCCACTGATCACCTGAAAGAGATCCCAAAAGGAAAACTACTAGGAATATTGTAGCCAAATTCTAACATTCCCAGGTGAAGGAAAAAATATTACAAGCAGCCAGAAAGAAAGAATTCAAGTATTGTAAAAACACAATCAGCATAACACAAGATTTAGCAGCTTGTACACTGTAATGGGAATGTAAATTTAAAGATCTTCCCTGCCCCTAGGCTAAAGTGCACCTGGAGCCTGGGGTGGGAGGCTTGTTTTTCAGTAGATACTTCTTGATTGGCCAGTGAGTCAATAAGGTTTTTACATTCTCTGAGCCAGGCGAAGGCTATATAAGCTCTGATGTGTAGCTTTGTTTTGGGGATTGCTTTGAGAAGTGTTCTGTGATTTGATCTGGATTCTGAGAAGCCATTGTCCAGAGCCCTCTGGCTTTGAAAAACCCAGATGTTGAAACCCAGATGTTGATTTGGTATGAATGTAATGGTTGCACAGTTTGGAAAGCTGTCTACTTGATCTGTTTCTGTCTTGATAATTCTGCCTGTATATTTTGAAGTTCAGGGTGCTGACCTTTTTCCCCTCAATGAGGTAAACGATATATATTTGACTGATTAAAGTAAGCTTGTTAACCCATTTTGAGTTGCTTTCCTTTATCAAAGCAGATACAAGAACCTGTGGTGGCAGCAAACCCTGAGGACACTTGGGGTGCTTGCTGCTACATACACTAAATGTATTGGAGGGCTTGTAATATAATACAGAGATCAAAGGAGGTAGAATTGCAACCAAGAACCATCTACCCAACAAACTGAATAAAATACTTCAGGGGAAAAATTATAATTTCAATGAAATAGAGGACTTCCAAGCATTCTTGTTAAATGGACCAGAGCTCAATAGAAAATTTGACTTTCAAATATAAGAATCAAGATAAATATGAAAAGATAAACAAGAAAGAGAAACCTTAAGGGACTTATTAAAATTGAACTGTTTATATTTCTGTTTGGAAAGATAATATTTGCAACTCATGAGACTTTTCACATTGTTAGGTTAGTTAGAATAAACACACACATATACATATGTGTGTATGTGTATATACATAATATTGTGTGTATATGTGTTTCTATCCATGTATGTATGCATGTATGTATGTATGTGTGTATGTATATAGACAGATGGCACAGGCTAAGCTGAATATGAAGGGATGATACCTAAAAAATAAAATTGAGTATTGAGAGGAATGTATTGGAGAAAGAGAAAGGGGAACATAGAATGTAGTAAATCACCTCATATAAAAGAGGCAAGAAAGAACTTTTACAATGGAAGGAAAGAGAGGGGAAGTGAGAGGGAATAAGTATGCCTTACTCTCATTGGATTTGGCTTAAGCAGGGAATAACACACATTCAATCAGGTATGGAAATCTATCTTATCCCTCAGGAAAGCAGGCTGGAAATGGATAAGAGAGGGGGGATAAGATAAGGGATGGTAGATTGGGGGAAGGGGTAATGAGGAGCAAATAGTTTTTGGGGGGACAGGTGAAGGGAGAGAATGGAATAAATGGAGACCAGGACAGGATAGAGGGAAATTTGGATACTATTTCACAATAAGACTGTTACAGAATTTTGTGCATGGCTAAACATGTATGACTTATATTGAAATGACTGCTTCCTCAATGAGGGTAGGTGGGGAGGGAGGGAGAGAATGTGGAACTCACAGCTTTAAAAATGAATGTTAATTTTTTTGCATGCAACTGGGAAATAAGATGTACAGGCAATGGGATATAGAAATCTATTTTGCCCTACAGGAAGGTAGAGGGGAAGGAGATGAGAGAACTGATGTTGATTGAAGGGAGGACAAACTGGGGGAATGAGTGTCAGGGTGCATGCATTCCTGAGGTGAGAGGAGGGGAGAGATGAGGAGAAAATTTGGAATTCAAAATCTTAGAGAAAGGAATGTTGAAAACTGAAAATAAATAAATTTTACATATATGAATTTATATGCAAATATATACATATATACACACACATATATTAGTGTGTGTGTGAGTATGTATTCTGAGAGGTCCAGAGTTTTTACTAGCCTGACAAAGGATACATGTGAGAAAAAGATTTAATCAATTCTCTTTAAAACGAAGTATTTCTAATAATTCATCACCTTAAATTTTATTGTTATAGTAAAGGGTGTACATTGTCCAATGTGTATATCTTGCCACTACCTACAAAAGATCCCTTTATACAAATTTTTTTATAACTTTTTGTGGTGGCTAAGAATCAGACATTGAAGGAATGTCCATCAGTTGGAGAATGGGTAAAAGAGCCATGGTATATTATTCAAATGTAATATTACTGTGTTAAATAATATGACAAGCAACATGGTGTGATAGTAATGGCAATTAAAGATTCCCCTGTATTGGCTTGGTTTTCAAATTGATTGTATTAAAACCCAGAGTTTGTTAATCCCACCTGTGGGATGGGCTTGTTGATGTGAAAAGAAAGTCCTGAAGTGGGAGGAGCTGGTGATGTAGATTTGGAGAGACAAGAGAGAGGCGGAAGTTCTTTTTGGAAGCAGCACCTCGTGGAGAGAGAGAGACTAAGAGATTGCTGGTGGCCACTTTGAATTGCCCTGGACTTTTGAGACCTGCCCCCTGAGCTGCCAAGGACTGAGGAGACATGGCTGTTTTGCTGGTACTTTGTCTGTCTGTTTTGATGTTATTTTGCCAGATTTGTCCACTGGTGAAAGACTGTCCTGTTGAAGAAGTCCTGGAACCTGGCATTTGGTTAAGAAGGCCTGAGACTGTCCTGCAGACAGAGAGTGAATACTGTCCACTGGTGAGGGACAGTACTGAGAGTGAATACTGTCCACTGGTGAGGGACAGTACTGTTGTTGCAGGGGTCTGGAGACTGTCCTGCAGACAGAATGAATACTGTCCACTGGTGAAGGACAGTGCTGTTGTTGCAGGGGTCTGGGAGCCTTTCTGTTGGTTCAGAAGCCCTGAAGAAGGATTTTCTTGTTGTATGTTTACAGAAATCCTGGGAGAGGGCTTTGCTAATGTGTTCAGGGGTTCTAGGACTGTTCTACAGACAGAGGATAAATTCATGAAGGGACTGGCAATGTATCTTATGGCCTTGCTAAGCCTTGTCTCCCCAGGAACTAAGATTGCTGAGAACTTGCCTCGTGTCAAGATGAAGAAAAGACCTCCATTTGGGTATTAAGTGCTGTGTTTAAACTTGATGTAACTCTGGGGTAGATTCAATTGTGATCCAGGGGTGGGGAACTTTTGACCTTTTTGTGTTCTATGGTTGAGCAAATGAATGTATTTTACTTATGTTTGGAAACTAATCTCCATTTGAGAAGAGGGGCTTTGTGGTGGACTTAATTAAGGTATAGCCTAGGGGTGGAGAAGTATTTAGAACAGAGACTTTGTAATTGATTGAATGATTGGAAGGTCCTGGGATGGGGTAGGCCTTGGAGATTATTTAATCACACTTAGTAAATGCTGTATTTGGAATGATGTCATGTTTTGATCTTCTCTGTTCTGGGTTTGTTACTGAATAAAATAGAGAGCACCTATGCTGGTATTTTGAACCTGGGAAGTTGCCTTTGCTTGGTATTACATTACACATGGTTTCAGAAAAACCTAGAAAGACTTAAATGGACTCATGCAAAGTGAGGTAAAGAGAACCAGAAGAATGTTGTACATAGTAACAGCAATATTGTTTGATGAACTGTGATTGGTTTAGCGATTCTCAGTAATGCAATGATACAAGGCAATATCAAAGGACTAATGATGAAGCATATTATCCAACTCCAGAGAAAGAACTGAAATAAATTGAATACAGGGTTAGCCATGTGATTTTTCACTTTTTCTTTCGTTTTTTTTCTTTTATTCAATTCTTCTTGTACAAAATGAATAATATGAAAATGTTTTGCAAAATTGCACATGTATAACCTATATCTGATTCTTTCCTATTTTAGAAAGGTGAAGGAGGAAGTGAGGGATAGAATTGGGAACTCAAAACTTTAAATAAAAATGTTTTTAAACGTAGCCTTTTTTTTTTCACCAGCATGAGAACTGGAGTCCATCGTATCCTAGAAAAGTCTTCATCTTGGAAATTGACTTTAGCTTTGAAATCCACATCTCAGAGCTACCTTCAGATTTCCCTTGATCTGTATGGATGACTCTTTCCAGTATCTCCATGTAAGGAAAGTTTTCAGATAAGCCTTTCTTTTTTCATTCTCATAAGTCTTCACTTCATACTCCAGACTTTTCCATCACACCCAAAAACCTGGAACCTTCTGTTTTAACTGTATATCCTCCCTTCAGATTCCTTTTCTTTGTTGTCTTTCCTCATAAAAATATAAATATTTTGAACTAAAGGGCTGTTTGACACATAGTAAGCATATAATAAGTGCTTTATGAAAAAAATCTAGATCTTGTTCTTCCCTTTTTTGTGTGGGAGTTAGTTTCTGGACTACCCTACAAAAGATTACTATAACATATTAAGATTTGTGTTTTCAAATATATGGATTAACATTTCTCTTGCCTTGGAAAAATTTCAAAGGGAGCTAACACAAATATAATTTCATTGTCTTTGGTTGCTACAGTTAAAATGGAAAATAATGTCATCAGATATTAAAAAAAGACAAGGTACAGTTCATATTAATAATTTTTTTCCACAGAAAAAAAAACACCTTAAGATAACCTCTAAAATTACACAGAGATTCACAGTTTGAAAAATAATCTTTACAGGGGTTAGACTTAGTTGAATGCAGATAGTAAACTGATAGCTTTCTGGAAAAGTAATAAAATAAAATATAGACAAAAATTCAAAGAATATATCCCTCAAGAACTCAAAAGTAACCTTAACAAAACTGATATGTGGTTTTATATTTGCAAATATATATTTTCTGTAACTGGATAAATACACACACATATGTATCTGTATACACACATACATATATAGAATTTCAAATTAATATTTAGCTAACAATTTCCCTCTTCATTTCCATGCTCAGAAATCATTAGTAAAAAGCAGTTAGGTGGATTAGTGGGACCATGTAGCAGCAAGCACCCCAGGATCCCCAGGGTGGCTGTCAACACAGGTTCTTAGATCTGCTTTTCTAAAGGAAAGCAACTCAAAATGAGTTAACAATCTTGCTTTAATCAATCAAACATATCATTTACCTAGTTCAGGGGGGAAAGTCAGCACCCTGAATTTCAGAATATACAGAAAGAAGTTACAAGCAGAAGTTACAAGAAGACAGAAACATTTCAACCAGGCAGGCCTCCAACTGTCTTATTATTACATCCATTCCTTGTCAGTTACCAGAGAGGGAAGTGTCAACATCTGGACTTTTCAAAGCGAGGGTGGGGGGGGAGTGCTCAAGAGCTGCCCAGAGTCTTGTCTGGTCCAATCACACAACACTTCTCAAAGTGAGCCCCAAAACAAAGCCTTACATCAGGGTTTATATAGCCTTTTCCTGTCTCAGAGAATGTAACAATCCTCTTGACACACTGCTCAATCACTAAGTATCTCCTGTAAAACAAGCCTCCTGCCACAGGCCCCAGGTGCACTTAAGCCTATCAAAGGGCCTAGAGACAGGGAATATCTTAAATTCAGATTCCCATTACAGAACAGACTAATCCCGGATTATAGGATATAAAGAAAAAGAACTACTGGAGAAATCTATCATGCTTGCCGTGGAACTGAGAAGAAATTAGATATAATTTGCTAGACTTTTCATCAACACTTAATTATTCAAAATGGCATGAAAGAAATGGGGGTGGGGGAATCTGCTTTGACCATTTAAAATTATTTTTTAAATGACTTTAAGGATTCAAGAAACAGAAAAAATGTGTAATTTGATATCTCATACATATCACTTTGTAACACTAGGTGCAGCATTTTTAATTATGACATTTACTTCAAATTCACAGTAGTAGTAAAGTTATATCATGCTTTGAGATTTCAGTGTGTTAAAAACATTTACTTTTATCCTCATGACAACCCTAGGAGTTTGATGCTCTTATTTATCCTCATTTTGCATGTAGAACCTGAAGCAGACATGGCTTAGTGACTTCCCCAATGACACAAAGCTAGAAAGTGTGTGAGGTAGGATTTGACCTGCCTTATTGCAAGTCTCTATCTGCTGTGCTACATAATTGCCCTTATCAGTCTGTTAGATTCAACACAGTAATCTAGAAAGTCTGGAAACTTTTTTTAAACTAAAATTTTCCTTTTGAGTTTGTTAAGTATTTCTCTTTGTGTCATCTTCAAATTGGTTGATAATGACTTTATCCAAGTCATTGGTAAATTTGATAAGCAAAATAAAGTCAAACAGGATTCCATGAGCTACTCTGCTAGGTGCTTTCTGTCATTTTGACATTGAGTCATTAACAAGTACATTTTTGATGTTGACAATCCAACCACCTCCAATTTATCTGATTGTGTTATTATGTAATTAGTATCTCTCCATCAAAAACAGTATAAGAAATACTATATACACAATATATAATGTGTTTATATATTTATATATGCATTATATATATAAATGTGTGCATGTGTAAACATTTATATGTATGAAATGTATATATAGGACATATATGTATATACAAAATGAAATAAATAGGGATATATTCATTTTGGATCCTCACATCTTCTGAAGTGGGCACTGTTGTTATACACATTTTATAATTGTGGAAACTTAAGCAATCAAAATGATTTGTCCTTGGTTGCACAGCTAGAAAATGGCTGAGTCCAGATATTAAATCAAAACTGTTGATGCCATATCCAATACTCTATCCACTCTGCCTACTGAACAACCAAAAATCACCCAAGAAATATTTTCTTCATTTAAACCTTCTATAGCATTTCTCTTCTTAATTTTTATAGAAACATTTTTGTTTCTCTCTTTGTTTCTAAAATATTACTGTTCATGATTAATCAGCAGATAATAAACAAAGTTTTGAAAAAGGAGTAGTAGTAGTAGTATTAGCAGTAGTATACATTAAGGTCTAGAAAGCACTTTACATAGTAGTAGTAGCAGTAAGGTGTGGTGGTGGTAGTGGTTGGTAGCAGCAGATATCTATTCACACCCATATGAGAATATGTATGTATATGTGTATGGAACAAACACTATATATACACACACACACTCACACGCATATATATAAGTACACACATACATATATGCGTACATACATGCACATATGCATATACTTACACAAACATATACGTGTGTGTGTGTGTGTGTGTAGTACCTAGTAATGAGAAAGGTTTACAAATGAGTTACAAATATCATCTTTCCATATAGGGATAAGAACAGTTTAAATTTAGTAAGTTCCTTACAATTTCTCTTTCCTGTTTACCTTTTCATGCTTCTCTCATTTCTTGTATTAGGAAGTAAAAAATGTATTTATCTCTAGCTTCTTAAGAATGCATAAAGTTCTTCTATGTCATTTAACATATTTCCTCGCCCTTATGGATTACACTCAGTTTAACTGATAGGAAATTCTTAGTTTTGTCCCTAATCCCTTTGAACGCAGAATTTCATATTCCAAACCCTCCAATCCCTTAATGTAGAAACTGCTAAAACTTTTAATATCCTGTTTGTGTTTCCCCAATACTTGAATTGTTCCTTTATGCACTTTTTCTCCCTAACCTGAGTGCCCTGGAATTTAAAATCTTCCTGAGAGTTTTCATTTTGGGTTTTTTTTTTTTTTCAGGAGGTAATCAGTGGATCCCTTCAATGTCTATTTTACCCACTAGCTTCTTTTTAATAATGAGTTTCAGGGAGTCCAATAATTTTACATTATCTCTCCAGGACCTATTTTCTTGGTCACTTGATTTCCCAGTGAGATATTTCACATTGCTTTCATTTTAAAAAATTCTTTTGGTTTTGTTTTATATTTTATTTCTCATTGAGTCATTGGCCTCTACTTGTTCCATACTAATTTTTAATGAATTATTTTCTTCTGTGAGCTTTTGAATTGCATTTTCCATTTGGTTAATTTTCCTTTTCAAACCACTCTTCTCATTTACTTTTTGGACTTCTTTCGCTATTTTGTCTAATATATTTTTAAGGTGTTTTTTTCTTCAGTACTTTTGGGGCATCTCCTTTAGCAAGCTGTTGACTCGTTTTTCATGATTTTCTTGCATCATTTTAATTTCTCTTTCCACTTTCTTTCTCTGCTTCTCTTAATTGATTTTCAAAATCTGTTTTGAGCCCTTCCATGCCCTGTGAACAATTCATATTCTTCTAGGAGGTTTTGTATGTAGGAGTTTTGACTTTGTTGTCTTTTTCTCCTTGTTTGTTTTGATGTTCCTTATCACTAAAGTAGGATTCCAGTCTGAGTCCCCCCCCCCCCTGCCCTCCCCCGCTCCCGCCCCACTGTTTGCTCACTTTCCCAGTGAATTATTTGAATTTTTAACACTTTCTTAAAATATGGCTCTGCCTTCAGTCTGGAGCGTGTGCTGTCCCAAGCTTTCAGGCATTTTGTGCAGCTCCTTTTAGAAATATTTCTAGGGATGTGTAAGTTTTCAGTTATTCCATGGTGGTACAATATAAAGAGACGGGTGTTTACTATTCTCCTTGTCTGTGCTCTGGTCAGTGAGGAACCAAAAGCACTCTCTGCCATGGAACTGTGAGGAAGGTCCCTCTTACATGTTGCCACAAGCTCTGCTATGCCATGACTCCCCCAGGACTGCCACTGAGGACTGTGACCGAGATCCAAGTATGGGCAAAGTGAGGGAATCTTGCCTCAGTGTCAAAAAAGAGATCCCTGCAATTCCTCTCTAGTAAGCCACTCAATCCCCCACAGTCTGTGTGCTGAGAGCTCTGGAAGTAGTCATGACTGCTGCAGCAGGTGCTGCAGACACCACAACCCTGGGGCTGTGCTGGGGCTGTGCTGGGGCTGTGCTGGGGCTGGGCCTGGTCTGTGCTTTTTTCTAACGCAGGTCCGACAGACCTTTCCTACTGACCTTCCAATTTTTCTTTGGTGTTTATGAGTTGAGAAATCTGGAACCTCCCACAGCTGCCAGTAATTCAGTCAACTGAGAACTCCTCCAGTTTTGCTTGGGTCTGATCTATGCTGTTATGGCCCATGTTGTACTGTTCTCCCCTCCCATAACAGTACAACTGACCTTTCCCTTCGACCATTTAGATTATCTTTGCCTGGAAATTTGTTTCATTCTTTTTGTGAGTTCTGCTGCTCTAGAATTTGTTTACAATCATTTCTTCAGGTATTTGGAGGGGTTTGGGGGAGAGCTCAAGTATGTCCCTGTTTTTAATCTACAATCTTGATTCCTACACTGATCCATCATTTTTTTTCCCAAAATGGTGAGTTTTAACCACGATAACTTTCAATTTTGGTATTATCAAATACTGAATTATTGTGGTTATTTGTAACCATGCCTTGTGCACCTAATCTATTCCACTGACCCATCACTCTCTTTATTCATCAATAAAAGATTTTTTTTATGATCATTGCTATGACTTCACTGATATTCTTTATCTTCCTTTTCTACAGATTAATTTTCTTATGATTTTTTCTAGCATCATAAAAAGTAATTCTTTGGAATTTCGATTACTGTGGCATTGAATAAGTAAATCAAATTAGGTAGAATTATCATTTTTCTTATATTGGTTTAGTCTACTCGTCAGCAACAACAACAATAATAGGAAGAGATGTACTTTGTCAAGGCTTTTTTTGCTTCTTTTGAAATAACGATAATATTTTGTTTAATTTGGTATTAATATGGTAAATTATGCTGATACTTTGCCTAATATTGAATCAATCCTGCCTTTCTATTATAGACCCCACCTGGCCCCAGTGTATAATCCTTGGGATATTTTGCAATAATTCCATTGCTACTACTTTATTTTAAAAACCTACATCAATTCATTAGTGAATTTGGTCTATTGTTTTCTCTGAGTGGTTTTTCAGGTTATCATATTTCTGTGATGAAGTCAGTTTTGTAGGACTTTATCTTGATCAACTTTTTTAAAGTTTGCATATCATTGGAATTAATATTCTTTTAGGGTTTAGTGGAATTAACTTTTAAATTCATCTAGTCCTGGGAGTTTTTCTTAAAAAACTCATTTATGGCTTATTCCATTTATTTTTCTAAGATAAAATTACTTAATTATTATGTTTTCTCTTCTATTAATCTGGAAGTTTATATTTTTTGAAATTATGCATTCACTTCACTTAGACTGTCAGTTTTACTGGCAGAATAACTTCAATGATTGCTTTAGTTTCATTTTCATTTGTGGTACATTCACCCTTTTCACTTTTGATGATTTGGTTTTCTTTTTTTTTTAAATTATATTAACCAATTTTGATTAACTGGAAGGTTCAGTGGCCTATCATTTTCCCTTCATAAAACCAGCTTCTAGTTACTGTTTTTTAAATGACTTTTTCTCTTTCAAATTTAATAATCTCTTGTTCAGTTTTCATGATTTACATTGTGGTGTTTAATTAGGAGGGTTTATTTGTTCTTTTTCTAGTTTTTGTAGTTACAGGTACAATGAATTGATCTGCTCTTTTTCTCTTTTACTGATACTTACTTTTAGAGACACACATTTTCACCAAAAATAGGTTTTCACTGCATCATACAAATTGTGGAATTTTGTGTCATTGCGGTCATTATATTAATGAAATTATTTATTATTTTTTATGATTTGTTCTTTCATTTACTTCTTCTTTAGGATTAGGTTGCTTAATTTCCAATTAATTGCAAGCTATTCTTCAGTGACTTTTTATTAAAAATGCAATTTTATTGTATCAAGGTCTAAAAAGGATGAATGTAATATTTCTGATATTTTGCATTTGTTATTTTGTTTTCTTGTACTAATTCATGGTGAATTATTGTGGAGGTACCATGTACAGTCAAAGAAAAAAATGTATACTCTTTTATATTCTCATTCCATGTTCTTCACAGCTGTATCATATCTAACTTTTCTAAAATTCTATTTATCTTTTGACTTTTTAAAAATGTATTTGATGGCTAGATTTATCTAACTGTGAGAGAAGAAAGTTGAAGTCCTATTCCAGTATAGTTTTATAATGAAATTTCTCCTGAAATATATTTAACTTTCCCTTTAATTATTTGGATGTTACACCTTTTGTTGAATACATTGTCTCTGGTGACTTTTAGCAAGATGCATTTTCCCTGCTCATCTCCTTTAATTAGGTCTACTTTTGCATTTTCTTTATTTGAGATCATGATTGCTACACATGATTTTTTCCTTGAGTTGAAGCATAATAGAGACTGTTCCAATCCTTTCTTTCATCTCTGAGTGTCCTTCTATTTCAATAAATTTCTTTTTTACAATATATTATTGCATTCTCTTCCCTCTTTCTCATTTCTACTTCCAATTTTTTCCTTTATCACATTTAATTTAACAATCACTATTAGCTCTTCTAGGAATTCTTATATTGTTTGTATCCAATGCACATATTTTTCCTTTGAGGATTTGCTTGTAGATTTCTTTTTATAATGCCATTGCCTAAATTTATGTCTCCATTTTCCCTGTCACCATAATAGCTTTTTTATGTTCAGATTCTTTATGATGTCATTTGCTCATTTTTTTCCTAGCATTTCTTGTTTTTAACTTCGTCTTAAATTGGGTTCTCTTCTTTAATGTCTTGGAGAAGAAGTACACTCTTTCAAGCTTAAGACTTTTTCACATTGCTCGTTTCAGAGCTAGTTTTGAAATTTTACATTTTTTCAGTGGTTCCAAGTTGGTTTCATCTGGGTACATGTGTGGTCACTGCTTTCTTGGCATACACTGATCCTTACCCAGAAAGAATCTTTGATCCCTTAAATTTGTAAGCATTATTGCTCCTTAGAGTTCCTGCTCCTTTGGGAACATAAGCAAAGCAACAATGTTCCTCAGGGTCTCTGTTGCCTCTTGTTCTTCTCTCTTCTCTTATAAAAGTGTTCTTCTCTGTGAAACAGAAGTAGGTATACACAATGGAGTTGTCAAATAGCATCTGTTGCTGAATCAAGTGCTAGCACAGTTTTTCTCTACAATCTTTTTTTTTTTCATTTTTACCATTTTCCAGGTTCCCTTATTATCTCTACCTTTAGACCTCCTTAATCTATTGCTCCTACTGACAGTACCACTTGTCCTCATCACTGGTATTTTGTCCACATGATTTCCAGGACAGCCTCCACACTTATGTAACAAATTTTTCTCTCTAAACTCTTTTTATTTTTTTTTTGGTCTTTATTAATTTGTTTGTTTACTTTTACTTTACAAATTCAGTTCCACAATTCTTTGAGTTTCCAATTTTCTCTAACTCCATCCACCCTCCCCCCATGATGGCATATGATCAAGTATAGCATCTGCAAATATTTTCACATTTGACATCAGTCAGGTTATAAAGAAGGATTGTATCAGATGGAATGAACAACTGGAAGGAGGAAACAAAAGCAAACAAGAAAAAGAAAAAGATCAGCTAGTTTACTTCAATCTGGATTCAAACTCAGTTTTTTCTAGTTTTTTCTCTGGATGTAGATATCTCCCTCCATCATGAGTATTTTAGGATTGACATTTCACTGCATTGCTGAGAAGAGTCCACTCTCTCAAAGTTGGTCATCACACATAAGTTGTGTCTGTATTTGTGTACAAATTTCTCCTGGTTCTACTCTTTTTACTCAGCATCAGTTCCTATAAGCTTCTCCAGGTAAATATGAAGTCTGTCTGCTCCTTGCTTCTTATACCACAAAAATATTCCATTACATGCATATACAACGACTCGTTCAGCCATTCCCTAATTGATGAACACCCCCTCAATTTCCAATTTTTTGCCACCACAAAAAGAGCTTCTATAAATATTTTTGTAAATATGGGTCTTCCTCTTACTTCTATGATCTCTTTGGGATAAAACACTAGAAGTGTTATTGTTAGGTCAAAGGGTATGTAGTTATTTATAGCCCTTTGGGCATAATTCCATATTGCTCTCCAGAATGGTTGGATTCATTCACAATTCCACCACCAATGCATTAATGTTCCAATTTTTCACATCCTTTCCAGCATTTGTCATTTTCCTGTTTTGTCATATTAGCCAGACTGATGAGATGTGGTACTTCAGAGTTGTTTTGATTTGCATTTCTCTAACCAATAGTGATGTAAATATAGTTTTTAAATGCTTATAGATATCTTTAATTTCTTCCTCTGAAAACTGCCTATTCATATCTTTTGACCATTTATCAATTGGGGAATGACTTGTATTCTTATACATTTGACTGAATTCTCTGTATATTTTAGAAATGAGTCCTTTATCACAGTCATAGGTTGTAAAAATCCTTTCCCAGTTTCCCACTTCCCTCTTAATCTTGGTTATATTGGCTTTGTTTGTACAGAATCTTTTCAATGTAATGTAATCAAAATGATCAATTTTGCATTTTATAATGCTCTTTAATTCTTGTGTGTTCATAAAGTCTTCCCCTCTCCACAAATCTTACAGGTAAACTATTCATTGCTTTCTCAGATTTCTTACGGTACCACCCTTTATACCTAGATTATGCACACATTTAGATGTGGTTTTGGTATATGGTGTTATATAATGGTCTATGACCAGTTTCTGCCATACTGTATTCCAGTTTTTACAGCAGTTTTTCTAATGGTCCTTTTTTCCCAAAAAAAAAAAAAACTGGGGTGTTTGGGTTTATCAAACAATAGATTTCTATAGTCATTGACTGCTGATTCTCCTGTGCCCAATCTATTCCATTCATCCACTGCTCTATTCCTCAGAGAGTACCAAGTAGTTTTGATGACTGCTGCTTTCAAATACAGATTAAAATCTGGCATAACTAGTCCACCTACCCTAGCATTACTTTTCATTAATTCCCTTTGTATTCTGGACAGTTTGTTCTTCCAAATGAATTTTGTTGGCATTTTTATAGCTCTATAAAGTAGTTTTTTGATAAACTGATTTGTATGGCCCTAAATATATAATTTAATTTAGGTGAAATTGTCATTTTTATCATATTATCTAGACCCAGCCAGGAGCTATTGATATTTTCCCAATTAGTTACATCTGACTTTATTTGTGTGAAAAGTGTTTTGTAGGTGTGATCATAGAGGTCCTGGGTTTGTTTTGGCAGGTAAATTCACAAATATTTTATAATGCCTACAGTAATTTTAAATGGGATTTCTCTTTCTATCTCTCACTGTTGAATTTCATTAGAAATATAGAGAAATGCCAAGGATTTATGTGTGTTTATTTTATATTCTGCTACTTTTTGACAAATTTATTTATTTTCTCAAGTACTTTTTTACTTGATTCTCTAGGATTCTCTAAGTATATCATAATATCATCTACAAAGAATAATAGCTTGCATCTATATTCATGAGGGAAACTGGTTATTATTTTCTTTCTCTGTTTTATCTCTTCCTGATTTAGGTATCTGTACCATATTTGTGTCTTAAAAAGAATTTGGTTAGACTTCTTCTTCACTAATTTTCCTTAATAATTGATCGAGGATTGAAATAAATTGTTCTTTAAATGTTATATAGAATTCAATAGTAAGTGCATCTGGCCCTGGAGGTTTTTTCCTAGAGAGTTAACTGATGGCTTTTTTGATTTCTTTTTCTGAGATGGTGTTATTTAAGTAATTTACTTTCTCTTCAGCTAATCTGGGCAACTTATATTTTTGTAAATATTCATCCATTTCACTGATTATCAAATTTATGTGAATATAATTGGGCAAAATAATTGCTAATTATTGTTTCAATTTCCTCTTCACTGGTGGTAGGTTCACCCTTTTCAATTTTAATACTCAAAATTTGATTTTCTTCTTTCTTATTTTTATCATATTGACTATCTCTAAGTTTTATTTATTAATCCAATATTTTTTCTTAATTTCAATTTTATTAATCTCTCCTTTGGTTTTCTGTACTTCCAATTTTTATTTGGGGATTGGGATTTTCAGTTTTCTCTTTTTCTAGCTTATTCAATTGCATGCCCAATTCATTGACCTCGTTTTTCTCTAATTGAATCAAGTATGCACTCAGGTATATAAAATTCCCCCTAAGAACTGCCTATAATGCATCACACAAATTGTGGTATGTTGTCTCATTTTTGTCATTATCTTAAATGACATTATTGATTATTTCTATTATTTCTTGTTTGACACACTCATTCTTAACGATTAAATTATTTAATTTCCAATTAGTTTTTACTCTTATCTTTCCATGGCCATTTATTGCATATGATTTTTATTGCATCATGATCTGAGAATGATGCATTTAATATTTCTGCCTTTCTGCACTGAATTCTGAGGTTTTTATGCCCTAGTGCATGGTCAGTTTTTGAGTATATGCCATGAACCACTGAGAAGAAAGTATATTCCTTTTTATACCCATTCAGTTTTTCCAAGAGATATATCATATCTACCCTCTCTAAAATTCTACTCACCTCTTTAACTTCTTTCTTGTTTGTTTTCAGGTTAGATTTATCAAATTCAGAGTGGGGGAGATTAAAGTCCCCCATTAGTATAGTTTTGCTACCCATTTCTTCCTCTAATTCCCTTAACTACTCCTCTAGAAATTTGGATGGTACACCAGTTGGTGCATATATGTTAAATAATGATATTGCTTTATTCTTGATGCTCCCTTCTAGCATGATATAGTTTCCTTCCCTATCTCTTTTAATTAGATCTATTTTTGCTTTTGCTTTATCTGAGATAAGGATTGTTACCCATGCTTTTATTTTTTTACTTTAGCTGAAGCATAATATATTCTGCTCCAGCCTTTTACCTTTACCCTGTGGGTTTCCCTTTGTTTCAAATGTGTTTCATGTAGAGAGCATAATGTAGGATTATAGTTTTTAATACATTCTGCTCTCAGCATCTGTTTTATGGGAGAGTTCATCTCATTGAGATTCACAGTAATGATGACTGTCTTTTCCCCTCCCTCCTATTGCTTCCCCTGCTTATGTTTTTGTTTCTTCCTTTTCCCTTGCCCTCCTTAATGATTTTCCTTTTGCCCATCAACTCCTCAGTTTTCCCTCCTCGTGACCCCCCTTTTCTTTACCTACCCTCTCCCCTTACTACTATTTCTCTCCCCTCTAAACACCCCCCTTCTTATCCCCCTTTACCCTTCTACTTCCTATAGGACACAACAGATATTTTTTAAGCAATTGGGGTTAAGTAAGTTGATCAAGGCTACATGGCCAGTTATTTCTGGGTGTGGTGCTAAGTATCTGGGCAGGGATTTGATCCCCAGGTCTTCGTGACATTGTAGTTGGTGATCTTACTTGCTGAGCCAACTAGCCACCCCTAAGCAATTGGGGTGAAGTAACTTGCTCAAGGTTACATGGTCAGGTTTTTCTGGGTGGGTGCTAAGTGACTGAGCCCACATTAGATCCTTAGGTCATCCTGAAACTGGGGCCAGTGCTCTTACTTGTGGTGCTACCTGGCCTCCCTGACACAACAGATTTTTATACTTATCATAGTATGTTGTTTCCCCTTTGACCCCAAACCAATGAGAAGAAATTTCATACAGTGCTCCTCTCTCTCTCTCCTTTCCCTCTATTTAATGAGTTTTTGTGTCTTCTCACATTAGAATATTAAACTTAACTGATTATATTGATCCCTCTTTGAACCATAACCAGTGAGAATATTTTTCAAATGATGTTCCCCTTTTTTCTTCCCCTCTACTGTAGTGTGTTTTTATGCCTCTTCATATGGAGTAATTTACCTCGTTCTGCCTCCAATGAAGAGGAAATCAAAACAATAATTAAAAATAATTTTTCCCAATTGTATGCACATAAATGTGACAATCTTGTGAAATGGATGAATATTTACAAAAACACATGTTGCCCAGATTAACTGAAGAGGAATAAATCCCTTAAATAACCCCATCTCATAAAAAGAAATCAAACAAGTTATCAGTGAACTCTCTAGGAAAAAAACCTCCAGGGACAGATGGATTTACTAGTGAATTCTATCAAACATTTACAGAAGAATTTATTACAATTATCTACAAACTATTTGGGAAAATTAGCGAAGAAGGAGTCCTGCCAAATTATTTTTATGACACAAATGTGGCACTGACACCTAAATCAGGAAGAGATAAACAGAAAAAGAAAATTATAAACCAATTTCCCTCATGAATATAGATGCAAAATTTTTAAATGAAATATTAGGGAAAAGAATACAGGAACTTATCACAAGAATAACACTCTTTGATCAGGTAGGATTTATTCCAGGAATGCAAGGATGGTTTAAAATTAGGAAAACCATCACTATAATTGATCATATCAACAATAAAACTAGCAGAAGTCACATGATTATTTCAATAGATGCAGAAAAGGCTTTTGACAAAGTACAACAACTATTCCTATTAAAAACACTAGAAAGTATAGAAATAAATTGATCCTTCCTTAAAATAAAAGGCAGAATCTCTTTAAATCCATCAGCAAGTATTATATGTAATAGGGAGAGCCTAGAAGCATTTCCAATAAGATCTGGTACTAGAAATGTTTGCAGTAACAATTAGAGAAGAAAAAGAAATAAAAGGAATCAAATTAGGCAAAGACGAGACCTAGCTATCACTCTTTGAAGATGATATGTTGATATACTTAGAGAATACTAGAGAATCAAGTAAAAAAAAAACCTACTTGAGACAATATATAAATTTGGCAAAGTTGCAGAATATAAAATAAACCCACATAAATCCTCGGCATTCCTCTATATTTCAAATGGAATTCTGTAGAGAGAGATAGAGAGCGAAATCCCCTTTAACGTTACTGTAAACATTTTAAAATATTTGCGAATCTACCTGTCGAAACAAACCCAGGACCTATATGATCACAACTACAAAACACTTTTCACACAAATAAATCAGATCTAATTAATTGGAAAGACATCAATTGCTCATGGATGGGTCTAGCTAATATAAGAAAAAATGGCAATTTTACCCAAATTAAATTATATATTTAGTGCAATAGTAATTAGTTTATCAAAAAAACCTACTTTATGGAGCTAGAAAAAAATAGTAAAAAAAAATTCATTTGGAAGAACAAATGGTCCAGAATATGAAGGGAATTAATGAAAAGAAATGCTAGGGAAGGTGCACTAAGTATACCAGATTTTAATCAGTATTATAAAGCAGCAGTGCTCAAAACTACTTGGTATTGGCTGAGTAATAGAGTATTTGATCAGTGGAATAGATTGGGCAGATGAGACTCAGCAATTAATGACTATAGTATTCTATTGTTTGATAAATCCAAAGACCCCAGTTTTTGAGATAAGAACACACTATTTTACAAAACCTGATGGAAAAACTGGAATATAGTATGGCAGAAACTGGCCATAGACTATTATCTAACACCATATACCAAAATCAAATCTAAATGGGTGCATGATCTAGGTATAATTGTTGATACTGTAAGAAGTCTGCGAAAGTAAGGAATAGTTTACCTGTCAGATTGTGGAGAGCAAAAGACTTTATGACCTAACAAGAATTAGAGCATTATAAAATGGAAAATGGATAATCTTGATTACACTAACTTGAAAAATCTCTGTACAAACAAAGCCAATGTAACAAAGATAAAGATTGAGGTGGGAAGTTGGGAAAGAATTTTTACAACTTATGTCTCTGATAAAGGACTCATTTCTAAAATATACAGAGAATCCAGTCAAATGTATAAGAATACAAGTCATTCCCCAATTGATAAATGGTAAAAGTATATGTACAGGCAGTTTTCAGAGGAAGAAATTTAAAATATCTATAAGCATTTGAAAAAATATGCTCTACATCACCATTGGTTAGAGAAATGCACATTAAAACATTTCTGAGGTACCAAATATTACCTGTCAGATTGGCTAAAATGACAACACAGGAAAAAGACAAATGCTGGAGAGGATTGGAAAAATTGGGACACTAATACATTATTACTGAAGTTGTGAAGTGATCTCATCATTCTGGAGAGCAATCTGGAATTATGCCCAAATGGTTATAAATAATTTCATACCTTTTGACGCAGCAATACCACTTCCAGGGTTACATCTCAAAGAGATCATAGAAGTGGGAAGAAGACCGATATGTACAAAATTATTTATAGCAGGTCTTTTTGTAGTGGCAAAAATTGGAAATTGAGGGAGGGGGTGCCCATCAATTGGGGAATGGCTGAACAAGTTGTCATATATGCATGTAATGGAATACTATTGTGCTATAAGAAACAAGGAGCAGATGGACTTCATATTTAACGGGAGAAGCTTATAGAAACTGATGCTGAGTTAGGAGATTAGAACCAGGAGAAATTTTTACACAATTACGGACACAACTTATGTGTGATGACCAGCTTTGATAGACTGGACTCTTCTCAGCAATGCAGTGATATAAGTGAATCCCAAAAGACTCAAGGTAGAGGGAGATATCTACATCCAGAGAAAGAACTAGAAAGAACTGAGTTTAAATCCAGAGTGAAGTAAACCACCTGATCTATTTTTTCCTTTGGTTTTATTTCCTCTTCACCATTTTTCATTCCATCTGATACAATTCATCTTTATAACCTGTGTACTGTCTAATGTGAAAGCATTTGCAGATCCTATATTCTATTGTATGCCGCCAGGGCGGGGGGGTGAAGGGGAGCGAGGGGGAACAAAATTTGAAACTCAAGGAATTGTGGAATTGAATCTTGTAAACAAGAATTAAACAAACAAATTAATAAAAAAAATTAAAAATATTTTAAAAAGTTCATAAGAGTAACACACCAGAAAGTAAACGTTGTGATTTATCATCTCTAAAATGATCATGGGTTGTCATATGTCCTGACCAATGGAAAATTACTGCTTCCTTTTTTGACTTTCCTTCTGACTGATATTCAATAAATTAAATATAATATTTCGGCCTAAATTTATTCAAATGTTGAAGAAAGCTTTTTTGCTGTTCCATTAGAGAAGGAAATCACCATTAGCTCTCACTAATTTCTGCTCTTTAGAGAAACAGAAGCAATTCCTGCTTAAATGAGTGAAAAAAAACTCTCTATGTTCTCTCATTTTTTCCATATTTTTTTCAAATCTTTCTCGAACTACAATATCGAGTAAATCTAGCTGCAACAATATCCATTGCTTTTATGGGCTCTAATAACATTACAAATGTAATCATGTTACTAGATCACTTTTTTCCATGTTATTTATTAGAAGAATTTCATCTATTTTTCTCTTTTTCCTCCCAAGAGTGAAAGAAACTAGTCTTCATTAAGTGCTGTTATGGAGGACTTTTGCATGTTCTTTATAAATTGTTTAATGTACTTATGCAGAGCCATGAGACTTAAAACCCTAAATAAAACATCTGTTTTCTTATTTAAGAGTTAGTTTGTTCTAAATATTGTTACAAATTGTACCACAGCAGATAGTGTGCTGTAGTGAGAAAAGGGATTAGAATTTGAGTCAGAAGGCACCTCACCAATGATTGAATGACATGGACAACCCCGCTTAACATCTAGACCTAATTAAATCACCTCTAATATTAGATGACTTGATTAAATGACCTTGCTTGTCCTTTCCAGATCAAAATCCATAATCAAAATTCCTCAATACTACTTATCATTTTTCTTTTTTTATGGCCTTTTGGGGGGGCAATTGGGTTTAAATAACTTGCCCAAGTTTACACAGCTAGGTTTTGTTTGTGTGTGTGTGTGTGTGTGTGTGTGTGTGTGTGTGTTAAGTGTCTGAATCAGGATCCGAACCAAGGTCCTCCCAACTCTGGGGCTGGCACTTTACTCACTGTGCCACCTAGACACCCCCCTATTTATTATTTTTCCAAAGACAGCTATGGTATAATAAATAATAATAGTAGTAGCAGCAATAACAATATTTATATAAAATTTATATAAAGACATATGCAAACATCTTGATTTGACTATCACAATTCTCGTAAGTAGGTGCCATTATTATACCCATTTTTCAGATAAGAAAACTGAGGTAAACAGAAGGTAAGTGTTTTTTTTTCCCAGGATTAAATGTCTAGTAATAGATACAACACTGAACCTGAAGCCAGGACGACCTGAATTTTAACATACACTTAGTGGTATGTATGTAAACCCCTAGAATTATGTTTCTGCCTGGTTTGAAAGCAGGGATCTTTTGCGTGTGAGGCAAACATGATAACCACAACAGTACAGAAACTGCCTCTACATACAAAACCTAACTGAAATTTTCCAGGTTATATGCTAAAAGGAGGTTATTATCCAGGAGTTCAAGGATGCCTCTATTGTCCATCTCTATAAAGGTAAAGAAAATGAATTGTCTTGTGACAATCACAGGCAGTGACTGTCTCATAGTCATTGATGGCAAGATACTTGATAGATCCTCCTTAATAGACTGATCCTTCACCTGAAAGATGATAATTTACCTGAAAGTCAGTGTGGCTTCAGAAAGGGCAGAGTTGCTATGGTGTTTGCTGCCCAACAACTTCAGGAGAGATGCCTAGAACAGAAGAGAGGTCTGTACACAATGTTTGTAGAATTGACCAAGACCTTTCATGCTGTTAGTCATGTGGGTTTATGGACAATTATGTCAAAATTTGGTTTCCTGAAGGCATTCATCAGATTGTACATCAATTTTGTGACAGCATACTTACCTGACTCTGGTTAATGGGCAATGTTCTCGTGTTTTCCCCGTGACCAATGTGGTGAAACAGGGCTGTGTGTTTGTTCCCATACTTTTGAGTCTGACATTTTCAGTAATGTTATCAAATGTTTTCAATGAGGATGAACATAGCATCAAGGTCAGCTACTGAACTGATGACAAATTCTTCAATTTCAAAAGCCTAGAAGTCAAGACCAAAGTGGAAGGAGTGTTGGTACATTATTTTTTCTATTTGCAGGTGATTGTGCTCTCAATGCACCTCTGAAACTGAGATACAAGAAAGCATGGATCAATTCTCTGTTCCTTGTGCTAACTTTGGCCTAACAATTAACATGAGGAAACACAGGTGCTCCTTCAGACACCACCATACCATCCATACATGGAACCATTGGTTACAGCCAATGGAGAAGTTTTGAATGCTGGGGATAAGTTCACTTACCTTACATTATAGGGGTCTACACATTGATAATGAGGTTGATGCACTCACTGACAGAGTTAGCTCAGTTTTGGGGAGAATCTGAAGAAAAGTGTTGGAACAAAGAGACATTAGAAGGTCTACAGAGCCATTGTTCTTACCTCATTGCTGTATACTTATGAAACCTGGATAGTCTACCAGCACCATCCCAGGAAACTTGAATTATTTCCATTTGATTCATCTTAGGAAGATTCTGAAGATCACTTGGCAGGATAAAATGCCAGACGCTGAGATGCTTGCTCAAACTAACTGCCAAGCATTCAAACTCTGCTTAAGAGAGTGCAACTCCAATGGGATGGCCACGTTGATCCAATGCAAAATGTATGCTTGCCAAACAGGCACTTTTATGGAGAACTCACACAGGGCAAGCCTGCACATGGTGCTCAGAAATGATAAAGGGACACTCTCAAGATATCTACAATCACATAGTGATAGTATAGTGAACTCTCTATTCATTAAACAGTAAACTAAAGCAAAACATTCAGAGAAATCAAAGTACAAAATTCACAGTAATATAACAAAACAACTCATTACTTAAGTGATTATATAGTCTTAAAGAAAAGATATCACTCAGTAAGTCCTTAACTCAATCATCCTTAAGGAGCAATCATGCAGGATAAAAAGTACAAAGGTCTCCCACCCCTAGTTCATATTATCTTAATCTAACCAGTCAGAAAGTCTTCTTTCATCTTGATTGAAGACTAGCTTCCAATTATCTTTAGTTCAATCTTTCTTAAGGTGTACGAAGTACAAAGCACAAAATTCTTCCACCCTGAGGTCCCAGTAAATCATGATCTAGTCAGTGCTAAGTCCCCAAGGAAAGGTTGTTTCATCTTGACTCTAGACTTATGGCCAAAGGCTGTGGTTCCTCTTCCATGCATCCAGCTGTTGCCTGAATTCATCCAACTATTACCTAGATTCACAGGTAAGCATTTCCCAGCTCCTGGTCCAGCTTCTGATCCAGCTAAACAAATCAAGCTTAGCAGAGCCACAACAACATTAATGCACATTGCCATCACCATCATCAATTCACCTTCTACCTGTGAAATCCACACAGATCCACAAATATAGACTCTGTCTGAGAAATCAACACAAATCATCAGTAAGGTTCTGGGACATCTGGAAACATCAGTAAAACCCTCTTTCAGGAATTTTGTAAACTAAGAACAAGAAAGTCCTCTTTCAAGGCTTCTGAACTAGAAGTAAGGTCCCAGGGCTTCTGCATAAGCAGCAAAGTCCTTTATCAGCAGACAGGTCTGACAAAGTACTAGCAACACAGACAGTCAAAATTCAGGCACCACAATCATTCTTTTTCCCAATTCTCATTGGTCCTAGCTTATGCCCCTGCTTTTATATGGCAAGTTCCTCCCACTGAGGGCTTCACTACTTCTGTTTATAACCAAAAATTGATATAATCGCAGGAGAGGCTCAAAGACATATGAAGAACTGAAACAAGGAGTTAAATACTGAAACAAATAGCTAAGTTCTTCTTGCTTGCCATTGCATGTGTACTAGTTTGTGAGTGACCACAAGTGCTCTTTTCAGTCCTTGCTCTGTGACCAGGGTTCCTGTTTCCTTGTGGCAACATGTGGTATTATTCTAATACTCTTCCTCTCATTGGGATTAAGACCCAAGAATGCAACCCAGAGTCAAGTATAGACAATGCAATGGAGTCCTGTCAATGGTGCCATCAAAGAGACTCCAGTAAATCTCCTTCTGAACCATTGTCTGAACCCCTTACAGTCTGTGAGCGGAGAGGTCAGAAAAATGCCACTACTGCCACTGATTCCATTTTCTCAGGCTTATTTTTGCTTGCTTTGGCCACATCCATACTAGGGTGGCCAGCACTGGACTGTACTCCTCTCTCACCATGTTGCAACAGACCTTTTTTACCAACCTGTTTTCTTGGGCTGGAAATTTTTTTCATTCCATCTCTTTGCTGTTCTGCCACTCAAGAATTTGTGTGGAGTTATTATTTAAAGGTACTTGAGGGGTTTGAAGGAGAACTCAGCTGAGTTCCTGCCTTTATTTTGCCATTTAGTTATCCTTGATTCTTTCAAAATAAATTCATAGTAAAACAGGAATATGGGAATCAGAGAATGTAATAGTAATGTAATTTGAATTTGAAGATCCCTTTGTGTTGGCAAAGGTAGCAGGTTCTTAGCATTTAGCAATTGATCAAGTCTCTTTTGGGGAAACAGAAGGTATGAACTCCTGTCTCCTGTTACTGATGTAACAGGAAGGGGTTGGCTGAAACAGGAAGCTAATGATGTGTGTATATAAGCAAAGCCCCAGAGAGGCACAGGCAGAATCTCTTTGGACCAGCATCTTGTGGCAGAGCAGCTACAAAAGAGAGAATGGAGAACTGAGCCAGAATTTCCTGAGAACCTGTGATGGTGGAGTTTCTTCTGAACAGGAGTCCAGGAGCCAGGGGCCCAGGAGCCCTGAGCCTGGAGCCCAGGTGACAGTGTAATAAAAATGCAAATTTAAAGATCTTCCCTGCCCCTAGGCCCTTTGATAGGCTTAAGAAACTCTGAGAACCTTCCTTGATTTGAATATATACTCTCCCCCCTAATAGGCTGAATGTGGTCACATGGAGCCTGTGGTAGGAGGCTTGTTTTTCAGGAATGCCCACACCTTGATGTTGTGTGATTGGGCAGTGAGTCAAGAGGGAGGTTTCATTCTCTGACCCGGGAGAAGGCTATATATTCCCTGATGTGAGGTTTTGCTTTGGGTATCACTTTGAGAAGTGTTGTGTGATTTGACCAGATGAGACTCTGGGCAGCCATTGAGAGCCCCTGCCTCACCCCCCACCACTGGCTTTGAAAACCCAGATGTTCATGCTTCCCTCTCTGGTAACTCTGATTTGCTATGGATGTAATGATTGGACAGTTTGGAAACCTGTCTGCTTGACCTGTTTCTATGACTTGTAAGTTCTGTCTGTATACTATGAAGTTCGGGGTGCTGACCTTTTTCCCCCGAACTACGTAAACATTGTATATTTGATTTATTAAAGTAAGCTTGTTAACCCACTTTGAGTTGCTTTCCTTTAGAAAAGCAGATATATATAAGAACCTGTGCTGGCAGCTACCCTGGGGATGCTGGGGTGCTTGCTGCTATACATAAGAGCCCGGGAACCAGAAGCCCAGGAGAAGACTGAGGAAGCAGAACACAGGATGCATTACTGGGATGCTGAAACTTTGTCTGTTTGTGGCTTGATTGGGCCTTGAATTCCCAGGAGCAGGAACTGTGAAGAACTTGAGATGCACTGGACCCTGTGAACTTCACTGTGGAGCAGGACCTACCCTGGGAGCTGGCCAAGGAACTGGGAGCTGTCTGCCATTAAACCCAGGTGATAATCTGGTGAATGCAGGTAGAACCTTTGCCCATGGAAGGGGATCCAGGGAATTAGATAATCGTCCCCAAGTCAAGATGAAAAGACCTCACCCTGGGTACTGAGTAATGATAAAATTGTAGTTTACTATTTACCTAGGGGTGGAGGGTTTGTCTATGATAGTTAGTAATTGATTGCTGAATAATTGACTGATAGAATTAATCAAGTGTGCCCCATGAGTGGAAGACTTTGACTATTGCACTTTGAGATGATTGTTATTGATAAGTGGCTGATTGAGTTAACGTAGCTGACCCATAAGTGGAAGACTTTGAATATTGTACTTTGAGATGATTGTTCCTTTTTCTAATGTTATGACCACTTTGGTGAAAACTATGTGGCCAGGGGCGGCCAGGTGGCTCAGCGAGTAAGAGCACTGGCTCCAGTGTCGGGATGACCTGGATCAAATCCGGGCTCAGATACTCAGCACCACACCCAGAAATAACTGGCCATGTAACCTTGAGCAAGTTACTTAACCCCAATTGCTTAAAAAAAAAAAAAAAAGAAAACTATGTGGCCACTTTAATGATAAGCTGTTGTGAATACTATATTGTGATTTTCTTTTATAATTTGTAATATTTTGCATGCTGTATCTTAATTTTCTGTGAATGTTTTGCTTTGCTTTGTAATGGAATAAAGTGTTCACTATACTGCATAATTAGAACCTTACAAGCTGTTCACAGTAGAAGTCTTCTGGAAAGCTGCTCATGCATAGCATTACAGAGAAGAACCACCTCTCTAAATATAGCAAATGTGCATGCATATGATATCTCAACAGAATAATTGATGCCACTTTCACAAGGAAGTTTAAATAAAATTTCTAACCTACCTAAAGCATGTCTAGGCTCTCAGGTAATATGACAAAGTAACCACTAAATACCTGACCTGGATTCAAGTAATATTAAAAAAAAGAATGAATAAGCAGGTACAGATAACATTTGATCAACAACAAAATTTGACAGGTATTTGTCAAGCACTTACTATGTATCAGGGAATATAGTTCTTGGGACTAAAATAGGAACTGGGGTATAAAGATGACAATGAAACAAGTTCTTCATCAATTGACCTCACATTCAATAGAGGGAGGTCACATGTAAATATAGGCAAAGAAAATAAATACAAAATATAAATATAGTACAATAGAACATTAGCACTTGCTGTTAAGATCGGAAAAGATACTGTAAAGGAGGTGTTTTATGAATTAAAGTTGAAAAATAACTAGGGATTGTGAGAAGCTTCGGTAAGGAGAGAGTGTATTCCAAGCTCAGTGGTAAGTAGAATGAAAGGAAAGACAGTGCATATAAAAATATGAAAAAAGGAAATTAAATGTTAGATTGAACAGCAAGCAAGCCATTCCAGCCAGTTTTGAGGTTGTACCTGCATAATAAAAGTTGAAACACTTTATTAAAGAGTTCTAAATGCCACAGAGAAGAATGTGTGTTTTATCCTAGACGTTACTGGGAGCCACTAGCATTGTTGATCAGGGTAAGGATATGGTTAGTTCGGTACTTTAATAATGTGAACTTGACAGCTATGTGGAAAATGGATTGGAGTTGAAAGGTGATGTAAACCTAGAGTCAGGGGAACAAATTAGGATGATATATCAAACTTTAGGCAAGAAATTATGAGAGTTGTTGATTGATATTAAATCAGAGGTCATAAAAATATTTTCTTTTATTCTAGTCATTATGCAGTCTCCCATAGAGATAACCAAGGATAAAATTCAATTCTCAAATCCACATGGCATCAGACAGACAATTTCTGTGGTCGTGCAGCAAAGCTTTTTTTTTGGGGGGGGGAACTGCATATATTCTAACCTATGATGCTACTGTAGTGCTTTTCCAATCCATCCCTAATTTGCAACAACTGCACCTAATGAAGGCAAGAAGCAGAATCTAATGAATTATGCAGTAGAAGAAGGAAAGTTGCCACTACTTTTATGAATTTAAAAGCCTTCTAGATACTATATTGCTGCTAATTGTATTGTAGATCTGGTACTTCTGAAATAGAGATAGAAAATATTAAGCAGCAGAAACACCTACTAACAACTTAGTGAAAATCATGCTCTCCCTCTTTTTAGTGGGTATAACAATAATATCTCTTACTAATAACTGCTTTTATCTTTACCTTGTGGATAAGAAGAGTTAGATGGATTAATGGTAGCTTTTGAAATGTGTATTTTTTTTCATTTCTAATATGAAGATAATGAAAAATACGGAGATAATAAATGAAAAAATAATCAACTTTAACATAAGGAGCCTAGATTATTAACTATATGTCTAGGTTGTTTGAAATAAAGGTACATATATGAAATGTCAAATGCTTCATTAAGTAACAATATTATATAACATGCATACACAATGGATCTATGACTTTAGTCATGAATGAAAATTTCCAATTTGAGAATTCCATCTACCAGTATTGATTGGAACCCATGTATGAGTTATAATTATAGTAATTCCTAAGGATGTTCTTGAGATACATAGAAGATATAAATGCACGGTCATAAAACTAAAAAAAATAAAATGAAGGACTTTAAACTGGTTCTTCCTTACTCCATGCCTCACACTTCCATTCTGCCTAGTTCTGAGTATTAAATCTCTTGTAGTACAGCCTTTGTTTATACCATTCACCTCTTCTCTGACTCATATGTTTGTGAACAATGTTTGAGAAAGTCTTAAAAGAGTACTGAGTCAACTAAAAATTTATATTTTTCAATATCAACCTGGTTTTCTTTATACAAAGTCAGTTTTATTAATTTTATCTTCTACTTCTCTCAATTTTCTCCCTCCCAAGACTCCTGAACATGTCTCTATCAAACTTTCTCTTCTCTCTTCAAGACTCCTATATTGCATACTCATTTCATCCTGTCTTTAAAAGATCTTGATTCATGCTTGACTCAAAAAAATGAGGTCTTTTAAAATTAGCTTCCTCTCCTTCACTTTATCTCAAGAAACTTTGACATAAATCCCAAATATCTTTTCCTTTAGTTATGCTATCATAAAGAAGTGACTACTTATCTAGGTCACTCTACTTGTGACCCTGAACTCATCTCCTTAGATCATATCAACAAGAATATCTACAGAACCATCACTGTCAATCTTTAATCTCTTTATCTACTAGTTATTTCCAAGAGGTCTATCAACATTCTGAGGTTTCGTCCAGGCAAAACAAACAAAGAAAAACACACTTCACAGGAATTTACCTCCCTTAAACTATTATCCTATATCTTTCCTCCACTTCAGTCATACTCTTATAAATTCTTTCTTATTTCTATATTCTTTTCTCTAACTCAATTTCCCATCCTTTTTGATCTGTCTTTTAACTGCATCATTGATTTAAAAATTTTCTTTCCAAACTTACAAATTATATGTGAATCATCAAAATGTGTTGGGGGGGGATTAAGTCTTTAAACATACTATTTCTCATCATTTGACGATGTTGATACTCTCTTTTCTCTAGGTTTTGATGCCAATTGTCTTTGCTGGCTCTCCCCATACTTGTCTAAATGCTCTTCAGTTTTCTTTTCTGTACTCCCATTCATGGAATGTCAATTAGCTGCAAGTTTTCTCCTTATGTCTCTCTTCAGTGTCTCACTTGGAGATTCCCAAATTTTACATGGTTTCAATTATCATTTCTTTACAGAGGTCTCCCAGGTCTATATTTTCCCTTCTATTCTCTCACTGATTATAAAGCAATAACACTACATTTTCTACTTTGAAAGATAATTAGCGGAAAAAGAAAAGAACCTATATGTCCTAAAATGTTTATAGCCATTCCCTTTTTAATGGCAAAGAACTGGAAATGGCAGGGATGCCCATCAATTGGGGAATAGTTAAGCATGTTGTGATGTATAATTGTGATAAATATAAGAATGCTACTATGTATAAGAAACGATGAACTCATTGATCTTAGAAAATCATGAAAAGACCTGCATGACATAATGAAAAGTGAAGTGAGCAGAAGCAAGAGAAAATTATACAAAAAAACAAAAAATATTGTTTTAGGAATGACTGAGCGAATACTTCATTATGACTATTGCAAATAATCAAATTAACTATAAAGGGCATATGAAGAAAGATGCCATATGCCTCCAGAGAAGGAATTGATAAATAGAAGTTTTTATAGAAAAATTTTACATAATATATAGGTCTGTGTATGTATGCACACACACACAAACAGATAGATATAGACATTACAAACATACACAGGCCTATTTATTTGTAATGGTAGCCATCTCTAGGGCAGTAGTGGGGGGAAGGAAGTAAAAAAGAAATTTTCACGATAATTTTGCTGTATGTATGAAAGGAATATCAAGTCATGCACAGTAAATTTGCAGTTTCATGTACAATAATGTTTTTATCACATTATGCTATGGAAATATTTGTGATATTCCATAAATTTAAAATAAAATATAAAAAAAGAAAATTGATTCCTGAATCATAGCTGCATATTAGACATTCCTAAATGAATATGCTATAGGTATCTAATCATGTACTAATCACTTGCAAAACAGAACTTATTTTATTTTTTTCTTATACTGTTCTCTCTTTTCACCAACAGTACCACTATTCTTTCACTTGACTGGATTTGCGACAATAGTGTCACAGTTGACTAGAAAAGTGAAATACCAGTGAACAAGTAATTGTGGAGTGTGTCAACAAGTTTAGAAATTCCAATCATAATTATCAGGTGAGGGACAACACACCAATCAATGATGTGAAATAGACAGGGAAGACATTTCCATTTTGTGAGTTATATAGGCTGTCCAAGTCTTGACAAAGGGTACCAATTCTCCAGTAACTCTAAGTTGTTCCCAATTTTTCTCTCTAAATCAAATAATGTCTTAGCTTTCTAGCAATCATGAGTGTTTTAGCCCCATGACTGAAGTAGGGATTTAGTAAAGGATTGCCAACCAGAACAGCATCATAAGTTTATATGTGATTATATAGGACTATATGAAAGTGAAATTCATCAATGAACAGTCATACCTCGAACCATACTTTCCCCTTGGTGGGAAAAAGGAAGAAAATCTCAAACCTATATATGTAGAGGACTGTACAGATTGCTAGAAGAATTTCAATGCCTTCTAAAAGGGAAAGAACTGCTGTTTAAACTGTATTTGAGTCCTATCTATTTGTGTCTCCCTCCATTGGTGTTGAATTAAATAAATCCAATAATAATTGATGTTACCAACATAAAGAATTGCAAAAAAACTGAACACCTTTTCCTTCCCTCCTTTTTTTGTGAAAGCCTAGGAAATTGTTATATTCTGATATTTCTAGGGTTCATGTTGAATGGGATTAAAATGAGACAAACTCTCATTGCTGAATGGAATCTCTGGGTGTGGTTTAAAAAATTAAAAATATGTGAAAATTTCTCAATCTTGAAATTAATTCATTGTAAACATAAAGCTTTGGTACTAAGCTCCTAGTTATCAGGTTCAAAAGAGAATCACCTCTCATTTCTTTCTTCATGTCCTGAAGTCAAGAATTTATCATCCTGCTCAGATTTTGAAAAAGAATGACCTAACAGTCAGCTCAATAATTGAAGTTCTCTGTTAGTACTAGTACTAACATGCTGCCATGACAGGTTTATAATATTTTCCCAAAATATGATCTTTATTCTTCTTTGTGTTTGTAATATATCAATCACAAAATAACACTTCTTTTGATTCTTCCTCTTTTGATTCTCATCTAAGTTCTCACCTCTACTCTTCTTCAATATGGTTCTTATATCTATAATTCTATATTTATATAGATGTGCTGCATATATGCATCTACTTTAATTATCTATATTTATCCATCTATAGTTATAATTATTTATATTTAATATTTAACCAATAATTCTGATAGAGAAATATCATATATAAAAAGGCAGGACAGGTGTTTTGTCCCCTTCCCCCAATCAGTGTAACTCCTTTTAATTCTGAAATTCAGCTCCAAGCGAAAGAACAAGGCAGGGTTTGTTTGATTTTTCTTTATTTCATTTTTGGAAAATCAAAATAATTCAAACACTATGAAAGGAAAGGTATAGAAATCTTTTGATTACTATAATTACTTTAATTAACTAAGCAGATAAATTCTTAACTAAAAATAGCCTCAATTGTTACATTCATGTTCTGTTTTCTGTGATATTTATCTAGTGTTGCTGTTTTTCATTCATATCTGCAGTGGAAGACACAGTTGTTGAAAGTCTTTTCCTAAGAATATTTTCTATACATTTTATTTTCTTATTAAAAATGTATATCCTTGAAGATTGTTTGGCATAAGAGCATCATTTAGGGTTTCATTTTGGAATTATTGTGTGGTTACTATGGTAACAAAGTGTTATTATCACTCAATACAATCACTGCTTACTCTCAAATCTACAAAGCTATTTTTCCCCAAAATAGCATAAGCAAAAATAAATTGAAAATGTCCTTTACATCCATTAAGCTATTTTAATTCAGGAAACTTTGAGATCAAGTTATTATAGATTAGTGTACATTATAAGAAATTCTACATATGTACATATTTCAGCATATATAGAGATTAAAATGGTGTTGGGAAACTCTAGTGCAACCATGGTACACAGCATGTACTTTGTAACTAGGCCAAGCAACACACTACAAATCTGTTGAATTTCAGTACCCTCAGGGAATTCTAGTGTAAAAAAAAGTACAATAAGTAACTCCTTTTAAAGCTGAGGAGCCCCTCAAGTCCTCACAGTTTGCTTCATTGTTGTTTTGGGAATTCTATATTAAACCAAAAGTCAAATATTCTATCACAACTAAAGCCCCCATTGAACTCTCATCTTCTCCAGGAAGCCATCTCCAACCTCTTAATTCCTGTGCCTTCCTTCTGTTAATTATTACCTATATTTAATTTATATAGCCTGTTTTGTATATATCTGCATTATGTTGCCTTCTCTATTATATTTAAAGCTTCTTTAGCACAGGGGATTTCCTCTGCCTCATTTAATATGCCCAGGCATTTAATACAGTTCCTGACACAGAGCAAATGCTTAATAAATGTTGATTGATTGATTGAAATCTCTTTCAGCCCCTCCTCCCTCCCCCATTAGGAAAATCTTTGGTGTTTAGGCAGAGAGTGGCAAAATGGATAAAACATTGGACCTAGAGTCATAAACACATGAGTTAAACTCAGGCCTCAGAAATTTACTATCAATGTGACCCTGGACAAATCACTTAACCCCTGTTTGCCTCAGTTTCCTCAATTATGGCACGTAGATAATAAGATTACCAACTTCAAATGATTGCTCTTAAGATCAAATAAGATAATATCTGTAAAAAAAAATCTTAATAGAATTCCTAACACATAGTAGGAACTAATTAAATTTGTATTCACTTCCTCTTCCTTTCCCATTCTCAGTTCATCTTTCCATCTATCTGGATACCAACACCTAAGGAAGTATATGTTTATATCCACATGCAATGCTGCCCCTGCTTGGCCTTACAGTCATATGCAAGTATTGTGAATATAAACAAAAGTATTTACATATATACATGAATACATGCATGTATGTCTGTGTATACATAAGTGCACATATGTTTTGGTGTATATGCAAATCTCTATATGTCTTTGGTATTGATGAAAAATTCAGGTAATCAGTAACGTTGAACAACAAGCAAATAAGTTAAATTATAGTATCTTTGACACCAAGAGGGAGAAATTGAGGGGGAAAAAAACAGATTTTTCTTGAAATTTTTATTTAGCTGTTGAGTAGGTAGGCAAAATTGGTGGCATCAGCCCAAGTCTTTGACTTCAAGATACTTGTATTTTAAGAATGGATACAATCAATAAATTTTAAATATTACTCATATGTTTTTTAATATGGTGGGATAATCAGTGGAACTTTATCCTTACACTAGAAAATAGTTGTAAAACTGCATGGAAAAATGTACTCCACTAAAATAAACTTACATTTCTTGCTTGAAAAAAAAAAGATTAGAATGAATGGTGAATCATGCAACTATCAAGGAAAAATTATTCTTTCAATATGAATACCCAAATCTATTTTTAATTGTTCTCAGGATGAGAGAATAAAGTTCTTAAGAGTAATGTAAAAAAGTGAAATGTGAACTTTTTTTCACTCAAAGGAGTTAATAGATGCGTCATCTGATTCTATTTTGGACAACATTGTCATGAATCCATCTAGACTTTCCAAAGATTAATCAAAAAGAGGGGAAAAGGAGATAGATAGATAGATAGATAGATAGATAGATAGATACATACATACATACATACATACATACATACATACATACATAAAAACAATATAGTCAACTATGCCCTGGTACCTACAGAAAAGATGAAGGGTGCAAAAAACATCCTACTTTAAAATATTATAGAAGAGAATAAAGGCAGGAAAGACAAAAGATTTCGATCTTGTGGTCAATACAAGTGTAAGAAGACAGAGTGAGAATAAATATTCCTGAAATATTTCATTTTCTAGCATGATCTACTGTGTTTACTTGATTCAGGTGTCCTTATACTACTTCCATTCCTTCTTCCTCAGATCTAAGTTTGCCCAAGTCAACCATTCTGAGAGCCAGTGGTCACATTATCTTCTGTATTCTAACATTTGTCTAATCATAAGATCATAGTTTGAGAGCTAGAAAAGATCTTAGAAGTCATCTAGTTCAACCTCTTAATTCTACAGATGAGGACCTGAAAGCAGAGGAATTAAAAGATTTGCCTGTGTAAGCAGTAGAGGAAACATTCAATCACAGCCTTTTGGCTCCAAATCCAACACTCTTTCCATTGTGCTACACTAAAGTAAATTCACTTTTCTGAAACAACAAGCCAGTTTAGAATTATGAGATTCTATCCATATATTCTCGACAATATTTTGTCCCTGAAATGATGAATATGACTTATTTGGGACTGCATTTTAAATAATATTGAGTTTGAGAAAGACAAGGTATGACACTGTCTCCCATTTCAAATGACCAAAATTTAGCTATTGGATATAAATTGATAACCATTATATTTTAGAGCAAAACTGAAGAGATCATTGTTGGTTGGTTAGTTGTTTTCTGCCCATTTAGCTATGGTACTGTATTGTTCTTTCTTTCCATTTAGATGTCTTCTTCCACTTTCACACATTATGCACAGAGATGAAAGTTTCCAGGTGAGCTGACTCAGACTTTCAGATTGAAACTATGTTGCTGATTCACTCTAGGCTATGACCAGAAGGGAGGAAATTCATAGAAGGGCTATTAAATACTATAGTTTCACAGGTAAGATATCTAGAATTAGAAGGATCCTCAGAGTCCCTCTAGTCAAAACCACTAATTTCCCATCAAAGGAAAGTAAGACCAAGTTTAAGTGGCTAAGGTCACACAGGTAGCAAATGTTAAATGTAGGAATTAAATGCAGATACTCTTCCTCCATAGACAGAAACTTTTCTACCCATAATTTATTTGAGAAGTCTTAAACATTAGGCCAAAGTATCAGATCCCCTTTGAAATATTGAGGGGCAGGGAAGGTATTTAAATCCCCATTACCATTGTACTTGCCTCCACAATCTTTCATGTCCCTTACATAGGTCAATGAGGGTTCAGGGGTACCTGGTTTTAACAGAACTTTCCAGCAATATAACAGGGATAGCACACACTAAACACAGAAAACAATATTTTAGGGTAGGGCTTGAGCACAAGCTCCCCTAATTCCCCCTCAAAAATGGGACCCCACAATCTTGGGGTAAGGGGCAAAAGTCTCTTCTTATATGGGTACTTGCTGGTGACATTGGATGTAAAGCTGTCCCTGTTCCAAGAGGTCCCATTTGAGAGGTCAATTCTTTAGCCAGCATTTGGAGTGGAGTTGATGCCAGTTTCAGGTGTGACAGGTCACAGTTGTGGACAGGGGGTGACATCTAGCTTAAGAGATCAGGCATCTACAGGTGGAGGATGCCAAGCATGCAGGAGAGAAATCTAGCAAACAGGGTGAGCAGACAAAAAGCCAAGAAGAAACAAGAAGACAATTAACAGAGGCAGGATAGACATAGGGTCAGCCTTGCTTCTGGAGTCCATGAACTCATTATTGTAGCCTCATTCTTGATATAATATATGAGTTAAGGGTACAATTTTGTAATAATCCTTTCCTGAATAAACAAGAGTTACATCATTATACTTCCCATGTGCTATAACCTCCGCAGCCTTTGGGACATCATATGGCTTCTGTTTTACCCATACTTTAGCTCTACTTTTATTCTATCAGTAGAACCAAATCCTTCGGTTCCTCTGATAGTTATTTTGGAAGGAGGGTCAGTTTTTACAAGTGGTATTGTTTCACAAGGAATGATAATCACTTGAACTATTATATTATTTTTACAAAATTGTATGGGTTCTTCACCTAAATTATGGAATGTCACAATGATTTCTCCTTGATAATTAGAATCGATTACTCCAACCAATACATGTATTCCTCAATCTGATAATCCTAATTTAGGTAAAATCTATGCAAAGTGATTTTAGGTATTCTTATACATATTCCAGGGGAAGACCTTCCCTGCCCTTAATAAGGCACATGTAAGCACATGGAGCCCACAGGGGCAGGAGCATGCTGAAAGGGGGGAACAGGAAGAATGGAGCAGGAGCCCAAGAGAGTCAGAAGTGCTGGGAGCAAGCAGTGTGGAAGCTGAGAAGCTAGCAAGAGTGAGAGAGGGACATTATTGTTAAGGAAGCCTGTTTTATTTCAAAGATCTGACAGAGGAAAGGCTTGGTAAGGCTTGGAAATGTTGGTGTTCCCTGCATTGCTTGTGTATACCAATTTTGTGGTTACTATGATGAATTTGGCTTTCTGGTTTTGGGATTCAGTTTTCTGGTATTTGAATAAATGCTTTGGTCCTGTGCTCCATGTGTAGAGTCTGTTACACTTTGTGATTCACAACTACACCAGCATCTTGATGGACCCCTGATTATACAAATCAGATTTAAATGTCACATGTTTTTGATAATTTTTATGAACTAGTCATATGTAACCTCATTTTACTGTTACAAAACAATCTATGAAAATGAAATAACTGAAAATGTTACTATTCTAATTCTGCTAGGACTATTCTATCTTTCATTTACAGATACCAAAATTATATCATCCTTGTGGGTTTATTAGCATTTCCAGGACCAGTTTAGGGTACACAATAATTGAAACTAATACTGGCAATAACTTGGTCTTTACAAACACAACAGCAAAGGAAGACCCATAACACTGCTATTGTTTTTTTTTTTAAATAAAAGGGAAAATCTCTATACAGCACATGATGTTGGAAAATGAATAGAAGCTGATGTTTTTGACAATATTCCCCAATGAAAATTTAAGTAGAGAGTTCTATTAGTGAGTAATCTTTCACTCCCTTAAATATGACTTTGCAGTTAAAATCCTACTACTGAAAATATTAGCTGAAGCTTTGAGAATTCTTGAAAATGTGAGAATGAATTTAAAACTTACTTGTAATCATCAACAAGCATTAACAGCTATGATAGAGGAAGAAGACTTGAGTTTAAAAAAGATTAGATTTGATTATGTAAGTATAAAGAAGGTATTATTTCAGGAATCTGTTCATTGGTCTTCCTTTCTCATGTCTAAAATATTTATATTTATAGACAACTTGCAAAAAATGCATGGGATTTAAATCTATTTCTTATAACTTTCCAAAATAATGGGCTTAATTTCCCTTTCATGAGTTTTTGTTTTTAATCTATATTTTATCTAAGAGTTTATAATTTTAAAAGAAAACATTGAGCAGCTTTTTTCTTTCATCAACTTAAATTTATAAAAAAGAAAAACAACCTGAATGGGAATAGTCATTGAATTAAAGACTTCTAAATCATTTGACATGTCTTGATACCTTCCATTATTTCATATGTAATCATGTCTTTTTTCAACAAAAATTAAATTCTTCCAATTATTATTGCAAATTGACTCATCTATGAATATAAGATTTAAAAAATTGGGCTCTATAATGAATTGTAATTTAGTTTCCACATACCCTTTATGTTGTCCAAAAATCTATAAAGAATAAGCTCTTACATTTCTACAGGTCTATACGTCTTTGAAAACTATTTCATATTCCGTATCTAATTAGATGTGCTCACTGCATTTATATAATTGTGACAGTGTAAAAATGATAGTGCTTAAGTCAATATTTTCACTTCTTGACAGTAGGATTTAAACCATAAAGTCACATTTACAGTAGTGAAATGTTATCCACAATAATAGAAGTCTAAATTGAAATTTTCATTGAGATAAATTATCAGATATTTTTATTGTCATATTGTAATGCCAAGCAAAGGCAAATTGTAAGGTTCAGAATACCAGCATAGTAACTCTCCATTTTATTCAGTGACAGATTAAGGCAAAACATTCACAGAAAAGAGATAATCAAAATACAGCATTCACCAATTGTAATTCAATAATTTGCAAGTACTACTCCACCCCTGCAAAGTACATTCATTTAGTCAATCACAAAGTCTCTCTTCTCAAATGGAGATTAAGATTAGTTTCCAATCATAAACAAGGTATATTCATTTGGTCAACCACACAGTACAAAAAGTCAAGTTTCCCACCCCCGGATCACAACTGAATTAAAATTATCATCAGTTAACGCCAAGCACCTTCTCAAAAAAGGCAGTAGAGAGCACAAAGGCCATATACCCCTGAGCTACAACAAGGTTAAGATATCATCACAGCATTCAATACACAAGGAGTGGTCTTTTCTACATCTTATCCCAAGGCAAATTATCAGCCATCCCTGTTCCTGGGGAGACAAAGCTTAACAAAATCACAATACACATTGCCAGTGTCCTCATCAATTCACTCTCTGCCTGCAAAACAGTCTTAGGATGCCTGAAAATATTAGCAACACCCTCTTCCAGGATTTCTGTAAACTTACAAAAAGAAAATCCTTCTTTAGGGCTTCTGAACCAATAGCAAGGTTCCAGAACTTCTGCGACAACAGCACTGTCCTTCACTAGCAGACAAATCTGACAAAACAACATCAAAAGAGGCAGATAAAATACCGGCATCACAGCCATATCTCCTCAGTCCTTGGCAGCTCCAGGTAGCAGCTCTCAATAGTCCTGGACAGCTTGAGTTGGCTCTAAGCAATCCTCTCTCTCTGTCTCTGTCTCTGTCTCTGTCTCTGTCTCTGTCTCTGTCTCTTTCTCTGTCTCTCTGTCTCTGTCTCTGTCTCTGTCTCTGTCTGTCTCTGTCTCTCTCTGTCTCTGTCTGTCTCTGTCTCGGTCTCTGTCTCTCTCTCTCTTTCTCTCTCTCTCTCTCTCTTCTCTCTCTCTCTCTCTCTCTCT
>NW_027187361.1:7838456-7868692 GCF_028583685.1 Petaurus breviceps papuanus | reverse complement strand
CTCTCTCTCTCTCTCTGCCTCCATGATGCTGCTTCCAAAAGTTCTTCTGCCTCTCTTTGCTTGGGCCTCCTCTTTAAATCCACAGCTCAACCTCCTCCCAGTTCAGCCCTTTCTTTTCACATCAACAAGTCCATCCCACAAGTGGGATTCACAACCTCTGGGCTTTAACACACACACACACACACACACATAAACTTTTCTTAGGTCTGTTTTTATTATCTCCATATTATAGATAGGGAAAGTGAGGCAAAAATGGTTTTATTGTTCAAGTTTTCATAGATAGTTGTTGACATGTGTCATAGGGGAAAGATAAAGTGACGGAGGGAACAAACCCTCCTGCTTCTAAGCACAATGATTTAATAAGCAGCGAATATCAAACAATATATAAACTGGGACCAGGCCTCTTCAGCTTTGTCACTGAAACTCAAATAAAGATGGAGACAGATTTTACGTGCTAAAAAAAAAAAATAATTTAATAAGACCAATTAGTTAGAAAAATAATTAATCAGTATACAAAATTAGAAAATCTGATTCTAATTGGAGGACAGATTACGGACTTTCCAAACTGGGTGCAGGGTGGAACAGTGAACAGGTAAAATTGCTCATTTGAAATAAGAAAAAGAGCTACCCTAATCACTCCCTCCCAATCGACTTTGTTCATTTCATTCAAAGGAACAAGAAAATGATAACTGACGAGTATAGGGGCAGTTTTCATATAAGACATATGGGTTTCTTGAGATAGATAATTGTGAGAAAACTCCTTTCATCAGTCTTAGTATCTGAGCAAGTTTCTATGAACATAACTTAGGTCATTATTTAAGAACTAAAACCTATGTCTAAGGTATAGATAGAGGTGGTACAACTTCCCAACCACTCCAGTCTAGGTTCCACCAGTGTCATAAGATTTTCTTAAAATTCCTGCAAATGAATGAAGGTTTCTCAAAGGATAGAAATTGAGTAGAGCCATAATTGAATACATAAGGAACTGATCTAGCACCAGATTTGCGTCACAAGATGTAGTCAGTGTAGTTCACTCAAATCTCACTGCCACTTTCTGTTATAATTCTGTAACAAGGTAGGACCCAGAAGCATTGTGCCATGTCTTTTTGCTCAGGTTTCTATTCTTAGAAGAAAAAAATATATACATTTTAATAAATGCTTGTAATTTAAGAGATACATGAATACAAATCCTTGAGGGTAAAGTTAAGCACAATTTAGCTACTGACTCTTCCATGGGGTATCAGGAGAACCTAATATAGATCTTAGCTAATAGTAGAATGTTTATGTTGTGGCAGGCAGGTAGCACAGCGAGTAAGAGCACCAGCTCCAGTGTTGAGAAGACCTGGAGATTGAATCCCGGGCTCAGACACTTAGCACCCACCCAGAAACACCTGGCCATGTAACCTTGAGCTAGTTACTTAACCCCAATTGCTTAGGGGTGGCCAGGTGGCTCAGCGAGTAAGAGCACCGGCTCCAGTGTCAGGATGACCTGGATCAAATGGGGGCTCAGATACTCAGCACCACACCCAGAAATAACTGGCCCTGTAACCTTGAGCAAGTTACTTAACCCCGAATGCTTAAAAAAAAAAAAAGAATGTATATGTGTACACATATACTTTCACATAGAACTATGTTATCCAAATCAGTTAGAGAGAAAATAATTATCAAGAAAACTATCATTAAGGACAATGAAGTGTAATTACATAAATCAATATCTCAATGCAAAGAAATTAAAATATCAAGAAGTACATTAAAAACCACACACTTATCAATAAGCAGCTTTGCCTCAAAGATAGTAATTAAGAAAACATTTAGAAAATTCAGTCTTGTGAATAATAAAGAAAATAATTATTTGATTAGACCAATAACTGCAAAACAAGTTACTGACAAAATATTAAGCACATTCACACTTAAAATTATAAAAAAATTATATAGTAATAAAAATATTTTTAAAACAAGACTTGGCATCATACCTTTATTTCTGTTAGCAATTGGTAATCTAAATTCATCACCTCTGTAGTAATAAAAAAAAAGAAAAGGAGAAATGTCAGGTGAGATTATTGTATTGTGTAATTTTATATTTTTTTGTGGAAAGATAGTGAATTTTTGGAAAGGACAAAAGAATCAATGTTCAAAATATCAAAAATAACTTATTTAATAGGGCAACTTTGTAAAGTTGCAAATTTATTCAATCATTAGTTTTGACTCTCAGTTCTGTAATTCCTGAGGGGTTAATTTGAATATGAAATTACTCTATTCAGGTTTTCAGGATTAGAAATTTAAATCTAAACAAATTTTCTTTAGGCAGCTAGGTGGCACAGTGGATAAAGTTTGAGGCTAGAAGTCAAGAAGACTCCTCTCCCTGAGATCAAATCTCACCTCAGACATTTACTAGTCATGTGACCCTAAGCAAACCACTTAAGTCTGTTTGCCTCAATTCATTATGTGTACAATGAGCAGGGGGAGGAAATAGAAACTGTCTCCAGTATTTTTGCCAAGAAAGCCACAAGTGGCATCACACAGAGTCAGATACAAATGAAACAACTGAAGAACAAAAACACAGTTATCTTAAGATATTGGCATTGGTTTATTCAGATTTGTAAATAGCTTAGAGGTGAAATGAAATATTGCAGAATACAAAATGAGAATAAATGGTTGATTTGTTATTAAAATGGCTTCTGTTTCTGTAAAGGAGCAAATATGGAATGGTAAATTAGTAAGAAAATGATTTCACCTCCCCAGTAAGAGCAAAAATGAAACAACAATATACAAAATTTTAAAAATGCTAGCTTTAGTAACAAGAAAAGAAAAATAAATTGAAGGAATAAAAATTGGTAATAAGAATTTAATGTATAGGGACATCCAGGTGGCTCAGAAAGTAAGAGCATCAGCCCCATTGTTGGGATGACCTAGGGATCAAATCTGGGCTCCATTTAGTGCCACACCCAGGAAAAAAATGGCCATGTAACCTTGAGCAACTTACTTAAACCTGATTGCTTAAAAAAAAAAAGAATTTAATCTCTCATACTTTGCAGTTGATAGGATGCCATACCTAAAAAATCCTATATAATGAACTAAAACACAAATTAAAATAATTAAAATCTTCAGCAAATTTGCATATTATAAAACCAACAATTCATCTGAATCGCTATATTCTAACAAAAATCATAGCAAGATAAAAATAGAAAGAGAATTTCCATTTAAATAACAACAGATAATTTGAAAATATGAGAGTCTGTCTGGTGAGACAAGCCCAAGGATTATATCAATAAGAAAAATAATTTTCATAGCAATAAAAATGGATGTACACAACCATGGAAATATCAATTACTCACTGGTAAGCCAAAACAGGAAAATAAAAATGATTATTCTACCTGTTAGTTTGCTTATTCATTGTCATACCAAGTAAGCTACCAAACATCTATTTTATAGACATATACAAAATATTAACAAAATATATCTGGAAGAACAAAAGATCAAGGTTATCAAAGGAATCAATGAAAAATAAGTCAAGTAAGGCAGCCTATGATTTCCACATTTCAAACTATATTAAGAAAAAGTAGTAATCATCCAAATAATCCTGTGCTGGCTAAAAAACAGAGTGGTGTATCAAAGGAACAAATTAGCTACACAATACACAGTACTAAATGATCATAGGGATATAGTGTTTGGTAAATACAAAGAATGAAGTATTGGGATTAGAATTCACCATTTGAGAAAAATTGCTCAGAAAACTAAAAAGTAATCTGTCAGAAACTAGGCATAAAATCATTTGGCAGAAAATAGGCATTTAGTCATTTGGGAGAAACTATGCATAAAATCACACTGTATACAAAAGTAATGTCAAATGCATAAATTATTTAGACATAAAGGGTGATATATTTAGGAAATTAGGGGAGCATGGAAAAATGTACCTGTCAGAACTATAGATAAAAGGTTATATCCAAACAAGGTGCAAAAAGGATTAAAGGGAGTAAAATAGATAAATTTGATTACATAAAATTCAAAAGGTTCTGCACAAACAAAGCTAATGTGAACAAAATCAGAAGGAAAGCAGAACTGGGAAAAATTTTTGAAGCAAGTTCCCATGCTAAAGGGTTCATTTCTCAAATAAATAAAGTAATGAATTTAATGTGTTAAAATAAGAGTCATTCTTCAATTGATCAATGGTGAAAGAATATGTATAAACAGTGGAGCCAAGATGGCAGAGTCAAAGCAGGAACTTGTTTGAGCCTGCCCCAACCACCTCCAATACCTGTAAAAGTATGACTCTAAACAAATTTTAGTGCTATGGAACCCAAAAAGTGACAAAGAGAAACAAATCTCCTAATGAAGGCAATCTGCCAGGCTGACAGAAATGGACTATCTCACCAGACTGGGAGAGGAGTGCGGTCCTGCTTGGGCCATGCTGGCACAGACCTGTATAAAAGACTGGCCAGAGCAGATATCAGGAGAGTGAATCACTGGCAACTGTGGTGGTTTCTCGACTTCTCAGGGTTGTGAAAATCAAGTAAGAGAATTAGAGGAAAAATTGAGAAGAGAAATGAGAATGATGCAAGAAAATAATGAAAAACAAGTCAACAATCTGTTAGACACAAAATAATACTGAAGAAAATAACACCTTAAAAATATTTTGACTCAAAAGGCAAAAGACGTCCAAAAAGGCAATGAGGAGAAGAATGCCTTAAAAAACTGAATAGATCAGATGAAAAAATAATTTCAAAAGCTCACTGAAGAGAATTAATTCCTTCAATATTAGATTGGAGCAAATAGAAAACAAAGACTTATGAGAAATCAAGACATATAAAACAGATACAAATAAATGAAAAATAGAAGGCAATGTTAAATATTTCATTGAAAAAACCACTGACCTGGAAAATAGATCCAGGAGATATAAATTAAAAATTATTGGACTACCCAAAAGCCATGGTCAAAAAAAAAGAGCTTAGACATCATCCTTCAAGAAATTCCCAAGGAAAATTGTCCTGACATTCTAGAAAAAGATGGCAAAATAGAAATTGAAAGAATTCACTGGTCACCTTTGAAAAAGATACCAAAAAGAAAACTCCTAGGGATATTATAGCCAAATTCCAGAGTTACCAGACCAAGGAGAAAATAATACAAGCATTCAGGAAAAAAAATAACTTGAGTATTGTGAAAACACAATCAGGATAACACAAGATCTAGTAACTTCTACATTAAGGGGCCGAAGGGCTTGGGATATGATATTCTCTAGGTTAAAGGAGGTAGAATTAAAACCAAGGATTAACTACCCAGAGAAATGGAGTATAATACTTCAGGGGAAAATATCAACATTTAATGAGATAGAGAACTTTCAAACATACATTTTTTTTGGAGGAGGGAAGGCAAGGCAATTGTGGTTGTGAATTACCCAAGGACACACAACTACTTAAGAGTCAAGTGTCTGAGACCAGTTTTGAACTCATGTCCTCCTGACTTCAGGTTCAGTGCTCTATTAACTGCACCTATTAGCTGCACCTAGTTTGAAAGCTCCTGACTTTCAAACATTCTTATGAAAAGACCAGAGCTGAACAGAAAATTTGACTTTCAAATACAAGAAGCAATAAAAGTATGAAAAGTAAACCACAAAAAGAAATCATAGAAAACTTATTAAAGATGAACCATTTACATTCCTACATAGAAAAAGAATATTTGTAATTCATGATAATTTTCTCAGTATGAGGATACTTGAAGGGAGTATATATATATATATATATATATACACACACACACACACACACACACATATGTATATATATATGTGTGTGTATGCATAGGTGGGTGTATGTGTATATATATGTATATGTAAATGTACACATTGACAGCAGGCACAGGATCAGTTAAATGTGAAGAGATGATATCTACAACATAAAATTCAGAGGTGAGAAAGAAATAATATTGAGAGAAGAAGGGGAGAAAGAATAGGGTAAATTATCTCACATAAAGAGGCTGGAGAAGACTGTTACAATGGAGGGAAAGAGCAGGAAGGTGAAAGGGAATGAGTCAATCTTTTTCTCATTGGATTTGGCTTAAGGAAGGAATAACATACACACTCAACTGGCATCTTATCCTACAGGAAAGTAGACGGGGAAGGGGATATGAGGGGGATGATGGAAGGGAGGGCACATTGGGGGAAAGGGTAGTTAAAAGCAAACACTTTTGAAAAGGGATAGGGTCAAAGGAGAAAATAAAATAAATGGGTAAGTTATAGGATAGAGGCATATAAAGTTAGTCTTTCCAAATATAACTACTATATTTTTTTTTGCATATCTACACATGTAGAGCCTATTTGGAATTGCTTGTCTTCCCAATGGAAAGGAGAGAATCTGGAACTCAAAGTTAAAAAATGTGTTATTTTTTGGCACACAACTGAGAAATAAATTATACAGTCAATGGGGTCTAGACATACATCTTGTCTACAAGAAAGCAAGGGGGTTGGAGGTATGTAAGAGAGGGAAGATTGGGGGAAGGGGTATTCAGTATGCTTGCCAACTTGGGGTCGGGTGTAGGGGAGAGAGAGGGAGAAAATTTGTAATTCAAAATCAAAAACTAAAAATGATTTTTTAAAGAGGAAAAAATAAAGCTCGTTTTTGATCACATGCATTAAAAAACCGCACCCCTTATCTATGAAATAAAATACAACCTCTTAAAAATCTGAATAGGCAGCTCTCAGAAGAAAAAAATATCAAATCAGTCACTAAAATCTGTAATAAATACTCTAAATCACAACTGAATAAATAAATTCAAATTATATACCACTCTACAACTATCAGATTGGCTGACATGAAAAGAGCACTTACAAATGCTAGAGAGGATATTCAAAAATTGGAATACTAATTCACTGTTCATTCAGTAGTGAACTAGTGCAAACATTTGGAAAACATTTTGGAATTATACCCAAAGTGCTATAAAACTCTGCATATACTTTGACCCAGCAATAACACTACAACATTTGTATACAAAAGAGAACAAATAATAAGGAAAGCACTTATTTAAACAAACAAAAAAATATTTATAGCAGCTCTTTTTGTGGTAGCAAAGAATTGGAGACTGAGGGGATACCAATCATTTGGGGAATGAGTGAACAATTAGTGGTATATGATTGTGAAGGAATAATAATTTTGCATAAGAAATATGAAGGAGGGGTGGCTAGGGGGTGCAGTGATTAGAGCATTGACTCTAGAGTCAGGAGGAACTGAGTTCAAATTCAGCCTCAGACAATTAACACAAAAACCAACTGTGTGACCTTGGGCAAGTCACTTAACCCCAATTGCCCTATCTTCCCCCTGCAAAAAGCAAAAGAAGAAGAAGAAAGAAGAAGAAGAAGAAGAAGAAGAAGAAGAAGAAGAAGAAGAAGAAGAAGAAGAAGAAGAAGAAGAAGAAGAAGAAGAAGAAGAAGAAGAAGAAGAAGAAGAAATATGAATGGGAAGGTTTTTGAAAAACTTGGGAAGACTTATATGAACTCATGCCAAGTGAAGTGAGCAAAAGCTATATTGTGTGTGTGTGTGTGTGTGTGTGTATAGTATATAGGAACAACAATCCTGTATGGATGATCAACTCTGAAAAACTTAGTCATTCTAATCAAGACAACCATCCAAAGCAATTTAAAAGTGCTCATGATCAAAAGCGCTGTATACATACAGAGAAAAACATGAGGGACTCTAAAGGTAGACCGAAGCATGGTTCTTTTTACTTTATTTTTATCATTTTATTTTGCTTTTGTTTTCTTTTGTAACATGTAAAATGTGGAAATGTATTTTTCATGACCTCATATATAAAAATTGGCAAACAAAAAAATAAAATAGCTTTATAGAAAATGTCAAAGTAGAATAGTCTTCATACTCATGAACATAGATTCATACATGCTCATTTGTTGTTCATTTGTGTCCCACTCTTCAAGACCTCATATGGTCCATGAGGTTTTATTGACAAGAAATTCTGTAGTGTTTTGTCATTTCCTTCTCCAATAGATTAAGGCAGAGTGAGGGTAAGTTGCCAAGGGTCATACTGCCAGTAAGTTTCTGAGGCCAGATTTGGACTCAGTCCTACCTGACTGCAAGCCCAGAACTCAATCCACATAACCATCTAGCAGCTGCATATGTATTCTATAGCCATGTTTAGTATTTCAAATAGATGATTTAAACCTTTATTTCAGTCTCTTCAATAGTTATTATTAAAATTTCTGAGGAATGTTTTCAGAAAAAAATTTAAAAACAATTAAATTTTAAAATACATTTATATATTCTTATATGCAGGTGCATACACAAAAAGTATTATGTAGCAATTTAAATAAGTATTTATTTAATGTCTAAAATATGCCATTTTTATATTAAGTTCCAGAGATATAGAGACAAAAATAACACTTAATAATTCAAATGTTTAAGGTGATAAAATGCAATGTTTTTGTACATTTTTGTATTTACATAGGTTTTGAGGTTTTCTCTTTGGTCCTGACCTAAGCTTTCAAAAAAATATGATGAAGAAATTCCTTCATTCTTTTAGAAATATTTTAAGTTTTAGAAAATCATTGAACACTGGAAGTTTAAAACACTCACTCAATGTACTGTGAAACAGCCAGTATTTGGAAAAGCCTAGATTTAAAACCATATCTTTCTAATCACATGGCTAGTTTCCTACCTACTTTGTCAATTTCCTCTTTAGAATAACAAAAGAATAGTGATCAAACACTTGTAATTTTACTTCCAGTATCAGCATTAGCATGAATTTATTTTAAGTGTCTTCTGCTGTGACTGCCATTGAGTCTATAGTAGCTCTGCTTCCATGGCCATCCATTACTCCAGGGCAACGGTCATCAACAAGGGTCACAAAGTTATCAAAAGCATTTCAAAGACACAGCACTGCCACCATCATGGGTGCTTAGACAAACACACGAATTTTGTGAGAGATATGATCCAGGAGGTGTGTGGATTTGCCCCTTAAGAGAGATGGGTCATGGAATTGTTAAAGGTTTCCAAGGATAAGTGAGCCATTAAGTTCATCCAAAAAAAGAGGTGCAAACTCACATCCAGACCAAGAGTAAGAAAGGGGAGCTCAGCAATGTCTTAGCTGTCATGAGGAAAGTTGCTGCCAAGAAAAAAATAGACTGGATTCTGTCACCCTTCCCCACTTACCCCCAAAAGATTTGACAAATAGAAAAAAAAAAGCATGAGCTAACAGGAGTCCTTGAGCCAATAAAGTATTCATCAGTGGTTTAAAAGCTCATGGAACCCTAAAGAAATAATTTGTTTCCTGGTTGTTTATTTAGTTAACTTTTCTTGGTTAAGTTATTTTTGTTGTTGGTGATGTATATGCACACAAACTCTGAGTAAAGATATATACATACATATGTATGTGTGCACCTTAGGTACTATATAGGTAACTTATTTCATCAGTGCTTCTTCATTAATACCCTGGAATCATATTATTGTCTTTATTCTAATCAGAGTACATAGAGTTCATATCTTGATCATTGCCCAGATGGACATCACTATTTTCAATTATTTACCAATGTAAAATGACTTATGATTTACTTTAATACATTTGGAATTTGTTTTGCTTAGGACTAAAGCTTTCCTTAATCTATCATCCCTCTAATTTCTCCCTCCTTACCTTTCCATTCAATTTTTTCTGTTGAGTGAAATGTATTGTAGCACCCACCATATCCATATTCTTCCCTCCCTTGACCAGTTCTGATTAGAGTGAAGTTCAAATCTCAGCAGTTCTCTTTACTCCCTTTTACTGTTTTTTTTTTAAATTTTTTTCTTGTTTTAAATAGTATTTTATTTTTTCCCATAACTACATACCAAGAATATTTTTAGAAGATTTTCAGTTCCAAATTTTTCTCACTCCCTTCTTTCAAAAATGGTAGGCAATTTTATATAGTTTGTACATATGCTATCATGTAAAACATATTTCCATATTCATTATATTTATGGAAGAAGAAACAGATTAACATGGAAAAACATTACAAGAAAGAAGAAAATAAGTAAACATATGTTTCTATCTGCATTCAGAGTATATGAATTCTTTATCTGGTTATGGATAGCATTTTCCTTTATGAATCCATTTTTGCTTTGCTTGGATCATTGTTTTGCTGAGAAAATTTGAGTCACTCATAGTTGGTCATCGTCTGATGTTGCTAATACCGTGTACAGTGTTTTCCTGGTTCTTCGCATTTCACTTTGCATCAGTCTGTACAAGTCTTTCCAGTTGTTGATTTTTTTTCTGAAATGTGTTTATTAATTTTTTATTGCACAATATTTTTTTCCATTACATTCATAAGAAACAGCTTGTTCAGCCATTCCTTATTTGATGGGCATCCTCTTAATTTCCAGTGTTTTGTTGACAGAAAAAGAACTACTTTGAATATTTTTGCACACATCGGACCTTTCCCCCCCCCCCTTTTATGATCCCTTTAGGATACACACCTAGACCAATACTGCTCCATTATAGCATATGCAGTTTAGTTACCCTTTGGGCATAATTCCAAATTGCTATCCAGAATGATTGTACCAAGTTCTCAACTCCACCAACAATGCATCAGTGTCACAGTTTTCCCACACTCTCTCCAACTACATCCAATTCTGACTTGCAACTCCATCTTTAAGTATTTCCCTCTATCCTATTCTTCCTCCTGTTTGTCCTCTCCTTTCCCACCTCACCAAAATTTTACTTCTGTCTATCACTTCCTCTGATCTGTCCTCCCTTCTGTCAATCCTCGCCACTCCCTTCACTTCATTTCCCCTCCTACTTTTTAGCAGGTAAGATTGATTTCCTTATTCCACTAATTGTGTACATTATTCCCTCTTTGAACCAATACTTATGAGAATAAGGTTCAAGTGATGCCCATTGCCCCTCTTCCATCTTTTCCTCAACAGTAATAGGTCTTTCATACCTCTTCATGTGTGATGATTTATTCCATTTTACTTCTCTCTTCATTCTGCACCCACCATACACCTCTTTCTCATTATTTAATTTATTTTTAAAGACATTCCCTCATATTCACCTTATACCCAGACCCTCTGCCTATGTACATTCCATCAAACACTACTGTCCGTAACATAATTTTTGAGAGTTACAAGTATCATTTTCCTATGTAGGAATGTAATCAGTTTAGCTGTATTGGATCCCTTTAGTTTTCTTTTCCCTTTTACCTATTTGTGCTTCTGTTGGTTACTGATATTAAAGATCAGATTTGTGGTTCATTTCTGGTCTTCTTACAAAAGCTTGAAATCCCTCTATTTCATGGAATAGCCATTTTTTAAACTTGATGTATTATGCTGAATTTTGCAGGGTAAGTTTTCTTGGTTGTAGTTCTATCCCCTTTACCTTCTGGACTATCATATTACATGGCCTCTGATCCTTTAATTTTGCAGCTGCCAAATCATCTGGTGATACTGATTTAACTCTTCAATATTTTAATTATCTTTTGGCCACTAGTACTATTGAGGCACTATTTTATGGTTGTTTGCAGATGAATAATCTTTTTTTAAATAGACTTCTACTTGCACACTGAATATATGAGAATATATATATAAATATTTACTATCCATTAACTTTTCTCTATTCACTTCCCATAGTGTATTCCCCTTCACATCTTTCGTTTTTCTTTTAAGACAACAGAGATATAGCAGAATCACTTCATTCTGTAAAATTATGCTTCCTTTATTAACCATGATTATGATAAAATTCAGAGGAGACACATTTATCTTTTCATATTAGAATGTAAACAGGTTTCTCTGTCCCTTATGATTTTTCATTCATGTTTGTCTTTATTTTTTCTTTATTCTTTAGTTTACACTTCAAAATTTCTACTCAATTGTCATATTTTCACTAGAAATTACATAAAGTTGCCTATTTTATTAAGGATTCATTTTTCCTCTGTGGGATTATAATCAGTTTTGCTATACAGGTCATTTATGGTTATAATCAATACTCTACCTCCTGGATTAGCATACTAAGATATCACTTCCTTTATAACATTAGTTGCTAATCATGTATAATCTCGGCTGCTGATTCCTTTGTGTTTTCTTCCTGCATGTTTGCAATTTCTTTTTCTTTACCTCCAAAACTCTGGATTTTGATTATGACATTCCTGAGAGTTTTTGTTTTGAGGTTTCCTTCGAGGGCCAAACAGTGGATTCTTTCCATTTCCCCTTATTTTGGGGACAGTTTTGTGATTTGTTGAAATATGATCTTTCTCCTCTTTTTTGTAATGGCATTCAATTAATCTCAATTTATTTTCTCTTCAATCAGTTTTGCAGGTAATTCGACTTTTCTAAAAAAATGTCTTTCAGTTTTTATAGGTTTTTATTTGTTTAATATGCTTGTTGTCTATGCATAATGGAGTCATTGGATATGATGTAGTCATGTCTAATTCTCAAGACATTTGTTGTCTGAGTCAACTTTCATAACTTTTTAGCGAAGATATTATTTCCTTCTCACATTTTTTTTCTTTCATACTTTACATTTATTTCTTCTGATTTTCCCATCTAGTGCTTTCATTATATTAAAAAAAAACCTCTTAAAATAAAAAAAAAAAACTTTGCACTTTGGGAAGCCAAGATGATGGAGAAAGCAACAAGTATTTCTCATTCTCCATTACTGACCTTGAAAAACATAGGAAATGTCACCCCAGGAAAAATCCTGAAAAAGTGGAACCAGGAGAAGGAGAGGATACAGTAGGTTTTTGTTTTGTTTTGTTTTTTTTAGCTCACGAGCCTAGGGGATTAAGAGGAAAGGTCCCTCTTGTTGTGGCTAAAGGGAACCAGTACAGGACAGAAGGTATCCAGGCAAGCAAGGAGCAAGCCCCACCAAAGCAAATCAGTGTAATGTCCTGAGCCCCAGCATGGTAGAGTTGGCAAGTGTCAACATCAGGACCCCCCATTTATTTTCATACAGTTGGGGGAATTGGCAGATACCAGTGCAGAGAACTACCACTTGTACTGTGGACAGACATTCACCAGCAATTGAGCCTACCTGTGCTCTAGGGCAGCCACTCAGGAGGAGGAGACTTCCAGTGACTAGACCGCTTCTCCCATCCAGCTTACACCATGACCTTCAGTGTAACCCCATGGAAATACAGAAAGACCTCAGCAGGCCTTGGCACAGACCAGATAGCTCAAGCTCAGCATTATACAGTTTTCAACTTCCAGAAACTGAGGTGGCAGCACACAAAGCAAACCAGGGCCCTAGCTCCCAGCACACAAAGCATGCTAAAGAGGCCCCTGTGCCCCAGAAGCCGAGATACACTTAAAAACCAGGAAAAAAGGCAAATGCAGTGAACAAAAACAACTTAGAAAGCAAAAACCATAGATTCTTACTAAAGGCATAGGAAAGATCAAAATACAAATTCAGAAAAAGACATCAATGAACCCCCTAGAAAAAGAAATCTCCAGGACCAGATGGATTTGCAAGAGAATTCTATCAAACATTTAAAGAACATTAATTCCAATACTCTATAGATAATTTGGGATAATTGGCAAAGAACGTGTCCTAACAAATTATTTTTATGATAAAAAATATGGTACTCATGCCTAAACTGGGAAGCATCACAAAATAAAAAGAAAATTATAGACCAATTTCTCTAATGAATGTAAATGCAAATATTATAAATAAAATGTTAGCAAAAAAAAGAACATTACCAAAAATAATATACTTTTATCAAGTAGGATTTATACCAATAATGCATGGCTGGTTCAATATTAGGAAAGCTCTCAGTATAATTGATCACATCAACAGCAAAATTAATAGAAAACATGATTATCTCAATAGATGAAGAAAGAGCTTTTGATAATATACAACACTCATTCCTATTAAAAACATGAGAGAGCATAGGAGTTAATGGCGTTTTCTTTAAAATGATAAGTGCCTACCTAAAACCATCAGCAAGCATCATATGTAATGGGGATTACCTATATGTATTTCCAATAAAATGGGGAGGCATGGATGTCCATTGTCATCACTGCTTTTCAATATGATACTAGAAATGTTTGCTTCAGCAATAAAAGAAGAAAAAGAGATTCAAGGAATTGGAATAGGCAAAGAAGAAACAAAAAGTTATCACTCTTTGCAGATTATGTGATGACATACTGAGAGAATTCTAGAGAATCAAGCAAAAAACTACTTGAAATTATGAACAATTATAGTAAAGTTCAGGATATAAAATGAACCACACAAATCATCAGCAGTGCTATATATTACTAGCAAAGCCCAATAGCCCAAAAGAGAAAGAGAAATTCTATTTAAAGTTACTGAAGACATTATAAAATATTTAGGAATCTACCTGCCAAAACAAACCCTGGAACAATATGAAGGCAATTAAAAACACTTTTCACATAAATAATGTCAGATCTAAATAACTGGCAAATCATAAGTTGAAAGTGGATAGGCCTAGTTAATATAATAAAAAGACAATTCTACATAAATTAATTTACTTATTCATTGCCATACCAATCAAACCACCAAAAATTATTTTATAGGTCTAGAAAAATTAATAAAAATTATCTGGAAGAAGAAAAGTCTAGAATATCAAGGGAATTTATGAAAATACATGCTAGGGAAGGTGGCCTATTCATATCAGATATTAAAATGGTATTATAAAGCAGCAATTATGAAAACTACTTGGTACTGGCTAAGGAATAGAGTAGTGGATCAGTAGAATAGATTAGATACTCAAGACAGTTGTCAGCAACTACAATAATCTACTGTTTGATAAACCCAAATACCCCAGGTTCTATGATAAAAACACACTATTTGACAAAAACTGCTGGGAAACTTGAAAATAGTATGGCAGATACTGTCAATACACCAACATCTGACACTGTAACCAAAAATAAAGTCCAAATGTGTACAAGATTGAGATATAAGGGCTAAACCCTAATACTATAAACAAATCAAGGAAGCAAAGAGTAGCTTATCTGTCAGATTTCTGGGGAAGAGAGGAATCTATGATCAAACAAGTGATAGAGAACATTATGAAATACAAAATGGATAATTTTGACTACATTAAATTGAAAAATATTTTGCACAGAAAAGCCAATGCAACCAATATCAGAAGGGAAACAAGACTGGAAAAGAATTTTTACAACCAAGGCATCATGTCTAAAATATATAGTGAACTGGGTCAAATTTATAAGAATACCAGTCATTCCACAATTGTTAAGTGGTAAAGGGATATGAAGAGCCAGTTTTCAGAGAAATAAATTAAAACTATCAATAGTGATATGAAAAAAATTATTTCAATCACCATTGCTTAGAGAAACACAAGTCAAAATCTCTTAGGTGCCATATCACACCCATCAGATTGTCTAAAATGACAAAACAGGAAAATTATAATTTTTTGGATGATGTAGAAAAATTGGAACACTAACTCATCCAATCATTTTTGAGACCAATTTAGAACTATGTCCAAAGGGCTATAAAATATGCATACCCCACTTCTAGAGCTGTATCCCAAAGAGATCATAAAAATGGGGAATGGACCCACGTGTACAAAAATATTAATAGTAGGGGTGGCCAGGTAGCACAGCGAGTAAGAGCACCGGCTTCACTGTCGGTATGACCTGGGGATTGAATCTGGCCTCAGACACTTAGCACCCACCCAGAAACACCTGGCCATGTAACCTTGAGCAAGTTACTTAACCCCAATTGATTAGGGGCAGCAAGGTGGCTCAGCGAATAAGAGCACTGGCCCCAGTGTTGGGATGACCTGGGGATCAAATCCGGGCTCAGATACTTAGCACCACACCCAGAAATAGCTGGCTGTGTAACCTTGAGCAAGTTACTTAACACCAATTGCTTTGAAAAAAAAATATTCATAGTAGCTCCTTTTGTGGTGGCCAAGAACTGGAAACTGGGGGAATGTCCATCTGTAATGGCAATCAAAGCAGTAGTTAACACCTTGTTTCAGTTATTTAGTTGATACCATGTTTCAGTTCTTGCCCATGATCATATTAAGTCTTTTGTTGAGAAGTAGAACGTGTAAACCCCCAAATTTGTGAACCCTAGAACTTGTGAAATCTTGTTGCTGACGCAACAGGAAGGGGAGGAACTAATGATCTTATATAAGGAGTGGCCAGGATGGAGACAGCAGAACTTGTGGTGGCTGACTGAGAAGAGAGAAGAACTGAGAACTGAGAAGAACTGAGAGGAGCTGAGCAGAACCGAGAAATTAACTCTTGTGGTGGCAATCAAGAAGGAGAAATCTTGTGGTATCCATGCACTATATGTTTGTTCTGTCTGTGCTGATGTTTTTTTTTTTGTTGTTGTTGTTGTTGTTTTGTTATTGTTGCTTTTTGCAGGGCAATTGGGCCAAGTTACCTGCCCAAAGAAAAATGGCTAGTAAGTGTGTCTGTAAGTAAGTGTCTGAAGCCATATCTGAATTCAGGTCCTCCAGACTCCAGGGCCAGTGTTCTATTTACTGCCCCACCTATCTCCCCTGTTTTAATGTTTGTTTGTGATATTTTATACAGAATTCCTGGGACCCTGCTTCAAACCCTGAAAGAGGATTTTCTGGTTGTATGTTTACAGAAGTCCTGGAGGAGGGCAGCAAAAGTCCTGGGAATTTACTGATGATTCGTGTTGACCACATGGACCTTGTTTGTGGGTCTATATTGATTTCTATACTGATGATTTGTGTTGAGTTCTCAAAACTTGTTGGTGGATCTGTGTTGATTACACAGGCATATAGTGAATTGACGATGATGCCGGCAATGTGTGTGAATATTATTGTGGCCCTGTCAAGCTTTGTCTTCCCACAAACAGAAAATTCAAAGGACTTGAAGTAGACTATTTGCAGTGAGCTTCAATAAGGAACTGAACAAGGAACTGAATGAGGAGCTGGACTAGGGGCTGAGAGCTGCCTACTTTTGGATCCAAGTGATGGCTGGGTAGATTAAGGCAGGAGTTGGACCCATGGAAGAGGAATCAGGGAATTTGGGAGCCAGTCTCAACTCAAGATGAAAAGACATCTCCTTGGGTACTTAGTGATGACTGAGAATATCATGATTTACTGTAGCATAGGAGTGGGAGAACTTTGTACTATATATTCTGTGCCTCTTCAGAATGATTAAATTAAGGATGATTGGAAACTAATCTCCAATTAAGAAGAAAGAAGACTCTTTGACAGAGAGACTAAGACAATGTGACCTAGAGGTGGAGAACTTCAACATTTGTAATTTGTGTCGATAAAGGAGATTGCCTCCTTAAGGATGATTGAGTTAAGTTCTTACTGAATGACATCTTTTGATTAAAGCTATGTGACCACTTTGGTGATAATTTTTTTATGTTATATCATTTTGAATGCTATACTTTGGTTTCTGTCAATGTTGTGTCTTGATTTACTTTTGAATAAATAGAGAGTTTGCTGTACTGTGTAATCAGAACCTTGAAGCTGCTCACAGCAGATATCTTCTGAAGAGGTGCTTATGCTTGGCTTTATACTTTCAATTAGGGAATAACTGGACAAGTTCTGGTATATGAATGCAATGGAATACTATTGTGCTATAAGAAAAGATGAACAGGCAGACTTCAGAAAATCCTGGAAATACTTTTATGACTTGATACTGAGTAAAGTGAGCAGAACCAGGACAACATTGTACACAGTAACAGCCACAGTGCACAATGACTGACTTCAATAGACATAGCCCTTCCCAGCAATGCAAGGACCTAGAATGATAAGAAAGGACTCATGATGGAAAATGTAATCCACATATGAAGGAAGCACTATTGGGTCTGAATACAGAGCAAAGCAGACTATTTTCTGGATTTTTTCTTTGTCTTTTTTCCCATTTGTTCTAATTCTATTGAACATGAGGAATGTGAAAATATGTTTAATAAAAGTTTATATAGAGAGTCTATATCAGATTGCATGCTGTCTTTGGAAGGGGCAATGGAAGGGATAGAGAGAAAATTTAAAGCTTATTGGAGCTAATGTTGAAAACTAAAAATAAATAAGTTAACTTAAAAAAAAACACTTGCTTCATCTTTTCTGGGAATTAAAGTTGAATTTGTGCCAAAGGTATAGTTTCTTTGAGACTGTGCTGGTTTTGTGTCTTGAGCAATGTGGTCAGCATAAGTTCTTTTTCTTCATTTTATGATGGAGTATTTTTATTTTTCATTCTTTCAAGCCACTTCTCAACTTTGGGTTGTATCTTAAGGATGAAGATTTGTGTTTGTCTGGCTAAAAGGTATGGGCTGGTCCTGTTGCTGCTTTGTTGGATCATTAGGTGTTGTGTTTTTTTCAAAAATATCAGCATAGCTCAGATTAGGGGCTTACAAACTTTCATTGTTCCCAAAACACTTGATAAAGAAGAAAATATGATTTCTACTCTTCCCCCTCACTCTATTCTGTGCAACTTCCTGACCTTTAGATTCCAGAGAGAAACCTTTGGGGTTTCTCCATTTGAAATTTCTTCAAACAGCTGTTGAACTTTCAGAGAGAAAGTTTTGCTTATTTAAAGTAATGGGACGATAGGCTCCTATTGATCTGATATTCCTTTTCTAATTTTTCTTCTGTAGATTTTAAGTTTGTCTACAAACTATGATCATGCTGTACTGCTGGAGCCTGAGATACAGAAATCCTGCTTGCTTCTATATCATTTATATTTTTGTACATACATACATACTACAGCACATAAATCTTCCCTGCCCACACATGTTACTCCCAGGCACAGGTCTGCTTTTTATTCTGTTTCAGGTCTATGACCAAGTACTAAGTTGTGAGCAACAAAACTATTAATATTTGTCCCTTAAATCTCGAGAAGATTAGACTCTACTATGCTAGATATCAAACAACTTATTGGCTATGTATATAGCTTCTCCTTGAACTGGAATGTTCCACAGGCTACATTCTTAACCAGACCCTGTCCATATTGTCTGAAGACTTTTTTTTTGTTGTTGTTGTTTTCCAGATCTGTTTCAAAGAGATTGGAGAGAAGGGAACATTCACTAAATTTTATCCTTTATTTCCACCACATTGCCTTAATAACCCCACTATCCCCTTCTTGAAACCTTCCATCACAAAAACAATGCAAATCAAAATGAAAAGGAACTCATGAACAAAACACAGGAAGAACCATTCACACATGTCTTTATTTTTTTTTTCTAAATACATGGCATTTCTTATCTTTAAAAATAAAGCAATATGCTCTTACCCAAATGCAGCTTCTTTGGATTAAAATAATTATAGGTTTTTCATATGTATAGATATAGATAAAAATTTAAATATATATATATATAGAGAGAGAGAGAGAGAGATACTAAGTAGAAAATGAAACATAGATAAACAGATGCATAAATTTAGTTTTCTCTTGTAATTTTTCCATGCCTACTCACTTATATGATATACAGAAAGGCACTTAGATTTTGAAATTGGGGAAACCCAACCCCTTGAGTTAAGTAGTTACAAAGTAATTAGTCCTTATTTGCTGTAGCAATTCAAGATTGATATTTTTGAAGTATGTATGGTTATCTCTTCCACATCACTGGGATTAGTGTTGCAGGGCCCTCATAATCAAGAAAATTCATCTAGGGGCAGAGCCAAGATGGTGGAGCAGAAGCAGAAAATTCCTCCACAACTACCTCCAATACCTGTAAAATCTGACTCCAAACAAATTTTAGAGCTACAGAGCCCACAGAGTGACAGAAGGAAAGATATCTCCTTCTGAAGGCAGCCTGGCAGCCCTACAGGAAGGGTCTATCATGTAAGACTGGGAGCCTAGTGCAGTCTGCGTGAGCCATATTGTTCTGGCCCTAGGCCACCCCAACCAGCTGGAGAAGACTTCAGGAAAGTGAATCACCAGCACCTGTGGCAGTTTCCAGACTTCTCAATGCATAAATGCCAAAGAGAAAGTAAAAGGTAAGTGGGGAACACTGTTGGAACCAGGTGGGAAGAGCAAGGTCTGCTCCCTGCCCCTAGGGCAGAAAAATGGCAGAGGCATGGCATCTGCAGCTGCTGCCACGTGGATGCCTCCAGAGCTCCTAGCCTGCAGATAATAACAGGACCAACCAACCATTCAGAGGGTACTCACTCTTGCTTTAAACTGCTTGGATCTGGGTTGCTGTCTTGGGCAGTGGTCCTGGGATGAGAACCTCCAAGGTGCCAGTGTAGGGATTATAGAGAGGGAGCCCTCCTCAGACTCTGACAACATTTGTGAAAACCCCAAATATTTGGAACAAAGCTCTCCAATCTAGAAGCAGAGTTCTACCATGAAAAAGAACTCAAAAGTCAAGTAAATGACTGGCAAGATGGGCAAGCAGAGGAAGTGATATTAGCCCATAGAATAATTTTTTGGTGACAAAAAAGGATCAAATCATAGAACAGGAGGAAGACAACAAAGTCAGAACTCCTGCATCAAAAGCTTGTAAGAAAAACATGAGTTGGTTAGAGGCCATGGAGCAGCTCAAGAAGGATTTTGAAATAAAGTAAGAGAAATAGAGGAAAAATTGGGAAAAGAAATGAGAATTATGCAAGAAAATTATGAAAAGAGAGTCAACAGCCTACTAAAAGAGACCCAGAAATACATTGAGCAAAACAACATCATAAAAATAGACTAGGGGCAGCCAGGTAGCACAGCAAGTAAGAGCACCGGCTCCAGTGTTGAGAAGACCTGGAGATTGAATCCTGGCCTCAGACACTTAGCACCCACCCAGAAACACCTGGCCGTGTAACCTTGAGCAAGTTGCTTAACCCCAATTGCTTAGGGGCGGCCAGGTGGCTCAGTGAGTAAGAGTACTGGCTCCAGTGTTGGGAGGACCTGGAGAGCGAATCCCGGGCTCAGACACTCAGCACCACACCCAGAAATAACTGGCCGTGTAACCTTGAGCAAGTTATTTAACCCTGATTGCTTAAAAAATAAAAATAAAAAAAATAAAAATAGACTAACTAAAATGACAAAAGAGGCCCAATAAGCCAATGAGGAGAACAATGCCTTCAAAAGCCAAATTGGACAGATAGAAAAGGAATTTAAAAAACTCACTCAAGAGAATAATGCCTTCAAAATTGGATTGGAGCAAATGGAAGTCAACGATTTTATGAGAAATAAAGATACTATAAAACAGTTCCAAACAAATGAAAAAAAAAAATAGAAGGCAATGTGAAATATCTCATGGGAAAAACTACTGAGCTGGAAAATAAATCCAGGAGAAATAATTTTAAAATTACTGTACTGCTGAAAGCCATGATCAAAAAAAGAGCCTATAAATTATCCTTTAAGAAATTCTCAGAGTGGCTAAGTGGCACAGTGAGTAAAATTCCCGGCCCTGGTGTCGGGATGACCTGGGATCGGTTCTGGCCTCAGATACTTAACACCCCCACAAAATGACTGACTGTGTTACCTTTGGCAATTTACTTAACCCCAATTGCTTTATAAATAAAAGAAATTCTCAAGGAAAATAGCCCTGATATTCTAGAACCAGAGGGCAAAATAGACATTGAAAGAATTTATGGATCACCTATTGAAAAAAAATATCCCAAAAAAGAAATCTCCTAGGAATGTTACAACAAATTCCAGATTTCCCAGATCAAGGAGAAAATATTACAAGCAGCCAGGAAGAAAGAATTTGAGTATTTTGGAAACACAATTAGGATAACACAAGATCTAGCAGCTTCTGTGTTAAGGGATCAGAGGGCTTGGAATATTCAGGAGTTAGGATTAAAAGCAAGAATCAGTTGCCCAGCAAAACTGAGTATATTTTTTCAGGGTAAAATATGGTCATTCAATGAATTAGAGGAATTTCAAGCATTCTTGATGAAAAAAAACCAGAGCTAAAAAGAAAATTTGCCTTTCAAATACAAGAAACATGAGAAGGTAAACAGGAAAAATAAATCATAAGGTACTTATTAACGTTGAACAATTTAATTTCCTGCATGGAAAAACAGTAATTGTAATTCATGAGACTTTTCTCAGAATGACGATAGCTGAAAGAAATATATATTGTGTGTTTAAATGCATATAAATGTTTATATGGGAGGGTACATGTGTATTTAAATAGATATGTGAGTGTGTGTATATATGTGTACATATACACATCGACTGATGGCACAGTATCAGTTCAGTAGGAAGGAAAGATATCTAAAAAATAAAATTAAAAAGTGAGAGAGGAATATAATGAGAAGAGGCAGGGAGGGATAGAATAGGGTAAATTATCTCATATAAAAGAGGCAAGAGAAAACTTACAATGGAGGGGAAGAAAATGAAGGTAAAAGCAATGGGTCAACCTTACTCTCACTGATTTTGGCTTAAGGAGGGAATATCATACACACTGAATTGGGTATCTATAGAGAAGTAGAAGGGAAGGGAAGAAGAGGGGGGATGATAGAAAGAAGGGCAGATTGGAGGGGGAAGGTAGTTAGAAGCACACACTTTTTTTTTTCCTTTTTGAATGGGGGAAGGAAGGGCAATTGGGATTAAGTGACTTTCCCAAGGTCCCACAGCTAGTTTTTTTTGTGTTAAGTGTCCAAGGCTGAAATCGAAACCAGGGCTTTCTGACTCCAGGGCTGGTGTTCTATTCACTGCGTCACCTTGCTACCTCATGAAGCACACACTTTTCAAAAGGGACAGGGTAAAAATAGAAAATATAATAAGTAGGGGATAGGTTATGCTGGATGGAAATATAGTTAGTTTTTCAGAATATATCAACTATGGAAATGTTTTGCATAACTACACGTGTACAACCTACATTGAATTGCTTATCTTCCCAGTAGGGGTGAGTGAGGAAGGAAGAAGGAAAAGAATCTGGAAATCAAAGTTTTAAAAAGAAATGTTATTTTTTATTTAAAAAAATGTTATATATATATATATATATATATATATATATATATATATATATATATATATATATATATTTCTGGGAAATAAGATATTGGCACTAGGATACAGAAATCCATCTTTCCCTACTAGAAAATCACAGGGGAAATGTGGGAGTATATAAGAGAGAGCTGATTGGGGGAAGGAGTATTCAGTAAGATCGCTATTTTGGGGTCAATGTAGGGGAAAAGTAGGGAGAAAATTTGTTACTCAAAATCTTGTTGAAATGAATGTTGAAAACTGAAATATAAACATTTTTTAATCAAACAGGGAGGGGAAGATCCTCAGTGTTTGAGGGCAAAAGAGAAACTTGTTACTATTGGGAGAAGGAAGAGCACCGAAAACAGAACCACGAGCGACACCTATGATTAGAAAGTATCATCTGGTAAAAGAACAGTTGACCTACCAAAAAGCCAAATCAAATATCGGAAAATTGCCAATTTCATTTGTATTCATACACCAGTACGAATGAGTCAACCCACTAAATATTGAGATTCCTGAACATTTCCTTTGTTGTCTCATGAAAATCAATCTGTAGGCAGATGATCAAATTTTTACTCACATAGAAGTTACTCTTATCTATACCTCTCTATGTGTATGTATATGTTATGAATATGTTTATACACATTATACATGCACATATATAATATTTCTCACCTTCCACCTCTTTCAATAAAAACATGGATTTTCAATGATCTTTTCTCACCAGGAAGCTGGAGGTGTATGGCTTTACTAGGTGCAACATTAGAAAGGTACAAAGGAATGACAAAATGAATTTCTCACATATTGTAGAGAGAGTACTCACATGATGCCACAGGTGCTTCATTCTCCATGAATGTCCAAGATATATGTGTAAATTCACTTTCTCCAACTTTGATCATAGAACGTAAAAGGAGTAAACACCATAGAAGAACTAAACAAAAAAAGAAACAAAATTCATCTAAAAAGTTTTCACCATCCCTTTGTACCAAAGTCTCCTGAATTAATTATTTTTATACGATGTGTTAATAGTACGTTATTATAAAATTTGGACTTATACCATATAATACTATACATTTTTTTTTGCATATCTGAATTTCCAACCTTTTTTTGTGTGTGTCACGTGCTGGCCTTCGCCTGCTTTCTGAAGCTTCTATAGGACTCTCCTAAAATTCGCATTTAAATTTTTATGCAAATTCTCAATACATCAAAACTTTGATCTATGCAAATTGCACTGTGAAATGATGTGATGTGGAAGGAATAACTGTAGTTATGTTACAGTGAAGTTTCTAAAAGAGTCTCAAGCCCTTCAACAAAAAAGAAGGGTGCAGGAGATGGAGCCAAAATGCTAGAATAAAGGCAGGGACTTGCCTAAGTTATCTCCCAAAACTCTTCAAACAATGACTTTAAACAAACTCTAGAGTGACAGAACCCACAAAGACATAGAGAAATTATTTTGCTGCTCAAGACAGCTTAGAAGGTTGGCAAGAAAGATCTGTTGCACCTGTACTTAAATGGAGCATAGTCCAGTGAAGGCCCTAACAACACAACCGCAGCTCCAGTAAACCAGAAGCATGCCTTGGGAGCCATTTAATCAGCAGCAGTTGCTTCTGAAGCTCTCAGCCCACAAAAATAAAGGGGTTGAAGAACTAGTAAGAAGGAGTTTACAGAGGGGTCTTTGCTAATATTGAGGCAAGACTTTGTTGCTGTGTCCATACTTGGATCCTGGTCACAGTCTTGGGTGGCTGACTCAGAGCAAAAAGGAGTAAAGGCAAACCAGAGATTGTGGCTATAGTTGATAAGGGTCCATCCTCACAGTTAAAGGGCAAAAAATATTGCTTGTGGTTACTCACAGACAAGAGCACAGAAGAAGTGAAAACTTAAAAGTTCTAAGAAGTATCTCTGAAAACAACTGCACAAAATCTCTTAAGCTTGGGAGAGTGCACCCCCCAGCCAGAAATCAGAGCCCCATTGTAACCTAGTTAAAAGTTAAGTAATAGGCTGGGCAAATGACCAAATGACAGAAACATGTTCTGACCACAGAATGTTGCTATGGTGAAAAAGAAAACCAAATACATACTCAGAAGAAGGTAACAGAATCAAATCCCCTACATCCAAAGCCTCCAAAAAAATTGAAATCATCTCAGGCCATGGAAGAGCATAAAAAGAATACTAAAAACCAAGTAAGACACATAGAGGAAAAATTGAGAAGAGAAATGAGAGTGATGCTAGAAAATAATGAAAAATAAGCCAACATCTATGAAAGGAGACACACACACACAAATACTGAAGAAAATACAACTTTAAAAGTAGACTGTGCCAAATTATAAAAGTGGTCCAAAAAGTCAAAGAGAAGAATGCCTTTAAAAACAAAAGTGAACTGGCCAAAAGGAAAAAAATGGGCACAAAAATCCACTGAAAAAATAAGTCCTTAAAAAGTATAATTGACCAAGTGGAAAAAGGAGGTCCAAAATCTCACTGCAGAAAATGATTCTTTAAAAATAATAATGTAGGAAATGGAAGCTAATGACTTTGTAAGATATCAAGAGACTATGAAACACAAGTAAAAGAAGGGGGGAAATGGAAAAAAAAAATGCGAAAAGTCTCATTGGAAATAATTAGATGACCTGGGAAATAGATCCAGGAAAAATCATTTAAAAATTAATGGACTACTTGACAGCCATGATTAAAAAGAAGAAAAAAAATAATCTTTCAAGATTATCAGAGAAATCTGCCCTGATATTCTAGAACCCAGAGGTAAATTATATATTGAAATAATCCTCCTATCACTTCCTGAAAGAGATCCAAAAATGAAAGCTTCCAGAAATATTATAGCAAAATTTCAGAGCTCCCAGGTCAAGGAAAAAATACTGCAAGCAGCTATAAAGAAACAATACAAGCATCATGGAGTCAGTTAAGACATCAGATGATTTAGCAGCTTCTACATCGAGGACTTAGGATCAGAGAGTTTGGAATATGATATTCCAAAGGTATAGGGGCAAAGATTACAAACAATAATCATCTACCCAGAAAAACTGAGTATAATCCTTCAAGAGAAAAAATGGACATCCAATGAAATATAGGACTTTCAAGCATTTCTGATTAAAAGAGCAGAGCTGAATAGAAAATTTAACTTTAAAATACAAGACTCAGAAGAAGCATTAAAAGCTAAACAAGAGATTGAAATCTTAAGGGACTTGATAAGGTAAAACTGCTTGCATTACTAAATGAGAAGATGATACTTGCACCTTATAAGAATTTTCCCATTGTGAGTACAATTAGAAGGAGTATGTATGGACAGAGAGCAATAGATGTGAGTTGAATATGAAGGAATGATATCTAGAAAAAAATTAAGTAGTGTGAGAGGAGTGTACTTGAATATAAGGAAATGTAGAGGTATAATGGATTAAATTATCTCGTTAAAAAAAGGAAAGAAAAAGTTTTACAGAGGATGGTGGTGGGGGGATTAAATGAGGGTGAATGAGTGAAGCTTTGTCTCATCAGAATTGGCTCAAAAAGGGAAGAACACACTTACTCAATTGGGTGTAAAAATTATCTTACAGTACAGGAAAGTAGGAGGGAAAGGGAATAAGAGAATAGGGGGTGCGGCAACAGAAAGGAGGGCAGATTGGGTAGGAATTATATAGAAATTAAACACTTATGAGGCAAAACAGGCTAAACGGAGAGAAAGAATAGAATAAATGGGTGAAATAGGATGGAGGGAAATACAATTAGCAATACTAATTTTGGAAAATGAGGCAAGTTTGTCTGATGAAGGCTTCATTTTTTTTATTTAATGTAGTTATTTTAATCCTTTTAGTTTACAATATTCAGTTCCACAACCTTGGGAGTTCCAAATTTTCTCCTCCTCTCTTTCTTCCCCCCTGTTCTCTTATGGAGGAATGCGATCCAATTTAGGTTGTACAAATACCCTCACATTAAACATTAGTCAAGTTGTAAACGATGATTATAACCAATGGAATTAACAATGAGAAAGAAAGGAGAAACCAAAACAAAAGAGAGATAAAGCAAGTAGTTTGCTTCAATCTGCTTTCAGACTCTGTAAATCTTTCTCTGGATGTGCATAGCCCTTTCCATCATAAGTCTTTAGGAGTTATCTTATAGCCTTAAACTGCTGAGAGGAGCCTAGTCTATGAAATTTAGTCATCTATAAAGCCAAGCACAAGCAGTTTCCCAGAATTGCTGCTGAGGTTAGCTGTAAGATTCTGATCACATAGTATAGGGAAAACTCTATTCAGCAGTAGATTAAATCAAACCATTCACAGAAAGCAAAGTATAGAATTCACAATGATATAACATAAAAAAGTTATCACCAAAGTGGCCACATAGTGTTCAGCAAATTGGTCACATAGATTTAATAAAATATATCATTCAGTAAGAACTTAGCTCAATCATCCTTAAGAAGCAAACCTCCTTTAGGGACACAAAGGAAAAAAGTCAAAGTTCTCCAACCCTAGATCACATTGTCTTAATCTCTCAGTCAAAAAGTCTTCTTTCTTCTTAATTAGAGATTAGTTTCCAATCATCCTTAATTCAATTATCCTTAAGAGGTACACAGTAGAGAGTACAAAGTTCTCCCTCTCCTAGGTCACAGTAAATCATGATCTTCTCAGTTATCACTAAATACCCAAGGAGAGGTCTTTGCATCTTGACTTGAGGCTGGCTCCCAAATTCCATGGTTCCTCTTCCATGGTGCCAGCCACTGACCAAATCTAAACAACTGCCACCTGAGGTTAAAAGCAGAGAGCTCTCAGCTGCTAGTTCAGCTCCTCATCCAGCTCCTTGTCCAATTCCATATTGAAGCTCACATTGTCTAGTCCACATCAAGTCCTTTGCATTTTCTGTTTCTGGGAAGACAAAGCTTAACAGAGTCACGATAATTTTCATACAAATTGCCAGCACCATCATCAATTCACTATCTGCCTGTGAAATCAACACAGACCAACCAACAAGGTCTGAGACCTCAAAACATATCATCAGTCTGGTCCCAGGACCTCTGAAACCCTTCTGTTAACAGACAAACAGAAAATTCTCTTTCAGGGCTTCTAGTAAGACCCCAGGGCTTCTAGGCAAAGTATTACAAACAAACATCAACACAGACAGAACATACAAACAGAGTGCTGGCCTCCAAAACTATTATCCTTCTCATTTCTGGTCTCTTCCAGCTTAGACTTCTCCATACATATGGTCATTATCTCCTCCCTGTTCCACCCCTTCCTGTTGCTTCAGCAATTCCTCCCAATGTGGATTTCACAAGTTCTCTCTCTTAACAAAGACTTGATGTAATTATGGGCAAGGCTCACAGGAAACTTGAACTGGAAAAGATGCTAAATAATTAAATAGCTGAAACTAGCCACTAAGTACTTCTTTGCTTGCCATTACATCATCACAGATATGATGTGTTCGTAATTGTTTACAATGTTCTCCTGGTTATGTTCCTCTCACTCAGCATCAACTTATATAAATCTTTCCAGGTTATAATGAAGTCTGTCTTCTCCACATTTTTTATAGCACAATAGTATTCCATTATATTCATATGTCACAACTTGTTTAGTCATTCCCCAATGGATGGGCATTCCTTTGATTTCCCATTGTTTGCCAAAACAAAAAAGAGCTGCTATAGATATTTTTGTATATACGGGTCCTTCTCCCAGTTGTATGATCTCTTTGGGATATACCCCTAGAAGTGGTATTGTTGGGTCAAATGGCATGTATGTTTTTATAACCCTTTAGCTATAGTTAAAAATGTTCCTCAGAATGGTTTGATCAGTTCACAGCTCCACCAACAATGCTAAGCATTCCAGTGTTCCCATATTTTCTCCAGCATTTATCATTTTCCTGTTTTGTCATGTTAGCCATCTGACTGGTGAGATGTGGTAACTCTTGAGTTGGTTTGATTTGCATTTCTCTAATCGATTGTGCTTTAGAGTTTTTTTTATATGATTATAGATATCTCAAATTTTTTCCTGTGAAAACTGACTGTTCATATCTTTTGACCATGTGTCAATTGTAGAATGACTTGTATTTTTATGTATTTGACTCAGTTCTTTGTATAGAAATGAGGGGAAGGGTCATTTCTTAAACACATAGAGAACTGATTCAGATTTATAAAAATAAAATCTATTTCCCAATTGATAAATGATCAAAAGATATGGATAATTTCCATGTGAAGTAATCGAAGCTATCTGTAGCCATATGAAAAAAAAAATAACTCACTATTGCCTGGAGAAATACAAATTAAAACAATTCTGAGGGAATTCATTATACCTATTATTAGATTGGCTATTAGAACAGAAAAGGAAAATTACAAATGAGAGAGGAGATGTGGGGAAAAAATAAGACATTAATTCACCTTTGGTAAAAGTGTAAACTGATTCAACCATTCTGTAGGTCAATTTGGAACTATAGCCAAAGAGCTATAAAAACATGCATACCCATTTAGCTAGCAATACCAGTACTAGGTCTGTTTCCTGAAAAAAATTTTTTTTTAAATGGAAAAGGTCTTATTTGTACAAAAACATTTTTAGTAGTTCTTTTCTGGGAGCAAAGAATTAAAATTGAGGGGATGACTATATACAGGGGAATGGATAATCAGGTTGTGAAATGTGATTTTGACAGTGTTTTGATGACTGATTTTGATAGATTTAGCCCTTTTCCAAAATTCAGGACCTAAAACAATTCCAAGGGACTCATGATGGTAAATACCATTCACAACCAGAGAAAGAACTATGGCGTTGCAATGCAAAGCAAAGCAGACAATATTTTTCTTTTTTGTTTGGTTTTCTTTCTAATAGTCTTTCCTCTTTGTTGCAATTATTCTGTGCAACATGACTAGGGTGAAAATTTGTTTAATAGGAATGTATGTATATGGCCATATCATATTTCATGCTGTCTTGGGGGAGAAGGGAGGAGGAAAGGTGAGAAAATTTAAAACTTATGGAAGTGAATGTTGAAAAAGAAAAATTAATTAATTAATTAATTTAAAAAATAAAGTTAGGAAAAATGAAACAGAAAGAGATTAAGTGATTTTTTCAGGATTACACAGCTACTAAGTGTCTGAGGCAGAATCTGAACTTGAATCTTCCTGATTCCAAGTCCAATGCTATGTTCACTACACCATCTAATTGCAATACACCTCCACTGGGATGTATTAAATTTTTTGTAGTTAATATAGATGAGAATCCATGTCAACTTTCACATCTAGTTCTCCTAGGATCAACAGTCTAATACAATTAAATGGTGGGCAAGGTGAAAAACTAGGAGAATGTTCTGAAATTTCTTCCAAGCGTATACACTCACATACTTTTTTAGTGTTTATCATAGAATCAGGTGGCAGCAACACTTGGAAAAGTTTTCAATTCAACTCAACATGTTTGTAAGATTATAATATGGACAAGAGATTGGAAG
>NW_027187361.1:7807505-7833456 GCF_028583685.1 Petaurus breviceps papuanus | reverse complement strand
CAAGTCCAACGGGGCATGGAAGATCTTTAAATCCCATAACCCTTACATTCGGCCCCAAGATCTTTCATGTCCCTTACTTGACAAAAATACAGTAGGAATAACTGGTGTCAACAAAATTTCACAACAATATAACAAGAATAGCACACAATAAACACAGAAAACCATATTTTAGGGTGGCTCTAGAGCACAAGCTCCCCATCATTCCCCCCACCCCGAACAAATGGGGCCCCAAAATCTTGTGGTAAGGGGTGAAGATCTCTTCTTCTATGGCTACTTGCTGCTGAAATCGGATGTAGAGCTGTCCCTGTCCTAAGGGGGTCCCATTTGAGAGGTCAGTTCTTAATATGCTTGATGCCAGGTCCAAGGGTGACACATCACAGTTGCAGACAGGGGGTGACATCCAGCTTAAGCTATCAGGCATCTACAGATGGAGGGTACCAAGCCTGTGGAAACAAATCTAACAAACAAGGTGAACAAACAAAAAATCAAGAAAAAGCAAAGAGACAATAACCAGACTATCGTAGCCTCACTCACGGTAGAATAAATGAGTTAAGGGTACAATTTTGTAATCATCTTCTCCAGAATAAACAATAGTTACAGTGTTATCCCTCCCATATGCTATAATCTCTGCAGCCTTTGGAAGATCATCTGGCTTCCGTTTTACCCATACTTTAGCTCCTGATTTTATTCTATCAGTAGAACCAAATCCTTCAGTTCCTGTGACAGTTATTTTGGAAGGAGGGTCAGTTTTTACAAGTGGCATTGTTTTACAAGGAACAATAATCACGTGAACTATCCTATCATTCTTGTGAATCTGTATGGGCCTTTCACTTAAATTCTGGAATGTTACAACAATTTCTCCTTGATAATTAGAATCTATTACTCCAGCCAATACATGTATTCCTTGAGCTGCTAATCCTGATTTGGGTAAAATCTGTCCAAAGTGATTTTTAGGGATTCTTATGCATATCCCAGTGGAGATTTTTCTTATTTCTTTTCTGTCCAACCAAAAGTCCTCTAAACAATGTAAATCATACCCCATTGAACCAGGTGGTCCTGGGTACGGTGCTGGGACATCTGGCCTCAAGGTCCAATACTCAACAATTGGGATCTTGTATGTTTGTTGTTTTCTAATTTGCAGATTGGGGGTCATCATTCTGGCTAGAGGTGTACTTCCTCCCAATGGTCTATTATTCAAATTACGCAAAGCCATGAACAAATTATCCTTCCAATGTTGATATGAATTATTGGAACTTAACTTCCTCAATTGTCCTTTCAGTAATCCATTCATTCTTTCAATCAACCCAGATGCTTCTGGATAATATGGAATATGATATATCCATTCTATATTGTTTAGTATACAATACTTCTTCATTTCATTGCCTTTGAAATGTGACCCGTTGTCACTTTGAATCTGCATTGGGGTTCCATAATATAGGCTTATGAGATCTAGAGTTTTACAAGTGTTTTTCTGGGTTGCATTCTTATAAGGACAAGCTACTAGTACACCTGAATAGGTATCAACACAAGTACATATAAATCTGCATCCTTTATCCAGTGGTAGTGGACCAATATAATCTATTTGCCAGATTTGGGCTGGGACTTTTCCTCTTGCTATCTCTCCAGTTACTACCCGAGGAACAGTTCGCTCCTTTTCCAATTGACATATATGAAAGTCTTCTGCTATCTGTTTTAACAGTGAATGAGAGATACTAATACCTCGATCTTGTGCCCACTGGTGTGTGGCCTGGACCCCCAAATGGCCTGCTGTTTGGTGGACCCATTTTGCTAATACCGGATCATCAGTTGTTGTCAAAGTAGGGACAATATGTTCAGTAGCAATCTTTGCCAGTCGATCAGCATGAGCATTGTACTCACGTTCTGGTGTGGTGGGGGCCACGTGAGCATCTACATGAAAAACTGACAAGTCAGTGACCAAAGACATGTTCCAGATATCTTCCCATAATTCTTTGCCCCAGACTTGTTTCCCATGAATTTCCCAATTTTCATTTTTCCACATGGGCATCCATGTAGCTAACCCATTAGCTACCGCCCATGAATCAGTGAATATATGACACTGTCCTCCTTGTTCTATTTTGATGGCTTGATATACTGCCATAAGTTTAGCATATTGGCTACTTGCACCTATCCCAGGACTTTCCAAAGTCCTTCTAGTACATGGGTTATAGGCCACTGCTTTCCAATGTCTTTTTTGCCCCAAATATTTTGCTGTCCCATCAGTAAACCATGCATGTCTCTTTTGTTCCTCAGTTAATACATCATATCCCTCATTCCACTTTACAGTGGACTTTACCAACTGTTGCTTTGGCTCAGGGGGTGTGTCATTCCTCTCAATTTCTATGTTTGCTACAGATTCATGTAGAGCAGAGACTCCGCTTTTGCCTGTTTTCGCTCTATTTTGAATATACCACTTCCATTTGATTATACTAGCCTCTTGGGCATGTCCAATTCTGTGAGAAGCTGGGGTACTCATTACCCAGGTCATAATTGGGATTCCAGGTCTTAATATCACTTCATGGCCCAGAGTCAGTTGTTCAGTCTCCACCAAAGCCCAATATGTAGCTAACAACTGCTTTTCAAAAGGTGTATACTGGACTCCAGATGAAGGGAGTTTCCTACACCAAAATCCCAAAGGTACATTTCGGCTTTGTTGTTTTTTCCATAAGCTCCAGTTTGCATAATCATCTTGTACAGTCACTTGTAATTCCACTGGACCATTTTGCATGGGCCACAAATCTAGGGCCAATTGTATGGCAGCCTTGGCTTCTTCAAAAGCTTTACTCTGCTCAAGTCCCCAATTGAATTCATATTTCTTCCGTGTGACTCTATATAAAGGTTTTAAAATCTGTCCCAAATGTGGAATGTGGTGCCTCCAGTATCCAAACAATCCTATGAACTTTTGGGCCTCCTTCTTATTGGTAGGGGTAGGAAAATCCTGAATCTTTTGTCAGGCTTGAGGAAGAATCTCCCTTAGCCCCTTGTTCCATTGTATACCCAAAAATTTCACATTTTGAGCTGGTCCTTGAACCTTTGCAGGGTTAATTTCCCACCCTTTACTTTTCATATGCTCAATTAGAAGGGTCAAACTCCTTTCCACTACTTTTGCATCTTTTCCCTGTATCATGATATCATCAATGTAGTGGGTAAGCTGTACACCAGGTAGCTTTAATTCATCCAACTGTTCAGCCACAATCCTGTGACAAATAGTGGGGCTATGTATGTACCCTTGTGGCAAGCGGGTGAAAGTATATTGTCTACCCTGCCAAGTGAAAGCGAAGTGGTCCCATTGTTTAGGGTCTATTGGGATGGTGAAGAAGGCATTTGCCAAGTCAATAACTGCATACCAAGTCCCATCATATTTCTGGATCCTTTCTATTAAGGTGATGGTATCTGGAACAGCAGCATACAAAGAAGGAGTCACCTTATTCAACTGTCTATAATCCACAGTCATTCTCCATGTCCCATCTGATTTTCTTACTGGCCAGACAGGATTATTCCATCTTGTGGTTGTAGGGACCAACACTCCTGCTTCAACATATTCCTTTATAGTAGTGGTAATTTCATCTTGCCCACCTGGCACACGATACTGTTTTAAAGTAATTACTTCAGAAGGTTCAGGTAAAGTGATTGGGTCCATTTTTAGTTTTCCCACTAAAACTGTATTAATTCCTATCTTCCTCACAGCAAATTGTTATCTCCCTTCAGGTAAATTCAGTGTCATGCCTCTCAATACATCTATCCCAATGATGTATTCAGGAATGGGTACAACAACCACAGTATATTCTTTCTTAGGTAACTGCCCAATTTTCATTGTTATTTTAACCTGTCTGGCTGATATTTCAGCACCTCCTAGACCCGTGATGGTAATAGGAGTTCCATGTTTAAACTTATCAGGGTTTCCATAGATAAGTGTGGCCTCAGCCCCAGTATCAATCAGTGCCCTAGTCACAGTAGTTGATCCATTCTTCCAATAGATTGTTAAACCAATATGGGGTCTGCAATCTCTTCTGCATATTTCTTTTATCTGGGCTGGGGCTTGGCCTATCTCCTATTCCCCCTGAAGGTGGGGCAAACTTGGATACAAAGATTCAGATTCAGAAATACCTGCAGGGGTGGTTCCTGCTTCCCTGTTCATTCTAATGCTAAGTACCTTTTCTTGGTACAGTTTATGCAGCTCTTCAGTTGGAATACCATCTATTCTTCTGAAGTCCACCCCAGCTCTTAATAGAGCAGTAAACAGTTCAGTTCTTGTTGGTCTATTTTGTCTCTGAATCCTCTGGCTGTTTACTCTTCTCTCTCGAGGCAATTTGTCTTTTTCCCATTCCCCTAAATCGCTTAATTGTGAAATCTTATCCAGCACCTCTGAAAGAGGGTGCCCTATTTCTCCAATTAACAGAGTCAGAATTAGGTGCTTATATGCAGGAGGAGCTGTCTTCACTATGATATTTCTATGAGGAACTCCTAGGGGGGTATCATAATATGCATTTGCATCTACAATCAGGATAGCAGTTTTCATTACCTCCTCCTTTAGTTTTCTCATACAGTCTCTAAGTGAGTACCAGGGTCTGTCTCCCCTAGGCCACATAGATTCAGTTGGATATTGCTTTTTGCAACCTTCTGCAGCTAAAGCTAGAAGATTCGTTTTATTATTTCCTCCTTGCATATGGTGATCCCTAAAAGCCTGGTGTACAAAAGGATTCTGACTGATACTTATGAATTTTAAACAGTCCTCACTGTCCAGTGTTATTCCTCCGGCGCCTTCATCAGTGATTCTTACTATCCAAGACACTAAAGACTCCCCCATTCTTTGGGTAAATCTACTCAATATATCAGTGATCTCCTGTTGAGTGAAATCCTCAATTATCTCCCTGGACTCTGTTTTGCCTCGGTGGCTCTCCTGTCTTCTTCTTCGTATGGGGAGAGCTTCTACATTAGAAGACTCCTCATCTAACCTTGCTCCATTCTCCTCACACACATTCTCCTGGAAGCTGTCAGGGCAACTCTGCCCAGCCTTTACAAAAGCTGCATGCACATTCGTTCTGCTAGTTTTTTGCTTCCTTTTAGCTACATGAACAGTAGCTTGCTCCTGGACTGGAGTCCTTCCAGTTTGCTCTTCTGAGTGCTGTGACACAGAAGAATCCTCAGGCAAACCAGCTGACTCCCTAGCCATCTGAGCTCTTTCCTTCAGCAGCTTATCCCTACTTTTACACATAAGGCGATAACTTGTTAGCAGCACCCAGCCTCTCCTGCACACTCCTGCCAGTTCTTTGCCTGGTTCTATGGGTATTGCTTTCAAACATCTTTCCAAATCTCCAGGTTCTCCCTCTTTTAGCCTTGGTTCCCAGTTTTCACAGGGCCCTGTGCTTTTAGCCCATTCTCTGGCTAGAGAGGAATAAGGCAAATCCTCCCATCCTGGAATAGCCATTTCTCCCTCTAAAGCCCCACTGCTTCCAAATAGAGGCCTGACATTTTGTGATCCAATCCTGGTCGCCAAATGTATCAGCAATGCCATATTCACAATGCCTATAGAGATTACAAATATGCTGATATAATTATCCATTACAAAATACGTCATGTTTGCCATATGAGGAAATAAACTAGAAAATTTATTAAGATACCAAAAGACTGAGTCCCAAAACCAGAAAGTGAAAGCCATCAGAGTAGTTATGATATTGGCACAGGTAGATAAAGTAGAAAGCACCCACATTTTCAAGCCTTTAAAACAGAACAGGCTACCTCAGGCAAAGGTCCTCCTCTCCCCACGCACAGCAACCACCCAGCGTCCTGGAAGAGCGCTCCCAGCAGCTCCGGCCCCTGGCAGTCCTCAGCAGGAGTCCTTAGCAGAAAGTCCTTAGCAGTCCTAACTCAAAAAGGGCTTCGCGCTGCCACTGCCTCTGCTGCTGCCGCCGTCACCACCACCGCCAGCCAACGCAGGAACGCTAGCTTGGCTTCCGCTTCCTCTTGCTCCGCCCCTTCCTGCTACATCAGCAAGTCCAACGGGGCATGGAAGATCTTTAAATCCCATAACCCTTACACCCCCCAAGCCTACCCTCCCTTCTATCATCCCCCCTCTCATCCCCTTACCCCCCCCTGTTCTCCTGGAGAGTGAGATACCCTATTTAGTGTGTATTTCACTCCCTCCTCAAGCCAAATTCAATGGGAATAAGGTTGCCTCATTCCCTGTTTCCCTCCTATTCTTCCCTTCCATTGTAACCATTTTCCCTTGCCTCTTCTGTATGAGATAGTTTAACTCAATATTTCTCTCCCCATCTCCTCTCATTATATTCCTCTTACCTCTTAATTTCACCTTTTAAGTATCATTCCTTCCTGTTAAATTGGTCCTGTGCCCTATATCTATGTATACCTGCAAAAATATATATACACATTCACATAAGTGTTCATATACCCATATACCCTCATATATAGAAAAAAAATATATATAGACATATATATAGAGAGACAAATATATATATATGTATATATATATATATATGTATATACTAATCCATTCAACTACTGAGAAAAGTTTCATATATTATAATTACTCTTTTTTCCGTGTAAGAAAGTTAATAGTTCAACTGTGATAAGTTCCTTATGATTTCTTTTCCCTGTTTACCTTCTCATGCTTCTCTTCCTTCTTATATCTGAAGGTCAAATTTTCTATTCAGCTCTGGTTTTTTTCAACAAGAATGCTTGAAAGTCCTCTATTGCACTGAATGACCATATTTTCCCCTGAAACATGATACTCAGTTTTGCTGGGTAGGTGACTCTTGCTTTTAATCCCAGCTCCTTTGCCCTGTGGAATATCATATTCCAAGCCCTTCAATTCCTCATTGTAGAAGCTGCCACATCCTGGGTTATCCTGATTGCATTTCCACAATATTCAAATTGTTTCTTCCTGGCTGCTTGGAATATTCTCTCCTTAATCTGGGAATTCCAGAACCTGGCTATAATATTCCTAGGAGTTTTCTTTTTGGGTTCTTTTTCAGGAGGTGATTGTTGGATTCTTTCAACCTCTATTTTGCCTTCTGGTACTAAATCATCAGGGCAGTTTTCTTGGAGAATTTCCTGGAGGATGATTTCAAGGTTCTTTCTTTGGTCATGGCTTTCAGGCAGTCCAATAATTTTAAAATTATCTCTCCTGGATCTATTGTCCAGGTCAGTGGTTTTTTTCCCATGAGATATTTCACATTACCTTGTATTCTTTCATTTGTTTGGATCTGTTTAACAGCATCTTGATTTCTCATAAAGTCATTAGATTCCATTTGCTCCAATCTAATTCTGAAGCAATGATTCTGCTCATTGAGCTTTTGAGATTCTTTTTCCATCAGGCAAATTCAGCTTTTTGAGGCATTCTTCTCCTCATTGCCTTTTTGGGCCTCCTTTGCCATTTGAGTCAGTCTCTTTTTTAAGGTATTATTTTCCTCAGTCAGGCTGTTGACTCCCATTTCATAATATTCTTGCATTGTTCTCATATATCTTCCCAATTTTTTCTTCACTTCTCTTATCTGCTTCTTAAGGTCCTCTATGGCCTGTAACCCGCTTGTATTTTCCTTTGAAGCTTTTGGTGCAGGAGTTCTGACTTCACTGTTTTCCTCCTGTTCCATGCTTTGCTCCTTTTTGACCCCAAAATAGGAGGGTATTGTTGGAATCTTCTGTCTGCTTTGTTTCCTTTGCCTGCTCATTTTGCCACTCAATTACTTAACTTTTGGGCTTTTTGCCACAGTAGGACTCTGCCACCAGACAGGGGAGTTTTCGTCCCAAACACTGGGGTTTTCTCAGCTGCTGGAGGTATTAGATGGGTGCCCTCTCCGAGGTCTCCACACCCTCTGGTAAGCTGGACACACACCTCAGAACTTCCACCATAGACTGCAATCCAGATCCAAGCAGGTTAAAGCAAGAGCTATTACCCCTCAGACTGGTGCTTGGTCCCCCTACACTCTGCAGGCCAAAAGCTGAAGCTGCCAGGTGGCACTGGCTGGCTGAGCTGGCTTCTCAGCAGCTTTTCACCCTGGGGGTAAAAGCCACACACTTCCACTTACTGGTCCCAAAGTCCAGAATGTACTGACCTCTCACTTTGTCCTTCGCAACCATGTGTTGATAAATCTGGGAACGGCCACAGATGCTGCTTATCTGGAGTCCCTCTGGCTGTGGCTGCTCAGGCCCGCCCTGGGACTAAAGCCTAGGCATGGGCCTGGGCTCAGCTCCCAGAGCACTGGGCTGGCAGATTCCTGCAGGCCTGCTGGCCTGTCCTCAGTGGAAGGTTAGCTTCTCTGTCTCATTTTGTGGGTTCTGCAGCTCCAAAGTTTGTTTAGAGTTTCCTTTTTACATAGATTGGGGAGGGTGAAAGCTGGAGCTGGGGGAAGGTTGTGCTTCTACTCCCCCATCTTGGCTCCATCCCAGAGGAAAAATTTTTTGCAAGCAGTCAGAAAGAAATCTTTCAAGTATCATAGAGCCAAAGCCAAGTATCATACAAATTTGGCAACTTCCAAATTAATGAAAAAAGACTTTTTAGATTATGGTGTTCTGCAAGAAATAAAGATATAGATTATTATTATTATAGAAAAAAAGATATATTATTACCAAGAGTTACTTATCCAACAAAATTATGTACAATCTCTCAGGCAAATAACCCAATAACAATAATGAATATTTGACTAAATAGAAAAGTTTCAAGCATTGCTCATAAAAAGAGCAAAGCAGAATAGAAATTTTGATATTCAAACACAAGTCTCAAGAGAATCACACAAAGGTATGTTTGTCTTTCATGTTTGAAAGAGAAATAATAAGCCATTTAATAATATTAAACATTTTACATGCCTAGATGGGAAGATTATACATGTGACTTTCATTGGTGTAGAAGTATTCTACATAAACAGAGGGAACAGATATAAGTTGTTTATGTTGTGATGTAAAAAAAAAATGGAGAGAAATATGGATGAACTCGTAGAAGCGGGAAGTAAATTATTTTTCTATCATATTAATAATTATTTCAAAATAGGATTTAGCTTTTTTATTTCCTCATTATAGGCCAGCTACCATAGGTCAGTCAGTCAGTCTTCGAAGAATAAAGCTAATAGATAAGATTGGTCTGATTCTCACAGAAAACATGCTCCTAGATCTTGAAATGGACCACACCCTACTAAACTCCTTACTAATATTTTGAGAATATACAGGATGTAATCTAAGTGAATTCCAGCCCTAAAGGATTAAGTCTATGCCCCTGCACCCCTCCATTAGAGTTTAGGGTGACCCAACTCATCAAAAAGAAAAAAACATCAAAAGTGGTCTGGGTAAAAATACACTCCTTCACCCAGATTGCTGGTTGTACATGAGTCTTGGATCAAAACACATTCTCAGCAGGAAGAGCTGAGGCTTTTAACCCACTCCCTCATTCAAAAGTCTACCTCCTCATTAGTTGTTCAACAATCAGGGTTCCTTTCTCTTTTCAATGGCATTCCCTTTTACACACACACACACACACACACACACGTGTGTGTATATATGTATTGTGTATGTATATAAGTTTGTATGTATGTATATCTGTGTGTGTGTGTATATATATATATATATATATATATATATATATATGGATTGGAATTGCACTCTCAATGAAATTCATTCAAAGATGGAAATACACACACACACTCCTTGGGTATAGAAATCTATCTTATATAACAGGAAAGTAGGCAGGTGTAATGCCAAGCTAAGTAGTACTTTGCTCCTAGTTTCAGCTATATAAGGGCCTTTGAAACTCATCTTTGATTGTGTCAAGTATTTGTTGTGTTGCACTTAATAGGCCTAAGGGAGTTTGGAGACCTTCCCTGCCCTTAATAGGTCTAACATCATTAAATGGAGCCCACAGTGGGAGGAACTTGCCCAAAGAGAGGAACAGGAAGGGTGGAACAAGAAGCAACAGAGCAGATAAAATCTTGAGCATGAGTTTGGACCAGCAGAACTGAGTGGGAGAATGCTTGTAACTATAGCACTATGTCTATTGCTCCATCAAACAAAAGAATTGTCTGTTGTTTTTGGACAAAAATCCTGAAAGAGGACTTTACTGATGATCCAGAAGCCCTGAAAGAGGACTTTACTGATGTTTACAAGAGTCCTGAAAGAGGGTTTTACTGCTGTTCGAAAAAGTCCTGGGACTTTACTGTTAATTTGTTTTTGATCTCTCAGACAGAAGCTTTATCTGTTGGTCTGTGTTACTTTGTCAGACAGAAAATGAATTGAGATCATAGTGGCAGTGATGTGTGTGAATACTGTTGTTCTGTTCAGCTTTGTCTTCCTTGAAAAAGATACTTCAAAGTAAACTGAGGTATGAAACAGGAGTGGAGAGTTTTCTGTGTGTGAGTCCAAGAAAGAGCTTTGAGATTGGGCTCCCTGTGAATCTAGGCAAGAACTGGGACTGTGGAAGAAGAGCCATGGAAGTTAGTGGAAGTCAATCATTTTACTTTCTACTACCCCTTAAGGATGATTGGAAGCCAGAATCCAATCAAGATGAAAGAAGACTTTAAATGGGAAATTTATATTGATTGAGGAGACTGTGACTTATTGAATGATGTATTTTGTTTCAGACTATGTGGCCACTTTAGTAATTAGTTATTTTGTTATAATGTTGTGAATATTATGCTTTAGTTTATCTCTGAATAAATAGTTCATTATGTTATGTGACTAGATGCTTAAAGTTATTCACAGCAACAGTGCTGAGGAGAGCTGCTCATGACTCACTTTATAGAAGTTGAGGATAAGAGAAAGGGAGTGGGAGAAGTGGGAGTGATCTAAGGCAGAGCTGATTAAGGGAGGCAGTGGTCAGAAGTAAAATAGTCTTTTGAGGAGGTATGTGGGAGACAGGGGGTAGAGGAGAGACACCCACACAGAGACAGAGACAGAGAGACAGCTAGACAGAGACAGAGAGACAGAGATAGAGAAGCAAGAATAAACAGTGGGAAAATAGGATGGAGGGAAATAGAATTAGTAATCAAAAATGTAAATTTTAATGGGACGAACTCACATGTAAAACAGAAGTAGATTGAAGAATGGGTTAGAAATCAGACTCAAAAAATGTTTTGTTTACAACTCGTATGCTTGTAACAGAAAGGCATACATAAAGAGCTCAAGTGAAGTGATGGAGCACATATATTATGCTTCACCTGAAGTGAAAAGGGCAAGTATAGCAATCATGAACTCAGTTAAAGTAGATGCAAAAATAGACCTAATTAAAAGAGATAATCAGGAAAACTACATTTTGTTAAAAGTTACCATAGTGTAATGTTAATGGAGTATAAGATCTTCCCTGCCCATTAATAAGCCCATATGCTGAGCTGTGATACATCTTGAATCACATAGAGCCCATGGGGGTGGGGGGCAGGAGGGATTTGCTTAAAGAGAAGCTTGCTTAAGGGAGGCTTGCTTGTTACAAAAGCTTTTACACCTTTTGGTACTAAGATAATTAGGCACTGAGTCATGAGGATTGTGATGCTTTCCAGGTCTAAGAAGTGTATATATTCTCTGAGTTGGTATTTTTCATGGGGGTGAGGGGTTCTCATGAGAAAGAGCTTCAATTCCTGTTTGAGACTTTGAGTATCTATATGTTCAGAGCTTCCCAACTGATTAGATTTCTGTGCTCCCTCGACCCAGTGATGTATGTAAAGTGTATATAGCAACATAGCTATGTTCAGAAAACTGGAGCTCTGTCTCTTGGTCTTTATGCTAATTTCTCTGCTTTTATTTTCTGTGCTCACTTCTTTTTCTGTAATTGAAATAGGCTTTTTAACCCTTGTAAAGCTGTCTTTCCATTATAAAAACACATCACAAGAACTTGTGTTAACAGGCCATCCTGGGTGTGCTAGCATGTTTGCTATTATACATAGACAATGAAATAATATTAACATTTTTTTAGTAAGTATATCTGAAAAATGGGATGCTTCCTACATATATACAGAATTATGGCAAAACTCTAAAAATAAGACTCACTCCCCAATTGAAAAATGTTTAAATATATGAATAGACAGTTTTTGGAAGAAATCAAAGCTGTCAATAGTTACATAAAACAATGCTATAAGAAAGTGCTGATAAGAGAAATGTCAACTAAATCATATCAGAGATACCACTTTACAACTATCAGATTGACTAACAGGATAGAAAAGGAAAATGATAACTGCCAGAGGGAACGTGGGGGACACTTATGCACTATTGGTAGAATTGTTAACTCATCTGAAACTATGCTGAAGAACTTTTTGGAACTGTACTTATAAAGAGCTATAAGACTGTGTATACCATTTGATCTATCAATAACACTTTTCACCAAAGAAATCAAAGAAACAGGATATTATTATATGCACAAAAATATCTATAGCAACTTTTTGTGTGTGTGAAAAAAAAATCAAAATTGAAGCAGTACATATCCTTGAGGTTTGGCCAAACAGCTGTGGTACATTATTGTGATGGTGCACAATTGCACTATAAAAAAATGATAAAGGAAAATGTTTCAGAAAACCTGGGAAAATTTCTATGAAATGATGAAGAACAAAGTAAGTAGAATCAGAAGATGATTGTGCACTGTAATAGCAATATTTTAAGGATGATAAATTGTGAAAGACTTAGCTATGCTGATTCATTTTATGATCCTAGACAATACCAAAGGATTTCTGATGAAAATTCCTATCTACCTCCAGAGAGAGAACTGATAAACTGAGTGTATTGAAATAGATATGTGTATGTATACATGTATGCATTTGTGTATACATATATATGTGTGTGTGTATGTATGTATGTATGTATGTTTATGGGTATCTTTTGTGTTTCTTGAGGGCTTTTGTTGCAAGAATTTATTGTTAATACTGAATACTTTTTAAATTGTTTACTTTGTCAGTGTGTGGGGTATGAGAGGAAAGATTTTAAGAATCAAAAATTTTTAAAGGTTATTAAAATAAATAATGCAATGTATGGAACATATGTTTGTTTTCATATTTTGCATTGATCAGACCACACTTGAAGAAATATGTTGAGTTCTTTTGTGATATGTGTATATGTATATATATATATATGTGCACATATGCACATATACACATTATATGTACACATGTGTATTGTGTGCATATACATGTACATATGTGTGTGTATTTAAGACAGAACCCCAGGATTATAAAGTAGGCCTAATACTCAACAAATTCCTTTATGAAGATAATGAATTCTTTATCACTTTAAATTTTAGGTAGATGGTGAGTTATTTATTGATAAGGAACTTTGTAGAATGAATTCTTGGAAAGGAAGTTAAGGAACTTCTAGATGATTATACAATGCAATGTTCATTTATGGGATAACTGTTATAGGAAGTCTGAGGAATAGAAAAAAAATTGTAATATTTTTTTCCTTAAAACGTCTTAGATGAATGTTAATTTATACAAAGATCTTTTTGTGTTGCCCTTCAGTGATTTTGTTTAGGACTAGGAGATTGTCTCAGTAGAAATTATTTCAGTATTTCAATCTTCAACATATACTTAACTCCATTTTAAAAAGAAGGATTTTGAATAATGACAATCAATAAGAAGTTTAGCACTTTTGTAGGAAAGGCATAATTTTAGCAATTTCTCAATTCTCTACCTTAAGCCCTAAGGAGCTGACATTTTCTTAACTGACACTTGGAAGTCTATTATCTTCAACACCCTCTGGCTAGCACAAGGCTTGTAATTGAATAGGTATATTTAAAAGTCAATGAAAACAATAAAACACAAATAAAATCACTTTATACCAATAAATTTTCTTCATTTAAATGCCTAGATTACATGAATATGCTTTTCTGTTGCTATATATATTCTAGTTATACAAAACTTATCTCTGAAAAATTTAAGTCATGAGTTAGCCAAAAACAAGGAAAGTTTAATGGTGACAAGACTATATTGTAACATATTAATGTGAATTTTAAGAGATAGCTGAAAGAGTAATGAAGGGGGTGGGTTGGCTGCCCAAGTCAAAAGGCAAAAGATAGTAAATGAACAAGCCTATATATTCCACTGGAATTTATGTTATATCACAATATTAAAAGGAAGGAGCTCTGGGCATTGGGTGTACTCCCTCTACAAATTTCCTGATAAGATATAAATATTTAAGTCACAAAGTATAATATAGAGAGATAGTTGCTGAGAGCCAGTCTCTAACACAGTCCATGCATGGGAAGGGTCTGGTCCAAGATTTCTCCAAAGCCAGATCCCCATGAAGGCTATATTATGTTTTAAGATTGTATCACCATGTCTTCCTGACTTGCAGGAATTTAGGACATGAAAACCAAGTGACTCAGACATAGATGCTTGCAAAAGAACAAGGACATTAAAACATGGATGTACGTAAGTGAACAAGGATATTATAAAATACAGATATACATCAATTAACAAGGATATTAAACATTTTCTCATGCGAATCTAAGAGAAATTGCTTTACATTCATTATATAAACCCTGCCCTCTGATCAATACATTGGAACTTCTGTGACAGATGCTTGCCTGGCTCGTGTCCATCATTGCACACTTCTTGGTTTGGCCTGTGCCCATTCTGATGCAGGCATGAGACAGTGATAGTGGATAGATGATAGATAGATAGATAGATAGATAGATAGATAGATAGATAGATAGATAGATAGATAGATACATACATACATACATACATACATACATACATACATACATACATACATAGATGCATAGATGCATAGATGGATAGATGTATGGATAAATTTTCTTGTTGTTGAGTGATTTTTCAATTGTCTGATTCTATGTGGTTTTATCTGGTATTTTTTTGGTAGTGATAAAGAAGTGGTTTTCCATTTTCTTATCCAGCTCATTTTGCAAATGAAAAAAAAAAAACTGAGGCAATCAAGATTACATGACTAGCCCAGGGTCAAACAGCTGGTAAATGTCTGAGGCCAGATTTGAACACATGTACTCTATAAACCCTACCACCTAGATGTAGATAGTTAAAGAGAGTGAGAGAGAGAGACAGAGACAGAGACACAGAGACACAGAGACACAGAGAGACAGACAGAGACAGAGAAAGAGAGAGAGATGATAAATACAGTATTTCTGAAACTCTTACTATGAGCCAAGCACTGCAGAAACAAAATCAAGATGCCCCAAACCTCAAAGTGTTTACATTCTAGTGGGAGTAAACAAAACATAAAGGGGAGGAGGTGGTACCCAAGAGGGTAAATGGCAACTAATGTGGAAGTGAAGTGAATTAGAGAATTTTACAGAAGAGAAGTAAGCAGTATGGCAGGGAGCTTTTCTTGATACTATTCTTCCCAGCAATGAATAACTTGCTAACCTTCAAGTGACCTCAGGATGGAGTCAATCTTAGATGGACAAGACAGCTAGTATGGAGGTGAAACTTACAGAAAATGTAGAAGAATTTTGATCTCATATGAAATAAATCACAGATAGCTCAAAACATTAAGGAAGTTTTACAAAGAGAAAACTAGTTCAATAGACCCTAGCTCCCAAAACACACATACACAAACATATAATACATGTGTAATGCATCTATACATAACTATGTATATAATAATATAATAAAATAATGGATAAAAGATATGTTTATATACAGATGTATCATGTGTGCATCTTTACATATGTGCATTGTATACATGTACCCATCTGTATTTTATACAACCTTTATACAAATGCATATATACTTCAAAATGATCAAGTTTAGGATTCAGTTAATACTATGTTAAACCTTCATCATTTTATTCAAAGTACTTTTTTCCCACAAATGTAGTCCAGTTAAACAGAGGCCAATATAACAAACACCAGGAAATGAATCTTTAAGCTCATTTAGATGATTGTTTCTCAAAAGAAATTTTTAAAAAGTTAAAGGAAAGTGCTTTATTCTACTTAACATTCATTTTACAATATGCAGAATCATTTTAAATATGTATTTCCTCAATTCAAGTCACTTTACCTCTCTTATCTAAATGCCCACCTCTCCCTGACTCCCTCCCTCTTCTCATCAGGATGGTGACCCCACCTATCTTGTGCTTCCAGAAACTGGGATGCTAGGTATTATAAAGTTACATTTCTCTATGTATTACCAAGTTTATGACCATGGAATAAAATACCTAATTTCCTAAGTCATAGTTTCCTTATATGTAAAATGAAGGAGCTGTCATACAAGGCCTCTAAATCCTTTTAAGCTCTAAATTCATGATCTAAAATTATATTATCCTACGCATAGGGCAGGGCACATTGTCATATACTACCTATTTAGTGCAACACTTCTAATGTAACTCTCAATAGTTTTTTTGGCAGCCAGTTCAATTAATTTAAATCTCACTAAATTTTAGGTGATAGTTAATCTTATACTTTATAATCTCAGGTCCATGTTATGAATTCTAATAAGTGCATGTCCAAACAATTTACCCTTTCTTCCTTTATCACTGTATTCCTTATGTATTTTTTCTGACCTAAGTTCAACAGGTAACCTGACAAAATAACTCGATTTTTAAGTGTTTCGTTTGTATTTTTAAATAAGCTTCTTTTCAATGAAAGTTTTTTTTCCTCTATTAATTTCTGTAAAATAACTTATCCTTAACTTGAATATTACTATTTTATGATTTTGGTAAAATATTCTATATACATGTATAATTCCAAATAGATCTAAATCCTTACAATCACACAAATATATAAAATCAACATCATTATATTGATGCTTCTTAAGATTATTAATTTGAGAAATGCTATTTTACTTAACCATAGTTATTTTTTCCTATCTAATTTGATTTTGCTTGTGAAGACAGGGGATGCAATTATAGGAGGAATATAGTATAGAAATGTCATGGAAATTTTTTCCTTTTAAAGTAATTTTTTTAAACCTTAAGTGATTTTCATACCACATTTTCAATCACATTATTTAAAAATTGAACTGGTAATTGGATGAAAAATACAGAAAAGGTAGAAAAATCTGTGAACAGCTAATAGAATCAGTACATTTAATAAAAATCATCTTGAAAATACCATCTCCAGGAATATATTATAATAGCAAGCTAAAGTCTGGAGGCATGACAGAATCATAGTTTAATGAAATTTTATTTTTAACAACCCAATAAGAACATTTAATGAAATCCTCTCTACCTCTAATCTTCAAAGATTATCATTGTAATTATAAAATGAATATATTGTAAAAGTGGCAGAATATTGCCAGCATCTTCTTTGAAAATCCGTTTTTAAATGAGGGTGGTATTTTCCTTTGATTGGGTCCAAAGTGAATAATGTAGAAAACAAAATATTACCAATCCCTATAGTAAGTCAAGTGTTTCATTTTTCCTTATTTCAGTGTTCTGGAAATGTTAATTTCATGTGAGGTTCTTAGTTGTTGCCATCAACACATTCTTAAAACTACACAGTGCCATTTAAACCTTATTTAAACTTAAGCAAGTTCCAGTGTTTCCAGGCCTCATCAAGTAAAGCAGAGAATAAGACTCAATTTCCCCGACAATGCTTAATCTTTCCATTTATTGCCATTAACATGGAGGTTAATTTATTCTGAGTTTTGTTATAACTTATATCTCCAGATTAAATTAATCAACTTATGACCATGATTGTTGTAAATTTTCATAAGGTCACACTGTATTTCAAGCATACATATTTTATTGTTTCCCACCTCCACTACATGCTACATACTAAACATGTTTTCAAGTACCCATCTCAATCAAGTTGGTTACACTAGGGTTGATATGGGAGTCTTGAATCAGACTTACTCAAAATATGGCTGATCACATATTAATTGAAGTTCAGTGATCACTATTTTGTCACTTGTGCCATTAACTTACCTAAAGAATCTAAGATTAATGCGTCCATCCACAAAACTTGTAAGAAGGATTTTGTTTTCATTTTGTATAGATATTTCTCTTGTACACTAAGAAACTTATCTCTAATACATCTATAATTTCACTAACAGTGTACTTGGTGCTATGCTTGCCATAAAACTGTTAATTTTTGATCCACATTTAAGATATGTCCATATATGGTCAATGTCTTTATTATAATAATTTGTTTTAAAGGGGAAGATATTTTGGTCTATATAGAAGCCAACAAATATTTATTATTTGAAAGATATATGAGTTAACATCTATTTTTCCCTTAGTAGTTTAATGTATTATATTTTCATCTTTAATAGTGTAATCCCTCACCATGGCTCCTCAAGTGATCTTCAAAAGGCATTTTATTGAGATAGGTGCTGAGTGAAATGTGAGGTTTAAAATATAGAAAAATAGCTTGGAGATATCTAGTCTATTCATCAAATGTTACTACAGAGTTCTTTCAATAAATGAACATTATTAGAATTAATAAAAAGAATTAGAATTGATATACTTCTTTACACTTTAAAATTGCTTTACCAATATATCGTTTAAACATCTATAAAAATTCTGATTAAAAACAAATAATATAGAAAGCTAATAAACTATTTTAAGGAGAGTTTAAAAGTTTTCTTGCACCAAATCCTTCACTGCACATCTATTTGTCCTACCCAGTAGAAGTCACCTGAAGTACAAAACATATGAGAACTGGTTTACTTACTGTTTGTCATATGTGACATTCCATTTTCCAACACTCAAACTTTGCCAAGGTGGTCATTTGAATTGCATTTGTATCTCTTCTCTTTATGTACCTGTTAGCAGCTCTCATTTTCTTTAAAACTACTCAAGTGAAAGAGTCAAATAGTATGTGTCTATGAGGATTTCAGAGAGAAACTGAACCTCTGGTGAGTAGGTTGGACAAAGTCCTTTTTTAGGGATGTTCATCCATATGTCACCCAACTCTCACCTATAGCTCTAAGTAATTTTAGCATGCACAACAGCTGCAGTATGGTAATCATTTGGAAGGTAGCTGAGGGTGCTTAAACACATAGTCGAGTTATGGGGATGCCTACCCCAAGCATGTGAAAACGTCTCCAAGGACATTGGGTAGAAAAGAAAAACAATGTTCCAAAGGCCATAAAGACAGCTGAAGAAAGTTCTATGGAACACATATAGCTTGGTCGGACACTGAAGGCCCCAACGTTATCCACTATATCCTTACTGCCACCAGTTATCCTGACTCAGGTTTGTTACTGGTCTTTGATGACTCTGGAAGTGTGATATTAATGACTTTGTGCAACTCTCCTAACTTAAATCCAACTCAAATGGAAGTCAAGAACTCCTGATGTCATTGGTCTTCTTAGAAAATGAAGAGCAACTGCCAGCTATAACCAGTAACGTTTTTTTTTTTCATGATCATAAGAGCATTGTCCTTAAAATTAAAGCTTCATTGTCAAAAATACCATTAAGATTATCTAATATAACTCATTCTTTTTGTGCATGAGAAAATTGAGATCTGCAGTGTACAAAAGCTCAAATGACTTGTAAGTAGCAAAGTCAGAATATAAACTCAGGTCATCTTATAATAAATCTAGGCCACTTTTTTCTTCAGATTTTTTTCCCACCACTAGCACATTTAGTATTATTGCATTTAATGGTTAATTGTTCACATCACAAATCCCACATTGAATAACACCCCCCACACATACACACAATCCCTTAAATAATATGTTTCATGCTATTTCTACCTTTTTTAGTGAATTTTCCAGCAAGGAAACATGTCAAGAAATAAATAATCTTCATTAATAAAGACATAACTTTGTTCAAACAAATTTTCATTATTCACTATTGCTTGATAAATTTTAATTAAAAATAGATGTGAAATTTATGAAATAACAAATATCTTGTCATTCTTATTAAAGGTGTTGATGTTTTCTTTTCTTGAAAATTTTATTCTAAATGGGCACACATCACATAAAGCACTAATCACCCCGGATTTACACTGATTGAGATGAGAAAATAGCCTTCTATTGAGTGTCTGATCTTTTTTTCTAAGAATCTCCTTAATGGCCAAGTGCATCATTCACTATAAAATACTGAGAGGAATTGAAAGATGGCATGGTCTTTGACACTTCATAATTCCTCAGGAGATTAGAGAAGGATTTTTTTTTCTCTTAGTCACTTCATGTATTATCTTAATTAATTACATTGTTTTAGTTTTCAACATTCACTTCCACAAGATTTTGAGTTTCAAATTTTCTCTCCATCTCTCCCCTCATGTTTACACCTTTTTAGCAGGTAATCACTGAATTCTTTCAATTTCTCTTTTACCCTCTGGTTCTAAAATATGAGGGCAAATTTCCTTTGATAATTTCTTGAATGATGATATTTAGGCTATACTTTTGATGATAGCTTTCAGGTCGTCAAATAATTTTTACATTGTCTCTCCTGGACCTATTTTCCAGGTCATTGGTTTTTTTTCAATGACATATTTCACACTGTCTTCTATTTTATTATTTTTTGGTTTTGTTTTGCAATTTCTTGATTTCTCATAAAGTCATTTACTTACATTTGCTCTGTTCTAAAATTAAGGAATTATTTTCTTTAGTGAGCTTTTGTACCTCCTTTTCCATTTTGTCAATATTGTTTTTAAGGCTTTCTTCTCCTCATTAGCTTTTTTGACCTCTTGTACTTTGGGTTAGTCTATTTTTAAGTTGTTTTCTTCAACATTTTTGTGGGTTTCCTTTAGCAAGCTGTTGACTTTTTTAATGATTTCCCTGCATCATTCTCATTTCCCTTCCTAATTTTTCCTCCATGTCTCTTATTAGATTTTCAAAATCCTTTTTGAGATCTTCCATGGCCTATGACCAATTCATATTCTTGGTGAATACTTTGGATATAAGAGATTTTACTTTGTTGTCTTCTTCTGTTGTATGTTTTGATCTTCCTTACCACAAAAGTAAGATTCTATACTCTGAGTTTTTCTGTTGTTTGCTCATTTTTTCCATTCAATTACTATGCTTTTTAGTTCTTTTTTAAGGTTGTACTGCTCCCAGTGAGAAGGGCATACTGTCCCAAACTTCAGGGATTTTATCCAACTATTTTCTTATATATTTCTTGGGACCTATAAATTTTCAACTCTTCCAAGGCTGTATGATCAAAAGAGAGGTGTTTACTTCTCTCCTGGCCTGTGCTCTGCTCTGTGAGTGATCCCAAGAACTGCTTTCTACCTAGGAACTGTGAGGAGGATTCCCTCTCCTCTCCCACAACCTCAGTCATTACAGTGATACTCCTCACCACAGGACCACCACCCAGGACTTCAACCGAGAGAGAAGCATGGGCAAAGCAAGAGAATCCTGCCTCAGCACCATAAAAGACATCCCGCAATCCACCCATATTCACCTGCTCAATCCCCCCATAGTCTGTGGGCTGAGAGCCCTGGAAGCAGCCACTGCCGCCCACTGCTGCAGGCCTGGAGCTGCGGCCAAACCAGAGTCCTCTTTCAATCTGGTCCAAAAGACCTTGGAATTTGTGGGTTAAGGAGACTGAAAACTACCACTGCTACCAGTGATTCATTCCCCTGAGTCATGCTCTGGTTTCCAGGAGCACCCAGTCTGTTGCTATCCTGGCCAGCATTGGTCTGTGCTCCTCTCCCAACCTGGTGAAATTGACTTTCCCTGTCAACCTTCCAGGTTGTCTTGGGCTGAAAATTTGTTTCACTCTGTAATTTTGTGGGTTCTATGCTCTACAATTTGTTTGAGTCATTTTTACAGGTATTTGGAGGAGACCACAAGTGAGTCCCAGCTTTTACTCCTCCATTTTGACTCTTCCACCGTATTTTTTTTTTTAATTAAATAAGGTCCCTCTTTGGATACCTGATGAAGTAAACAACAATGAAAAGGGATGACAAATTTCACTAGACATTTATAGTTAACTTTCATCAGAATCTGCCACTTGAAAGAGTTATACAATTTTGTAAGTTAAAAAAAAAAGGTACAGAGGCACATGCTGTTCATGACATCTTTGCTGAAACTGGAATGCAGTGCAAATAATTTGTGTTGTGTTTACTGATGACTTTAACCCTGACAAATTCCAAAAGGGCACTTTTATTTAATGCAAGATATTGTTCAGAAGGTCCCATAGAAGAAATTATCCAAGCATTTTCCATAATTTATTTTTATAAAGATGTTATTATCACGGTAACCCTTAGATAATCAGGATAGATATTTCAGAATCAGAACCTTAGCATTGGTTCTGATGTGAGGAGTACCCATGATATTCCTGAAACCAGAAGCTAAGCAGCAAATATCTCTAAATTACTTGAGATACTGTTGTATCCCAGTGTAATTTGAGTCTTATAGATACATTTCTTTTAAGTTGAAATGGAAATAGTATGAGGAATATCAAATTCTTATTAATTAAGCTCAATTCAAGGAAAATAAATTTTAATCAGAGAAAACTCTAATTTTTACATAATATTAAAAGGAATAAAGTTTTATTATATAAAACCCTAAAAATACTAAACATTTATTTCCTAGATTAATCTTATCAGTATATATAATCAGCATATACATAAAAATGATCATAGCATTTATATGTCGTATTTAAATGGATGGACTGGCGACCCATAACTAATGAAGGTATGGCTTCCTTTAATTTTTTTTTCCCCCAGAAGCAGAATAAGTACCTATCATAGAAGTTCCAGCAAGAATAAGAGTTATTGGTTTAAAAATTATAAGACTTTCATTTATCCATTCTGGAAAGCAATTTGGAACTATACCCAAAGGGCTATAAAAATATGCATAGACTTTGACCTAGCAACACAGTTTCTAGGGCAGTATCCCAAAGAGATCATAAAAAATGGGAAAAAGGCCTACTTGTACAAAACTATATTTAAAGAAGTTCTTTTTTTTTGGTGGCCAAGAACTGGAAATGGAGGGGATACCCATCAATTGGGCAATGCCCAAACAAACTGTGGTATATGAATGTAATGGAATACTATTGTGCTATAAGAAATGATGAACAGGAAGACATCAAAAAAACCTGGAAAGACTTACATAAACTGATAAACAGAACCAGGAAACCATTGTGTACAGTAAGAGTCCCAATGTGCAATGATTGATTTTGATAGACTTAGTCTTTCTCAGCAATGCAAAGACTTAATTCCATAGGGCTCATGATGGAAAATGCCACCCACACCCAGAGAAAGAACTATGGAGTCTGAATGCAGAGTGAAGCAGACTATTTCCTTTTTTTTTCTTTTTTTTCACATAGTTTCTCCCATTCCTTATAATTCTTCTATATCACATAATTAATGTGAAAATATGTTTAATAAGAATGTATATGTAGAGCCTATATCAGATTGCATGGTGTCTTGGGAAGGGAAGGCAGAAAGGGGGAGAAAATTTAAAACTTATGGAAGTGAACGTTGAAAACTAAAAATAAATAAATTAATAAAAAAATAACAAAATGAAGAGTTTAAACATATGTAGCCCACTTTTCTTCCTTTTTTTCCACTGGATTATGGCTTACTTCTAGGAGTGTCTGAATTATGAATTCATGTCCTACCGTGTTTCTCCGATAATAAGACCTATCCCGAAAATAAGCCCTCCCCTTACTGTGTAAGATTCCTCTAAAATAAGCCCTCCCCTGAAAATAAGCCCTATTGAGATTGCTACTGTAGTGAAGGTGATCCCCTGCGCTACACGCTACATTACGGTACCCTCTGTATGCACCGTCCCCCCCACCCCGGGTGAAATGCACGCCGCGCTCCAAGCTGTATCCAATCAGAGCTGCAGCAGTGAGTGTGTCATCCTGTTCTTCCCCAGTGATTTGCTTGCTGGTGCCATTGAGAGCAGTGCTGCGCAGGAGAGCTGAGGCAGGACAACAAAAGCCCTCCCCTGAAAATAAGCCCTCTGGTGTTTTTCTTTCCAAAAAAATTAATAAGACAGTGTCTTATTATTGGGGAAACACGATAGATTTGTAAAACCTAGTACTTCTCTACTACTTTTTGATATCTTCCTCCAGGCAAGTGAGTTTCTGGTCATTTTTTTTTAATCTCTCTATAACAAAAGAAACAAACAACCACCTCTTCTTTATTTGTAAACCTTAAGTATAGTTAAAGTTTAGCATGCAATTTTTTTTCAGATTAAATGAGTTTTATAATTAACAACATGAAATCAAAATTAAAAGAAACATATCTAGAACAATCATTCAAGAATGTCTAACTGACTAGAAGAGGGGAAAAGAGATTAGGAAGGAAATAGATAGGGTTCTTCACTTCGATATGTCCATGCTCACCAAATACAGACAATTGACACTGCTGCTCCTGCTTTCACATTATCAGAGCACAATTTCAGATTTTCTGATAGGTTTTCATGGCTTATCTCCCAGCATCTGATTACTTTCATTTTAGGATCTCAAGTCCTTTCTTCCCACTTGTCCAAATCTCAAAACAACTTTTCCTTTGAGGAAGTCACTTTTTCTGTCTCTTGAGTCTCCTCTTCTATAGAAAGTAGAATGTTAGTGGGATAGTATTCTTATTGGTAACTTCAAACTATCCTTTCATTTCTTCCTTCAAGCTACAAAAACAACTATTCGAAAAATTTTTTGAATTATACACACTTGTCTAATCTAATACAAATAAGGCAACGATTTTGGCAAAAAATATCTAAAAGGAATTCCAAACATTTCAAGTTGTTAACAGAAATTCTAGAAGTTAAACAGATTCAAATTTAGGTATTTTAAATACGCAAAAAGCATTTTTAGTTCGTCAAGATGAGTAAATAATGTAACCTCTATTTTTCCGGTTTCTTCTAAAGAAGACGAACAATTGGGTAAGGAAGGTGTAATTGTAATATTTTTCCAGTATTACAAATGTCATCATGTTAAAAGGTTGGGGGTATTACAGTATCCATAGAAAATCTGAGTGATTCCTAGAAGTTTCAGGGAGAAAGAAAGAAATAGAGCTGAATTGAAATGAAATGAGCTGCCCAAAAATTGGTAGATTTTCCTTCCCTAAAGTCCTTAAATAAAAGACCTGATGATCATTTTTTTGTCAGATTTTTAGTTAGGTGAATATTTTCCTATGGTTTCTGAGGTCCCTAGAAATGTCTTGAATCTGTGATCTTCTAAAGAACTTTGTAATAAAATATGCCTTTTAATATATTCATTAGTGAAGTGGTTCTTTGTATCAATAGGAGAGCTAAATATAACACCTTGATCTATTTTCTAAAGTTGTATGGTTGTGTGGTTGTGGTTCATCCATAATTCTTGAAGAGGACCATGGCATCAGGGAGATGATGACATGATTTGCAATTGACTTTGATTTGATTGAGGAAATGGTGTGCACTTTCTCCTTTGGAGCCACATGGGTCCAGTAACCAGTAAGGAATCAGGACAATGGTAGATAGTCTAGGATGAAGTGGGAGACCTTGATTGTTTTAAGCTAAGGTCTTTTCAAGTTCTCACTTTGAGTAAGGAAATACCCATTCAGTAAATAGGCCTCTTTAAGAAGTGAGTCAAGGGATGGACCCTTTAATAAAAAAAAAATAGACTGGGATGGGAAGACCCTCAGTTTTGCTGGTCAAAAGAGAAACAGTTACTATTTACAATCACTCTGAGCCAGGAGGAACCAAAAATAACTGTTATATGTTGCTTAGGCAGGGATCAATTATTGTCCCATCCATGAGATCCAGAGTGAATTAAATTTAAGGCTCGGTCGTTGATCAAAAAAAAAAATCTAGCCAGTTAACTATATATGTTAACTAGGTAGCTTTTGGTCTTCAATTTTTACTTTGGCAGAAAACCATGAAGAGAGAAGAGGGGAGGAGAGGTGTAATGGGAATACAAATTTGGAAGATCTTCCCTGCCCCTAGGCTAAAATGCACCAGAAGCCTGGGGAGGGAGGCTTGTTTTTCAGTAGATACTTTTTGATTGGCCAGTGGGTCAATAAGGTTGTTACATTCTCTGAGCCAGGAGAAGGCTATATAAGCCCTGATGTGTAGCTTTGTTTTGGGACTCACTTTGAGAAGTGTTCTGTGATTTGATCTGAATTCTGGGAAGCCGTTGTTGAGAGTCC
>NW_027187361.1:7802035-7807495 GCF_028583685.1 Petaurus breviceps papuanus | reverse complement strand
TGTGGTAGCAGCACACCCTGGGGACGCCGGGGTGCTTGCTGCTACAAGAGGAGAGAATAGGAGAGCAGAGGGGAGGACAAGCTGAATTGCCCAACTGGAATTGGCCAGCTGGGTCCCTATTCAGGCATCTCAGGCTACTCAAAGGTTATGGTTTGTCCTTCATTCTCAAAGAGTTTCATGGACAGTGGTGTCCAAGGTATTGTACAACACTCCTAACTATGGCCCTAACTTATATAAAAAGATAAATACAATAAAATGGAAATATCATTAAGGGTGTGGTTTTCTAAATCAATATGCAGCCCACAAGAATCTTTATATATTTAGTTGGCTCTGTTTCTATTGTACTTTGATGCCACAGGTGTAAGGTTAAATCTCAGACTACTATTCTCATGAATTAATTCCTTTTCATCTTCTTCCCCCCTATTCTATACTATCATCCACTCCTTGGGAGAAAACATACTTACAGAATAAACCTAAAACCCATTCTAAGAACAGAGATAACACATGAATAAGATTTAAAGAAATGCAAGAAATTCCCAAAAGTAGTCATGAGGCATAGAGTATAAGACAAAGAAAATGAATAAATTCACCAAGTTGCAGTTGCAGTGATACATATACAGTCAGGGAAATGGCAAAATTCTGATCTCTTGAGATCATTGGTTAAGGTTCTGAATGTTCACACATAATCCCTTTTATTGCATGTACTATTATTTTGCCAACAAATGACTGTAAGTTCTCCAGGATAAACTTAAATCTACATTCAGTTCTTTTTTTTTTGGGGGGGGTGGGGAGTGGATACTTTGCAAACTACAGATTTCTTCTATTAAATATTTTAAACTGCACATAATAAATATCTATTCTTTCAGGTATAATAATCATTTGCAATTCTATAATATATAGACATATGTACATAGTCCATACATAACATATACACACATACATATTTATATCTTTGTATATGCAGAAAGAATATACAGGGTTATAAGCCTATGCATGCATAGTAGACATATGTAAGCATTTATATTTATAAAAAGAGAATATAAAGAATATGTGGATATATGCATATGAATAAATATGTATGAATTTCTATGTCCAAATGAGTGTGTATACACACATATAGATATAGACACAAAGATGCACATACACACATATGTATTCTCTCACCTGTTTGAAGCATTTCTGATGAGAGTGAGATTCCAGTATTACCAAATGCCCACACTCTATTTTCCTTGATGATAAAAATTCTTTCTTGAACACCTTTTTTATGTGACATAATTTTCCTCATTCTACCTCTCCTTCCTTCTCCCTGAGCATTCCTCTTCCTCATGCCTTCATTTTTTAATGATAATTCCAGCACAATCAATTCATATCTATTCCTCACCTTCATAGACTCCATCTAACTGCCCTAAAATAAAATAAAATTTCTTAGGAATTCCATGTATCATCTTCCGATATAGGAAAGTAAATATTCCTAAAGTTTGACTTTACTGAGTCCCTTTTGATTTTCTGTCATTCATACCTTTTTATACTTCTCTTGCTTCCTGTGTTTGAATGTCAAATTTTGTGTTCAGCTTTGGGATTTTCATCAGAAATTCTTGAAAGTTATCTGTTTCATTAAATATCCCCATTTCCGCCATGGAGGATGATACTCAGTTTTGCTGGTTAGGGATTCTTGGTTGTAATTCTAGCTCTTCTCCCTTCCAGAACTTCACATTCAAAGCTCTCATCTCCTTTAATGTAGAAGTTGCTAAATCATGAGTGATCCTGACTGTGGCTTCATGATATTTGAACGGCTTCTTCTGGCTTTCAAACTATATTCTTCCTGACCAGGGAGCTCTGGAATTTGTCTCTATTATTCCTGGGAGTTTTCATTGTGGGATGTCTTTCAGGTGGTGAGCAGTGGATTCCTTCAATTTCTATTTTGTCCTCTGGATCTGATATATAGGGGCAGGTTTTCTTTACAGTTTTGAAATATGATGTCTAGTCATTTTTTAATCATAGTTTTCAGATTTTCCAATCATTCTTAAATTGTATCTCCTCAAAAGAACTGTGCATTCTAAAAGCAAATCAAAGCATACTATTTTCACTTTTTTTGGTGTATTTTCCCTTCTGTTCTGTGTCTTCTTTCACAACATTACTGATGCAGACATTTGTTTTCATGACTACACATATATAACTTATATCAGATTGTTTGCCATGTTGGGGAGGCAAGATGGGAGGAAAGAAGAGGAAAATTGAAACTCAAAATCATATAAAAATGAATACTGAAAACTATCTTTACATATAATTGGAAAAAATAAAATAATTTATATGTAAATGTGTGTTTCCTTTTTTCCAAGTCAGTTGTTTTTTCTGATGAGTTAGTTCACATTTTCTTCCTTTTTTCATTCTTTTGACGTTTTTATTGGTTGTATTGTTTTCTTTGTTCTTGATTTTTCATGGAGTTATTAGCTTCCATTTATCCAAATCTAATTTGTAAAGATGTTTTAGTGAGCTTATGTACTTGTTTTCCCACTCAGCTAATTCTACTTTCTAAGGAGTTGTGAATCCAGTGAATTTTTGTTACTCTTTTTGCCATTTGATCAATTTAAAATTTTTTGTGCATTTTTTTATCAAGCCACTAATTATATTTTCATAATTCTTGCATGACTCTCGTTTATTTTCTGATTCTATTTTCTCTCCCACTCTTACATATTTCTTTAACTTTTCCAAGAATTCTGGTTGTTCTTGGGTATAATTAGTATTTTCTTTGAGGCTTTTCTTATAACTCATTGTTATTTTCTTCTGAGTTTATATCATTTTATTCCTTACCATAGTAGCTTTGTGTGGTCAAGTTCTTTTGTCATTTTCTCCTTTTCGTATCCTACATCTTTACTTTGAATGTTATGTTAAAGTTGGGTTCTGCTAACTGGGGATAGTGGATGCATTGTCCCAAGTTTCAGGAACTTTTCTGCTGTTCTTTTTTTAGAGTTAGTGTGATCTAGGAAGATGTCTGGTCACTCCTCTTCTGGTCTGCATTCTAGTTTTTATCTCATTCCTCTGGAGCCTCAAGATTTAGTGTTCTTCTTGACCCTGTTATTGTCACTAGGACTGGTGCTCTCCTATAGCAACAAGTACTAGGGCTCTTCCTCTTCCTGCAACTATGACTCAGAAGTACATATGGGCAATAGAATGATTGATCAGTACTAGTTTTCCAATGCCAGCAAAGTGTCCCCTATCATCTCTTTTCATTTCTGAGGCATTCCTATTCTTACTATGTTGAGAGATCCCTAAACTTCTAACACTGTCATTGTCACAGCCACCTTCTAGGATCATTGTTGGTGTTGCGGACTTTCTCTGAGCTAACTCCCACCATTTTATTAAAGACCTCTCCTGCTGACCTCCTTAATTGTCTTGCTCTTAGAACCTTTTGCTGACTCTGATGTTCCTAAATTTGATTTAGGGTATTATTTTAAAGTTGCTTGGAAAAGGGATGCTTCCAGAGCTCAGCTAAGTAGATTCCTCTAATCTGCCATTGTGTCACTTCCCCCTGCAATCCTTCCATCTACTTATTTTGAAAATTTATACATCTATCCACATACAATCTTTCAGCATAGCTTTAGTTTTCCATTATTTTTCAAAGATTGCTAACATCAATTCAGCAAACATATTTCAACTTGAACAGTATTCTGTGATATTGTTTTTTCTACACTGATAAATTATTCCAATGAATTGAATTCATTGAAGAAAAATAGGTACCCTCACACAATCCTTTCATTTATTCTTAATATCAACTTCCTCCTAAACAATTATTTCATTTATAAATGAACAATATTGGAGTCTTTTCCAATCAGAAAGTTCCTTCCTTTTGGCACAGAAAATAACAGTAAGTTAAATTTGATTGATCATTATAGATCACAGGAATTATGGGACAGAGGTTGATGATATACATATATATATATATATAGATAGATAGATAGATAGATAGATAGATAGATAGATAGAGAGAGAGAGAGAGAGAGACAAAAAACAAAGAAATCCAACAAAGTAACAACCTTATGAATTAACAACAGAAAACCCTAATTCCTAATGTCTTCCCTGAGCATCCCCCTCAATGAGTCCCATTATTTGATCACCGTAATAAGCAATGCATGTCCTTGTATAGTATCAGTAATGTCCCTACTTTTGCTGAAATCAAGAACCACACATCCTATCACTTGCCCTCATCTTTTCATGCTATCATAAAAAGCAGCTTGTTGAGCTGACTTTGGGATGTTGTAATGTAATGCCAAAAGAAGGCAACTTCCCAGGTTCAAAATACCAACATAGGTGCTCTCTATTTTATTCAGTGACAAACCAAGAACAGAGAAAATCAAAACATGACATCATTCAAAATACAGCATTTACTAAGCGTTATTAAATAATCTCCAAGTACTACCCCACCCCAGGACCTTCCAATCATTCAATCAATTACAAAGTCTCTGTTCTAAATACTTCTCCACCCCTAGGCTATACCTTAATTAAGTCCACCACAAAGCCCCTCTTCTCAAATGGAGATTAGTTTCCAAACATAGGTAAAGTACCTTCATTTGTCAATCACAGAGCACAATAAGGTCAAAAGTTCCCCACCCCTGGATCACAATTGAATCTACCCCAGAGTTACATCATCAAGTTTAAACACAGCACCTAATACCCAAATGGAGGTCTTTTCTTCATCTTGACATGAGGCAAGTTCTCAGCAATCTTAGTTCCTGGGGAGACAAGGCTTAGCAAGGCCATAAGATACATTGCCAGTCCCTTCATGAATTTATCCTCTGTCTGTAGAACAGTCCTAGAACCCCTGAACACATTAGCAAAGCCCTCTCCCAGGATTTCTGTAAACATACAACAAGAAAATCCTTCTTCAGGGCTTCTGAACCAACAGAAAGGCTCCCAGACCCCTGAAACAACAGCACTGTCCCTCACCAGTGGACAGCATTCATTCTGTCTGCAGGACAGTCTCCAGACGCCTGCAACAACAGTACTGTCCCTCACCAGTGGACAGTATTCACTCTCTGTCTGCAGGACAGTCTCAGGCCTTCTTAACCAAATGCCAGGTTCCAGGACTTCTTCAACAAAAGGACTGTCTTTCACCAGTGGACAAATCTGGCAAAATAACATCAAAACAGACAGACAAAGTACCAGCAAAACAGCCATGTCTCCTCAGTCCTTGGCAGCTCACGGGGCAGGTCTCAAAAGTCCAGGGCAATTCAAAGCGGCCACCAGCAATTCTCTTAGTCTCTCTCTCTCCACGAGGTGCTGCTTCCAAAAAGATCTTCCACCTCTCTCTAGTGTCTCTCCAAATCTACATCACCAGCTCCTCCCAGTTCAGGACTTTCTTTTCACATCAACAAGCCCATCCCACAGGTGGGATTAACAAACTCTGGGTTTTAACACAATCAATTTGAAAACCAAGCCAATACAGGGGAATCTTTAATTGCC
>NW_027187361.1:7766096-7777035 GCF_028583685.1 Petaurus breviceps papuanus | reverse complement strand
GGCAATTAAAGATTCCCCTGTATTGGCTTGGTTTTCAAATTGATTGTATTAAAACCCAGAGTTTGTTAATCCCACCTGTGGGATGGGCTTGTTGATGTGAAAAGAAAGTCCTGAAGTGGGAGGAGCTGGTGATGTAGATTTGGAGAGACAAGAGAGAGGCGGAAGTTCTTTTTGGAAGCAGCACCTCGTGGAGAGAGAGAGACTAAGAGATTGCTGGTGGCCGCTTTGAATTGCCCTGGACTTTTGAGACCTGCCCCCTGAGCTGCCAAGGACTGAGGAGACATGGCTGTTTTGCTGGTACTTTGTCTGTCTGTTTTGATGTTATTTTGCCAGATTTGTCCACTGGTGAAAGACTGTCCTGTTGAAGAAGTCCTGGAACCTGGCATTTGGTTAAGAAGGCCTGAGACTGTCCTGCAGACAGAGAATGAATACTGTCCACTGGTGAGGGACAGTACTGTTGTTGCAGGGGTCTGGAGACTGTCCTGCAGACAGAATGAATACTGTCCACTGGTGAGGGACAGTACTGTTGTTGCAGGGGTCTGGGAGCCTTTCTGTTGGTTCAGAAGCCCTGAAGAAGGATTTTCTTGTTGTATGTTTACAGAAATCCTGGGAGAGGGCTTTGCTAATGTGTTCAGGGGTTCTAGGGCTGTTCTACAGACAGAGGATAAATTCATGAAGGGACTGGCAATGTATCTTATGGCCTTGCTAAGCCTTGTCTCTCCAGGAACTAAGATTGCTGAGAACTTGCCTCATGTCAAGATGAAGAAAAGACCTCCATTTGGGTATTAAGTGCTGTGTTTAAACTTGATGTAACTCTGGGGTAGATTCAATTGTGATCCAGGGGTGGGGAACTTTTGACCTTTTTGTGTTCTATGGTTGAGCAAATGAATGTATTTTACTTATGTTTGGAAACTAATCTCCATTTGAGAAGAGGGGCTTTGTGGTGGACTTAATTAAGGTATAGCCTAGGGGTGGAGAAGTATTTGGAACAGAGACTTTGTAATTGATTGAATGATTGGAAAGTCCTGAGGTGGGGTAGGCCTTGGAGATTATTTAATCACACTTAGTAAATGCTGTATTTTGAATGATGTCATGTTTTGATCTTCTCTGTTCTGAGTTTGTTACTGAATAAAATAGAGAGCACCTATGCTGGTATTTTGAACCTGGGAAGTTGCCTTCTTTTGGCATTACATTACAAGCTAGTAAGTACCTGAGGGCAGATTTGAACTCAATACAATGAGTCTTCCTGACTACAGACCCAATATTCTATCCACTGTGGCAGCTAGCAGCCCTAGGGCACCTAAGGAACTGCTTATGTCAACTTGCATGAAGATATAACTAGATTCTACTTGTAGAACTCTAGTTATAAGGATATATCCACTTTTTGGATATCGAATTATTAGGCAGTTTTTCTTTACATAAATTATAAATCTGTCTCTCTATAATGTCTACCTTTTACTAATCTGTTTTCTATAAATGAGTAGAAAAATAAAGTCAAAAAGTTACATACATGTATGTGTAACATATGTGTGTATACATCAACACATACATTATACACATACATGTATGCATGTGTCTAGAAAAGTCTACTCTGCCTTCGTTTGATCCACCGCCCTCTGCTTCCCTTTGATTCACAAAATGACATTGTATATATTCCCTGTTCCACATGAAAGCTTTTCAGATATTTGAAGAAAATCATTGGGAGTTCATTCACTTGTATAGATTTAACATTGTAGTTCCTTCAAACAATTTTCATATAACATGATGCCTTCTGTCTCCTCCCCATCTTGGATTCTGTGCATTAGCAATGGATAAGGGGCTGGTGTTTGAATAAGGAAATATGATTTCAAGGCACAACTCTGGAACATTCAAGCATTGTGACCTTGGGAACAACATTTCGACTCTAAATCCTCTCTGCACTTCCAATCCAAGCAACTCTTAAAGATTACCAACTATGGAGAACTACTGAGATTGTTTATACCAGGAATGTCCCATAGCATTGAAGTCATAGGTTAGCTTTCTCTAGAAATATGGATATAGATCTGGTTGTATATGTATGCATGCATATATCTATATTTATGTATGCATATATATGTAGATATATAGATAGATAATATTTAACATATTTAAATTCCTAGAGTCATCTTTGCTACATTACCATGATCCTGACCCATGAGCATTTGGGAATATAGAATGCTCTCTTCTCTGAGTTTCCATTTTCATTTATTTCCTCGCAAAGTATAATGAAAGAAAGTAATATATTTGTCATCATAGCTGATAGCTAAACATCATGGCTCTACATGTTTATTTGCAAAGTAAAGTTATTTTATGCAGTTTATGCAGAATGAATATGAAATCCAGACGTTAAGTTATAAATCTCTAAAAGTCTTTGAGCTTGTAAAGAACTTTGCCAATGAACAAAAAACAATAATGCTCAATTTCTTTTCTTTCTCTCATTAGAAATTTATTTTAATCATCTAAACTTTATTAACTGATAAGTACACATTCATGAATATATGAACATTCATATATACACATTACCATTTCATAGCACCTAAAATGACTGATAAAGAAAAAAAAAACTCAAGAGTATTAAAATATCTAGAATAGCTAGTGTCTCATATATGACTCTCCATAAGGAGAACCAGGTTAATATTTCAGGGCTTAAACTATTGAATTGAGGAGAATATTTTCTGAATGACAATCTAAATACAAATTGTTACTGGGTGGTTCAAATATTGAATGCAATATCTCCTTAGGGAAATACCGCACTCACTTTTCAGCATTGTCCTCTCTTTTATATATTCTCACAATACTATTAAACATTAGAATTGAGGGCCAAAATGTACAATAATTAATATAAAATAAACTCTCATTTAGAAGATGTTTTGAAAAATATATAAACCACAGAGTGATGATGTCCCACAGATCTAGGCAAATGTGGTTCCAAAGGAAGTGTAAGGAAAGAAGTATTTTCATTTTTTTTTGTTTGATTGTTTTTATTTTATAGATTTTTCCCAATTGATTTATTTTTAATTTTCAATATTCATATCCACAAGATTTTGAGTTCCAAATTTTTTCTCCCCATATTTTCCCTACCCCCACCCCAAAATAGCTAGCCAACTGAATACCCCTTCCTCCAATCTGTTCTCTCTTATATTCTCTCCCATGCTACCCACCACCCCCACCCCAACATTTTAGTAAGGCAAGATGAATTTCTATCCACTGGTGCCTATATATCTTATTTCCAAGATTCATGTGAAAATAAAGCATTTTTTAAATACATATTTGTTTTTAAAACATTGCGTTACCAATTTTCTCCCTTCTTCCCTCCTCACCTAACCCACTGGGAATATAAGCAATTCGATATAGTTTGTACATTTGTAGTTACACAAAATATTTCCATAGGAGATATATTGTGAAAGACTGACTATATTTCACTCCTTCCTAACCCACCCTTCACTTATTTGATTTTCTCCTTTGACCCTGTCAAAAGTGTTTGCTTTTATCTATCCTCTCCCCCAATCTTCCCTCCTATCTATCGTCGCACCTCTTATCCCCTCCCCCCCCCATTTTCCTCTAGGGTAACATACCCAGGTGAGTGTATAAGTTATTCCCTCCTTAAGCCAAATTCAATGAGAGTAAGGTTGTCCCATTCCCTTTAACCTTCCTGCTCTTCCCCTCCATTGTAAGAATTTTCCCTTCCCTCTTTTATATGAGATAATTTACCCTAAATCTATCTCTCCCTTTCTCCTTCTCCCAATATATTCGTCTCTCACAATTGATTTTATTTTTAGATATCACCCCTTCATATTCAAGTTGTCCTGCACTCTCTATCTATATATGTACATACATATGCAAACTCACATATATATTTATACACACCTAAACCCTCCTATATATTAGATGCAGGAGTTCTGACTTTGTTGTCTTCTTCCCTTTCCATGCTTTTATCCTTTTTGTCCCTAAAAAAGGAATCTATGGTAGGATTGTTTTTCCTATGCTTGCTCATGTTGACAGTCAATTACTAGACTTTTGAACTCTTTGCCACAGTAGAACTCTGCTTTCAGAATGGAGAGAGCTTTATCCCAAATTTATGGTGTTTTCATAGGTAGGTACCAGAGCAATTAGGAGGGTGCTGCCCCTGCAGCCTGTACAGGCTATGGCACTTGGCCACACACCCTAGGACCTCAACCCAAGACCGCAATCCACATCCAAGCAGGTCAAAGCAAGAGCAATTACCCTCTAAATGGTTGCTTGGTTGCCCCTACATTCTGCAGGACAGGAGCTCCTGAGGCAGCCACATGGCACAGCTGCCTCACCTCCACTGCTTCTTATCCCAGAGGTAGGGGGCCGGACAGCAATTCTGTCCACCCCTGTTCCAAGAGAGATCCCCACTGACCTTTTACTTTGTCTCTGGCATTTTGGGGTTGAGAAGTCTGGAAACCACCACATCTGTTGGTGATTCACTCTCCTTAAGTCTTCTCTGGCACGTATGTGTGTGTGTATGTCATACATATAACTTGGTTAAATGTCCAGACCTTGTGCTAATAGACATCCAGAAATTTCTGAGACTACATATAAACTTAGAGTAAGCTTATATAATATTAAAATTTTAGGCATCCTTAAATAGGTTGGGAATTTAGTATTCTAACCTTCTTTCTGACCAATAAAGTATTGAAATATTTCATTTGAAATTTTAATTAATTTTTATAATTATATTATTAAACATTCAAGCTTTTTTGACAGACTTTAAACATTTTGCACATATTCACTAATTCCAAAGAACAATCTTGTTTTGTTTAGGGGAAAATATAAGCATCATCATAAAATCATTTGGTAAGAGAAATTAATTTAATTTGTGTAGATCTTCATGATACCACCATACCCAAAAGAGAATTTGTTTGACATGTGAAAAATTCAACTGGACATTTTTAAAAATATATATTCCACTTAACTAAAAATAAGTAGTCTTGAAATTTTTAACTTTTCTATTCAAATCTATTTGTTCTGGCTTTGGATGGGCACAATTTAAATCAAGAATTGAATAGTCAGATTTAGAAAAGAAGTTCTTCAATTCATGAATTATTCTTAATTGGCCAACTAGTCCTATTGCACTGCTTTCAGATGGTCACATCACTGGTTAAGACTTTTTATTCAAGCATTTTAACCTTTTGCTGCCTGGGGTGGGGGTGGAGGAACTAGTTAAAGTAAATAGGTAGCATGCAGATGTTTATTTTATTATTATTTTGTGATTTTATTTTATTTCTGCTTTTTGGTTATAAATATGATTCAGAGCTCTTATTATTTTAGTCTGTGACATAACTGATGGAGGCATTTTTTCAAATGATACTGATTTCATTGCACCTATACCTCCTCATTCTGTTTGATACTTATCCATTTTCTTCTACTAAAAGGTATCCACCTAATATATTAGAGGAAGATTTTCTTCCAAAACTCTTGATATCCTGTGGGAATCAGTGAAAAACATTGGTTATCCCTTCCTCTAAATACAAGGCCAGAGAATATCATATCATATATAATTTCTGCATTAATCATGTTGTAAAGAAGAATTAGAAGCAAAGTGAAAATGATGAGAAAGGAGAGAGAGAGACAGACAGAGACAGAGAGACAGAGACAGAGACAGGGACAGAGAGAGAGAGTGAGAGAGAATAGCATTCTTTGATCTACATTCAGACTCCATAATTCTTTCTCTGAATGTGGATAGCATTTTTCCATCATGAGTCTTTTGGAATTATCTTAGATCCTTGTATTCCTGAGAAGAGGTAAGTTTATCAATGTTGGTCATTAAATAATGCTGCTGTTGTGTACAGTGTATTCCTGGTTCACCACAATTCTCTCAACATCAAATCATATAAGTATTTCCAGGTTTTCTGAAGTTTTCCTGCTCATCATTTTTTTTTTTGGAATAGTAACATTCAAATGCATTCATATATCACAACTGACTCAGGTATTCCTCAGTTGATGGGCATCACCTCAATTTCCAATTCTTAGCCAAAACAAAATGAACTGCTATCAATATTTTCCTACATGTGGGTCCTTTATCCATTTTTATGGTCTCTTTGGGATACATATCTAATATTAATAATGCTGCATCAAAGCTTATGCACAGTTTTATAGCCCTTTGGGAAAAGCTCCAAATTGCTCTCTAGAATGGTTGGATCAATTCACAGCTCTACCAACAATGCATTAGTGTTCCAGTTTTCCTACATCTTCTCAATCATTTACCAGTTTCCTATTTTGTAATGTTAACCAATCTGACAGGTGTGATGATGTACCTCAGAGCTGTTTTAATTTGCATTTTTTCAATCAATAGTGGTTTAGAGCATTTTTTAGCATAACTATGTTCTTATTCTTAAAACTTCCTGTTCGTATCCTTTCACCATTTATCAATTGGGGAATGGCTTATATTCTTTTAAATTTTATATGGATCTCTTTATATCTTAGAAATGAGATATTTATCAGAGATACTGGCTGTAAACAAAATATTTCCCAGCTTTCTCCTTCCTTTCTAATCTTGGTTGCGTTTGTGTAAAACCTTTTTTTTTTTTAATTTAATGTAATCAAAATTATCTAGTTTGCATTTCATAATGTTCTCTATCTCATATTTGGTCACAAATTTCTTCCATTTCCCATAGCTCAGACAGGTAAATTATTACTTGCTCTCCTAATTTGATTATAGTCTCACCCTTTACGTCTAAATCATGTATCCATTTTGATCTGATCTTGGTATACAGAATAAGATGTTTTTCTGTGCCTAATTCTGCCATAATATATTCTAGTTTTTCCAGCAGATTTTTATTAAAGAGTGAGTTTTGTCCCAGAAGCAGGAGTCTTTGGGCTTATCAAACAGTAGATTGCTATTATCACTGACTAATGTGTCTTGTGTATCTAACCTATTCCATTGATATATCAGTCTCTTTCATAGCCAGTAAAAGTAGTTTTGATGATTGTTGACTATCAAACTGAAGAGCCATTGTGCTGACCTCATTGTTGCATGCCTATTGGAACCCAAAGAGTATACCTGTGCCATGCCAGAAAACCGAATTTCTTCCATTTAAATTGTCTTATAAAGATACTGAAGATCACCTGTCAGGATAAGGTGCCAGACACAGAGGTCCTTACTCAAAATAAACTGCCAAGTATTTTAAACTCTGCTTCAGAGAGTGCAATTCTGATGGGCTGGCCATGCTGCTAAAATTCAAAACATACACTTGGAAAAAATATTTTATGGAGAACTCACTCAAGGCAATCACTCACAGGGTGGTCAGAAGAAGCAATTCAAAGACACTCTCAAGGTCTCTATTAAGGACCCTGGAATTGGTTGGGTGACATGGGAGACACTGGCACAGGACTGCTCAACTTGGCATGCTCACATCAGAGAAGGTACCATGCTCTATGAGCAAAGCACAATCGAAACAACTCAAAGGAAATGCAGGATGCACAAATCTGCAGAATCCACACTAAATCTTCATAGAGATTATTTATTTGTGTCTGACTTGTGGTAGAGCATTCCAAGCTCATATTGGTCTGATTAGCTACAAACAGACATATTAAAACTTGTGTCTGGCATAGTGATGTCATTTTGGTACTCTTCAAGGACAAATGACAGCAACCAGCCAAACAATCATATCATAGAAAGAATTTGGTAGAAGTCTTTCTTTGTCTATTTTTCCAAATAGTTTATATAATATTGGAGTTAATTGCTGTTTAATTTTTTTTGCAGAATTTACTTATGACTCTATGTGGCTATGGAGATATTTTTTTTTTCCTTAGGGAGATGATTGATATCTTTTTTTGATTACCTTTCCGGAAAGGGGAATATTTAACTATTTTATATCCTATTCTCTGAATCTGTGCAATTCTTATTTTTGGAAATATTCATCCATTTCTCTAAGACTGTAAGGTGTTTTGGCATTCTGTTGGGAAAAATGGTTACTAATTATTGTTTTAACTTCCTCTTCATTAGTGGGAAATTCACCCTTTTCATTTTTGATTCTGGAAATTTGGCTTTCTTCTCCAAAGTTTTATCTAATGTGTTGTTGTTTTTCATAAAGCTGTGTCTTAGTTTTATGTATTTGTTCAATAATTTCCTTAATTTTAATTTTATTAATATCTCCTTTGATTTTCATAATTTCTGAAATGTCATTGAAATGATATTTTTGTCTGTGTTCTAGCTTTTTTAGTTGCATGCCCAATTCATTGGTCTTCTCTTTCTCTATTTTATTCATATAATTAATAATCATATTTTTCTTATAATTTGTAGATATAAAATTTCCCCTAAGAGCTTCTTTGGCTGCATCCCATTAGTTTTGATATCTTGTCTCATTATTGTCCTTCTCTTGGATAAAGTTATTAATTTTTTTCTATAATTTATTGCTTAGCCCACTTATTCTTTTGGATTAGAATGTTTATTTTCCAATTAATCTTTAGTCTCTCTTTCAATGGCTTTTATTACATGTAATTTGTATTCTACTGTGATCTGAAAAGGATGCATCTAGCACTTTTTGCATTGGACTGTGATTTGTTTTGTTTTGTTTTTTTTAATTTTCTAGTACATGGTCAATTTTTGTGTAGGTGCCATGTACCACAGAGAAAATGGTATATTCCTTCCTATCCTCATTCAATTTTATCTAGAAGTTGACCATATCTATCTTTTCTAAATTTCTTTTTCATCTCTATCACTTCTTTCTTGTTTATTTTGTGGTCCGATTTATCTGGTTCAGAGAGGGGGTGGCTGAATTTACCCACTAGTATAATTTTTCTGTCAATTGCTTCCTGTAACTCCCTTACCTTCCCCTCTAAGAATTTGGATGCTATATCACTAGGTGCATATGGATTTGATAATGATGTTATTTCATTGTCTATGGTACCTTTTATTTATTATTATTTGTACAGAAGATAATTATAGGATCAATAAATGGAGAAAATCTCGGAGGAAAAGTATTAGCATGAAGAGGAATCTTACAAGATTTCTTTCATTAAAAGTGACTTAGAAAGTCTTTCAAAATGTGAAATTTTAATTGACAACTAAAAGAAAATCAAGGAATCCAGGACCTATATATGAGGAGGGAGAGAATTCCAGGAGAATACAAGTCTCCAGTGAAAAGGAACAGTTAGGAGATGGAGGGTTTTGTGAGAAAAACAACAACCACAACAACAGCAAAAGCAAGGAGGCCTGTGTCATTGACTGACAGGATAAGTGGAGTGAAATAAGCTTATAAGAAGACTAGATGGTAGGAAAGGGTCATCTTATTAAAGGTTTTAAAAAACACAAAGGATTTTATGTTTGATCCAGGAGGTAATACAGACTTTATTGAATGGAGATTGGGAAGAAGCTGTCCTTGGGGAAGAATAATTCAGATGGAATGTAGTGGTAAGAGACTTGAAGCAAGAGATGAATCAAAAGGTGATTGAAATAGCTTAGGTATGATGGAAGGAGATCTGACATTAGGACAGTGGCAATATCAGAGTTATATATGAATGATATTTTAAAAGTATAATTGAATAAAATTGGCAAATGATTGGGTATGTGGAGAAAGAGGGTAAAAATTTAAAGGAGTGAAGGAAATGATGATTTTTATAATAACCAATGTGCTAAGTGTAATGAATATCCTGATTAGATTTTTCAGAATTGCATCTTCTAGCTTGTGAGTCAGAAGTTCACAATGCAGCTTGAAATGATCAAACTTTGAGAATGCTCACAATCATGGGCATCAATGGCTGTGTACCTTAAGTGAAGTGAAACAAAGACTACAAAACCCATTCCTGGCATAGAATTCTGGTCCTGTGACCCACCATGTAAAGACCCCAAAAGACTTGAACAATGCTTTTTCTAAAGAACTTCAGGATACCTGTACCTTAGTGATTGTGAGATTTGTGAGCTGGTTGTGAGAAACCACTATGGCCCTAGAAATGATTGTCTGTAATCCATCTTCCCACCTACTTTTCCATTTAACTTTATGTATATAATCTCTGTCTTCATTTCTTCACTTCTTAATTCTGATCAGGAGAATATCCGATTTACAAATTTATTCCTCATAATAAAACTAGCTAATTAAATGACTACCTCATTACTGGCATGTTGTTTGTGGTCTACTGTTTCATCATTCTTGGGTTAGAGACTGACTCAGTAAAATCCTGTTAACAAGGATCAGATCTAGGTTAGAAGCCTGGGTGACTAGAAGGATAATGATTCCCTCAAGAGTGATAGGAAGGAAGGATTTGAGGGAAATGACAATCAGTTCAGTTTTAGTCATGTTAATTTGATATGTCTATGCGATTTCAGTTGAAAATATGTGATAGGCAGTTGGTTATATGAAACTAGAGAGAAGTCAGGGCTAGTTAAATAGATATGAGCATAATCTACAAAGAAATGATTATGGAATTAATGGGATTTAAAGAGATCTCCAAACAAAATGGTATAGATTGTGAAAAGAAGAAGCACAAGGAAGGTCATGGGATACACCTATGGTTAGAAGAAGTAAGCTGGAAGAAGATGCAGCAAAGGAAACTGGAAAGTAGTTGTTGACAGATAAGAGGATAACCAAGAGTGTTCAGTGTTACAACAGGAGAGAAGAGTGATCCAAAGTTTGAAAGGCGGCAAAAAGAGCGAGAAGGATGAAACCTATAAATAAGTCATTAGATTTACCAATTAATGGAAATTTTAAAGAAAGCTGCTACAAAGGCTGAAAAATTGGATTCAACAATTACATCTGGATATATTAAAAATAATAGTGTTCTGGTCCTTCCTAGACTTGAAAATGACTCAATCTTTGGGACAGGTAGAATATATCATGGGTAAAGTTTTAATTATTGTAATACATTAATAGAAGTTGTTGTTTGGATGGCAATAGTGAAGGCAGATTTAAATATATATATATATATATATATATATATATATATATATATATATATA